>NC_086332.1:2657500-3004166 GCF_032445375.1 Bacillus rossius redtenbacheri
TAGCTATAACCTATCCTAATCGACCGCAAAATGTAATACCACACCGGTTTATACAATTAGATAGAACGGGAAAAAAAAAGCGAGCATGAACTTCGGGGAACTTGGGGTGTGGCTCTCTCGTCTGTGACATGAAGGCTTCCCGTGGCCGGCTGGAGCTTGCTTTGACGGGGGTACGACGTCATTGTGCGCTTCAACTTTACCAAACCAGTTATCGAGCTGTTTTGTCAAACTGTGGTATTATGATGTGCTCGGTGGTAAACGATAGTGACACTCAAGTCAAGCCCCTAGGTTGTTCAGGTGATGACTCTAGGATGGTTGAGATCGAGGGCCTAACTGCAGCGAGTGCCCGCCGCGTGGCGCCCTCCTCCCCAGCGACTTCAACACGGACACCAACCTCCGAACACGACTTCAACAGCCGGGCCGAAGAGCGGCCAAGCCTCGCTCTTACAAATCGTCTCGCACTCGGGATCTGACACACTCGTAAAAAAAAATTGGTTGTCTGTAAAGTCGGTTTACGGACGATAGTTTAACATGACAACGTTATTACAAAACATTGATGAAATGATTGCATACTTTATGAATAAAATTGAATCATTTTTATTGAATTATCACTATTTTGTATGGATACAAAGAAGGAGTGAATTGAAATCTACAATTTAATTGATAAATTTACTTTTATTTGCACTCATTAATTCAAATATGTTTATTACTTTAACGAAGAGATTATTTTAACTATAACTTTTATACATGTTTGCTATTTAACTTCTTCCAATCTGTGTTATTCTGTTAAGGATAGGACGATTATAGGAAAAGTAGGAAACGAATGGGAGTGTTTCAAGTTTAATGTGCCTCGAAAAATTCAAATCGATGGTTGTTCCAATTGAGTGGAAGAGAGATAGATGTGGCGCAAGCTTACGATGAGCGTAACGAGACACAGCGTAACGGGACAATTTGCGTAACGGGACCCTTTTTCGTGCGTGCAGCCGGCGTTCATCGATTTATTAGACGTTATAACGTCAAAAAGAATTACTATCCAGCCAACTTTTCCACGTTGTTCCCGTTGCGTAGTTCTGTCAGTGACTCAGACTCGTCACACTTCAGTCCTTCCCACTTCGTCAAACGCCAGAGTCCTACATTTGCAAGTCAAAGTCGGGCGATTATTTCTCTGCCTGAGCCCTGTTACACACACACGCCTCTTTATAACCTCCGGCGACATGTGCCCTTCTAGCAGCGATGCTCTCTTCCACTCGTCCACTCGCACTCGCTCGACGAGTAAACAAAACAAAATCGTCGGCGAATATTTTTAATATTTTGGTGACGACTTTCCTTTACCCAAAATGTCCTAAATCAGCTGGTTTTTTTTTTTTTTTCAGAATTTACTCGCTCAGCGAGTACCCAATCGCTCCGCGAGTGTTGTCGACGAGTGTCTGAACGAGTTACCTCTTCTGCGGCTGTCTCCTGCTGGCACCTCGGCGCTGAACGAGCTGAGTCCTGACTCACTTGAAAAAGTTAAGTCCAACTTACGCACTACTGAGGAAGTCCAATGCGCAGGTCGTTGAGATGTCGGGCAGAGTGACGTTGTGGATGACATGGTGACGTGGTGACGGGCAGTTATATGGCAGGGTGTCGTAGTCGGTGGTGAGGGCTTCCTCCATAGTTCTCCGAAGACTCTGAAGATGTTAAGCTAGACCTGGCCCTTATACACTCCCTCGGTTGGTATCGACTTATTTGGAGAACCCTCCAGAAACATGCAGTTACTTCCCCCAACTCCAGGGGAGGGTGGAGGGTGGGGGTGACTAGTCACGTGGTTCCCCCTCCACTTCCGCGCGTCAGGACGCAGCTTGGAGTCGCTGGGTATGAAGCATGCTTGAGGGGTAGGCAACCAGAAGTGCCTCGCTGTTCTACCGGTGGTGTCACATCCAGGGACTTAATCACAAAATATCATTTCAATCGATATTACGTTGCGGGAATAAAACCAACTGCAAAAGTATTATTTGAATAGCCTAAATATTCTTCAATAGATTCTTCAATCTCAGGTATAGAATGTTATTATAATAATATTTAATCATAACTTTCTTACGTGAAATTTAGAATCAATTGCGTTGGAGGGGGTTAGATACAACATGCAGTACACGTACGAAGTGTGTGTTGACAATGCCGCAGGCGCTAGAAGTTTATTTCCTATTGCCTATTAACATTGTTGCCACGCACTAGATGCCTTATCATTCTCAATTTTCCCATACAAGTTAAAAACACCCGTGTGATATTAACAACGAAGCAATCAGTACCCTCATAAGAGTTCAATTAGTATTTAAATACTTTAAATCACTTTAAATCGCAAACTTAAACTATTGTTTTTTTTTCCTCTCTCTGTGTTTAATTTGTTTTTAGTACCCTTTTTTGTAAGTATATATATTTTACAGACTTGAAACTTCACAGAAATGTTCCTTATGTTACGCAGTATGACATTTTCCGAAAATTAGATCCCATGGGTGGTTAAAACCAGGCAACAGTGGGTACGTTGTCTGCATGAGAACAGGATTTTGCATTGTTAATGCCTTCTGCGTCTCCATGGCAACGGGCATCGCGCGGCAGTGACATACCCACAAGGAGGGGCAAGTATACTGAGCGGCGCAAGAGTGATCTGCCTGTAGACTGCCGTAGCGAGGTACGGGTACATCAGTTGTACGTTGCGTGCACGAGTCGGGAAACCATCGGTGCTATTCATTTTCTCTACGGAACATTATACAGCATTGTAATAAATTTTCACTGAATTTTTTTTTTATTTACTATTACTGTAAATGGGAGATGTGACTTAATTTTTTTCCATTAGTATAGCTGTGCGAAGCCGGGTCGGGCAGCTAGTGTGTGTGTGTGTGTGTGTATATATATATATATATATATATATATATATATATATATATATATAGTATTATAGTGCTGTAAGCAAGCAAAACAAATATTTTTTGTTTGGGAAACAGTATGGTCTAATTTATAATATAAAATAAAGATATATAGTTGCTATGAGTACTGTTAACGTTGCTAAGCTTTTTTTACGTTATGTATTGGTAAAAGGACCACCAACGTACTAATTTTTTCAGGATTTGCTTGATGTGACTCGAACAAAGCACATCAGCACAGATTACCCTGAGAAAATCAATACCTAACTCTTTTCCATGACTCCAAATTATCGTCCGTGTCAGAAATTCCCGGACGTATCGTTGAAACTAAACGTTTCAAAAACATGGCAGGAATTTTCCAACATGACAGGGCAATAACCGTCTAAACATGCAGGGAACAATCAGGGGTGTGGGATCAGGAACACGCAAACACACAGGAAACTTCAGGTATGTGAAATATGTTTTATAGAAGCTGTTCCGTGAACAATACAGACATATATAGGTACGAACGCATTTTTTACAAACTTTCATTTTTGAAAGTGGTGTGCAAACACTTATTTTTGTACACTAACTGTGATGGAGAATATAATACGCTAAACTTCATTCGTGCAAAAATTATATTACATTGGAAGTATGTGTAAGTTAAATTAAATATTTCTTTAAAACATTAAAGTTGACCTCATCGTATCGTTTCAGGCAAAAAAAAAAACTACCTGTTCCGAAATTGTTTTACAGTCGTAAATGATTTGCCAGACACTCGTACAAACTGCATTTTCGAGGTGCCTTCACTAGTCAGTCATCACCATTATTAAGTGCAGGATAGTTCCTGTGGTAAACATTACTTTACATAAATAATGTAGTTTGTGAGCGTTAGTTACAGGCTCATGGTGCGCAGTAATGAGTACTGACAACCCTATTTATTTACATTATATTTCATGTTTCTTATATTTTTTTATAGAAAGTAAATTATATTTATATAGCAATACATACATTTTAATTGTTTTTTTTTACTTCATTCACACTGTTATAGTACCTATTTCAGGAAATTCAACACACATAAGCAAGCATAAGTGTGAGTGCCAGTTGTCTCTTTAGGCTACGAGCGAGGTTTTAAGTTTATCAACCATGTTGGAAAAGAAATATTACAAAAAAATATATAATTAATGACCAAAATACAAAAAAAATATTTAAAATGATAAAAGTTTTGAACAACAAGAAATATTTTAAGTTCATGATTTACATTGGTTCACAAATATATATAATTTAAATTACAATCTAAATAAAAAATACGTGTACAAAAGCATTAGTTAGAAATAAATAATATATTGACATAAAGTAAAATAATACGTCTGAAATTGAAATAAAATATTTTATTTTTGATTAAATATCTTAGATTTTTAACATCATCTCACTGCTTGAAAGATCACTTCAACATTGAGAGAAAACAGGCTTGACCATTCTGCGTGGACACACAAGGTCTGCACTTCCCAGTCACCACAACATATTTTGTTTTGTTGAAGTTTATAACACTTTTTTTCAATAGAATTAGTCATTTTCTCTTGAAATAGCAAATCAATTAATTAAAATAAATATGACATGCATATCAAAATATATTTTGTACATTTGGCCAACAGTTTTGCAATCCATTTGCCAAGAAATTAATTGCAACCCTGCATATTTGTGTCTGTCCATTTAACCACACATTGATGTTGAACACGTAGATTCATTAATAAACATAATTGTGATGATAACCGTATTTTACTAAATGGCGAAATTATTTCTCATTGTTTTCTGATACACTTCATCACTACAAAACGTATAATGGAAACAGAATATTTTTATTCGATTATAAACTATGAAACTAATCTATATTTAGGATTTATAATACAATTTACATCGCAATGAAACGAGAGAACAATACGAGACTATGTTCAATTAAAATATTTAAGAAATGACTTCTTAAGATAAACTATAACTAATTTATATTTTCTAAATTGGCACACATTTACATCTTTGTGGAAAAAAACACGTTATATTTTACAATATTTTTAGAAAAAATATTTTAACTGAAGAATGTTATACAAACAATAATTCGTATTCACACTCATTTTAATTAATATACAGTAAACTTTACGTGAGTCGAGTATTAAAAATCTTACTTAATAAGAATTTTTCATCTAACTAAAACAATCAACATTTATATTTTATGAACAAAAATGCACATTTATAAAGAGTTTCATGTATACATATTATAAGAAGTAGCATATATATAGTAAAGATACATATATTTAATAAAGAGTTGCATATATATACACATAATAAAGAGTTGCATATATATACATAATAAAGAGTTGCATATATATAAATAAATATATAATTACTAACACATACACACTAGGCAATGGAACAAAGTTTTAATATAATTGCACATTGCTTCCGCTAGAATACGAGACGATTGCATGAGTTTTTCAGTTGACATTGTGAACAAGTGTTTGTTTGCAATGTGTTAGCTATCAGCAATGAAGTTGAAAGCTCGCATCCGGCGGTCAGTAGTTCCACACACTTGTGATCGTGACTGTGACGGTGTGAACAGTGGGCAGGTCCCGTGCTACGAGGCGTTGTGTGGGCGAGGGAGTTCCGCGCGGCGGGGTTGGACGCCCTGAGGCTGTTTTCATCTCCGTCGCCATGGCGACCGCACGCCGGCCGGGGAAGCCTTCCTTTCACCGACGAGAGAGCCACATCCGAAGTTCCCCGAAGTTCATGCTCGCTTTTTTTTTCCGTGCCACAACATGTGTATTTATTTGGGATGTAGCTTACTCATACGTCATACGCCGTTCTATCTCATTGTATAAACAGGTGTGGCATTGAATTTTGCGGTCGATTAGGATAGGTTAGCTACATTATAAATACTTTAAAACATTGTGGATGGTTGGTTATATTAGGTAAGTATAGCTACATTAAAGATACTGTGAAATCATTTTATGGTTGCTTAGCAAATAACTTTTAAAAATATGTAGCTATCCAGCGCTAGGAAACCGTTTACATGATTGCACAGTATCTTTAATGCAGCTATCCTAACCAAATCAACCGACCACAATGTTTTAAAATATTTATAATGTAGCTAACCTAACCTAATTGACCATTAGTTATCATGAGTTGTCCAAAATAAACATTCACGGACTCACGGCAAACGAAAAATATGGCGGCGTACAAATAAATACCGTTGCCTTGTTTAATGTATTTACTTATATCAACACCGCCATATTTATTTACAATGAACCAAAAAAAAACCGAAGATGCACGATCGAGCGTTTGGCTCTCTCGGCTGTGAATCTAAGGCTTCCCCGCCGGCCGCCATCTTCCGCCCTGCTGCTGCACGAGGCCTCGCCGTCTGGAGCTGCCTTCGCCGCGTGCAGAAGCAGTGTCATTGGCCACAGGAAAAGAGTGTCACCAGGTTCCCACATGCTAAAGAGTACAGCAGTGTCCTTCGACTATCAAAAATGTTACCCAAAGCTCCATCTACAGAAGGGTAAGACCTAAACGGTAACTAGAAAGAACGGCTTATGAACTGAACTAACACAGCCTCCATGCATAGTTATTAAAAAAAAGAAGTTACGTCTTTGGAGTTATTGTCATGCAATTCTGACGAACAACAGTATCACTTTAACATGTTATCTTATCTTATTAGCTTATTTCAGTAAGTTCTGGACATGTTGTACACAAATTGTTGGTTTCTCACTTATTGATTTTTACTATCGTCAAATCATAGAATCTATTTTTATGAATTTTTTTCCAGGCCTGCTATATTTTTTTAAACAATATTGTATTTTTTGTTCGTCTAATGAGATTGTGGTATTAAAGTTTATACGGTCTTCCATTTTATCTTATTAAAAATTAATTCACAGACATCCTCAGAGGTTGCTACGTAACCATTTCCTACATTCGGCGTGCGTTGTTCTCAGCTAGTAGTTACGTCACTCCACTTGGACGATAACTGCCGCTTCAAGCTCCGCGCTTGCTGAGTTACGTGATTCCCATCAGCTGATGCGTGCTTGCATTATTCATGGATGGAAATGGATTGGTAGCGGCCTCCAACTGCTTTGTTGCGGTTTATAGGATACGTCCCAACAATCAATTAAACAAGATATTAGTGGACGAGGCATCAACTCAACCCGTTTGTAAGTTGTGAATATAGTTCAATCTACGTTCAACCACAAAAAAAGTATGCCAAAAATAATTTCAAACGATTTCCGTTTACATTATTCCCCAATAAAATAAATCCTGCAACACATTAAAAATTTTACTTAGTGAAGAATAGTCACAGTAAAGGGTCTAAGGATAAATATGAGTGTGTATATATATAAATATATATATATATAGTTACGAGTATAATGTGGGGATAAACCTGGGTTCGTAATGTATAGTCCAATTAATTGGTTCGGATTTATTTATTATTTATTAATGTACTCAACATCTCTGTCCACAAAAATTAGTCTTACACTGAAACATAAACACTTTCCACTGGAGCTTGGCTCGACAGTGGCTCGCTCTTCTGTCCGCTTCCTTCGCACACCCACGCCACACCCCTGTGCAGTCCCCAACTATCGCTCGTTGCACCCGACTGGCTCGCCAGGCCTTCTCGCGGGTGTCGCCAGTATCACTGCCCGAGGGGGAGACTCTCTCCGCTCTTCGCTGTTCGCTGGGAACTCTCACGGTGGTGTCGCTGCTTTCATACTCTTGGCAGACTTCTAGAACCGACTGGCGGACTATGAAGTGTCTCGTCACCCCGGGCAAACCCGACGCCCGAAAAGTCCAGAAAGGCGGTGTTTATTCGCGCCACTCCACGCGGCAGCCTCAGGGAAACCCGCAGAATTTTCCGGCCGCTAAAAGCGTCATTGGCAATGGCCTGAGGCGGGACGGTGCGAGGGGGTGTCGAAGGGGGGAGGGGGTAACGAGGAACCTTGCGTCAGTGGCCGTACGGGGCCGCCAGCCAGCCCCGAACCTGGCACACGTCGTGGTCTTGTCTGCGTTCGTAACAGTATTTTGGTATGTGAGTGTGTGTGTGTGTTATTGATTGATAAACTCCAACACAATTTTACCGATCACCATGAAAGTTGGTACATCGAAGTGTTTTTTTCAAAGAGAATGTTTTTATGCTTTCCATTTTTTGTCACTCTCCACTATATGGCGCTGCAGGGAATAAACTTATATACCATTCAAACGATCGCTATGGGTAAATTCATTTTTATAACAGAACATCATAGGTCATAGACAAACAAACACTGAGTGCGTATCATTTCTCTATGTCCACCACACGGCCATATAGTTAGGTTTGGCCAATTCCTATCCTTCTCCTTGGTGAGACCCATTCGCTTAGTGGAGCTCGCGGCAGCCCACCCAACTAACGGCGCTATAACAGTTTAGTTTTGAACTTCCTCAATAAACGACGTTGCCTTGAATTAAAAAGCGGTATCCTGTGGTGCGTCCGTCATGTCTCGCCTTGGATTTTTTTTTTTTAGGATATCATTTGATAATTTCTTTTCGAGTGTTCAGCCCGGGCAACACCGGGTACTGCAGCTAGTATATATATGTGTGTGTGTATTACGAGGACACTAGTGACGAGGTTGACAAGAAGTTCACGGGGGAGGAGGTATTACTGCTACACGTCTAATTACATCAGAACGGCGCCTCTCTCTCTCTCTCTCTCGAGTTCAGCACGTTCTCAGATGCGTGTATGCGTGAAGTGGCGTAACTAGGACGCCGTTTTTCTCGAAGCTTCGAGGGTTCTGGTGATGCGGCACTTTGAAGGTCTACGATATATGTCCAGAGAGGGACTGAGAGGTGAGTGAACAAGGAGGTTGGCCTGTGGGGAGAAGTGAAGTGACCCGCGCGAGCTGAGGTCGTGTATCGTGGCCGGTGTCGCGGCACACACGAGCGAGTGGTGCGAGGCGGTGTGTTGGGACAGCGGTGGGTGGTAAGAGACAACCCACCTGAGAGAGCCACTGTCGAGCCGATCTCCGGCGGGGAGAGCGAACTGTGGACTTATTCAATTATCAAAAGTGTGATTCTAGAGACCTGCAAAATTCGCGGTTTCGATGGCCTTCAGGATATACTGCACATACCCCTGTACACTCGGGCAAATAACGCAAGTTCATTGGCTGCCGACTCGTAAGTCGTATCAGCTGGTTTGTCTGTGATTCGATCCTTCTTTGGTTGAGGGTTTATAACTGGTTGAGATTCGTCCAGATGAACAGTAAGCCAATAGCAAAATTATCTAAGAGGTATATGTGTTTGAATTCTAGCCTATCACCGAATGAATCCGCGAATTTCGCAGGTCTCTAGTGATTACTTTGTCTACAGACAGTTAAATTGTTATAATTTAATTCATAGTTTAAATAGTAGCTGATAGTTTAATCTGTAATAAATTGGGGTATTATTCCGAAACCTGTTTTCCACACTCAAAACATAAATTGATATATTCAACAGTCATTTCATGTTTTACCAATATTGCCGCAGTCTAAATCGTGTATAGTTAAATTTTCTTTAAAGAAAATTTATTATTACAGTGATAGTATTACTATATATCATGTTAAGTTAGTTAAAGAAAGGGAATTTATAATATAGCCCGCTGGCTACATAGATGTTAGTTGTGCAAAATTGTAGGTGGTAATTGTAATAGAATTAATCAGTTCAAGATCTTTTCAATGCAACGTGTTTAAATTTATATGATAATATTACATTTGCTGATCAATGAAACAAATAACTAAATCCATAGCTATGTTAATTGGTTCACAAGGCTGAAATATATTGATGCATGACTCACCTACCTCTAAAATTGTACTACTTAACAAAGCCAATAAATTCATCTACATGGCTATACTCTCGCCAAACACCATGTTTGATCGATGATATCCGTTCACCCGCGCTTCCCGGGGGCGTGGTGAGCTGCCCGTGGGCCAATCACGTGACAGTCCAGTACTAAGGTCTCGCTCTTCAGGGGCCCTGGGTCCAGCTCAGTCCTGGCATGCCCGTGGTTTCCCGGCGGCGTCTTTAAGTCAAACCAGGAAGATTGAATGGTTTCTTACCAAAGGCCATGGACTAGACTTCCCTGATTGTCTCGATTGTATGGTGGGATATTCCTTCGGCCTTGACAGACGATATGTCTCACTCCACAGACACCGCGAGTAGAGCCAGCGCAGCTCAGCCGCTGGTCTCTCAGACAGCGGCTCAGGACGAAGAGCTCAATGTTCGCGCTGAATGGAACTCATTAAGTCGGCGTCGAGCACAGAGGAGGCACTTGAAGACGCGGTCGCTTCCTTGCAGGGTTGTTGCATTTGCAAGGCTGAGGTGGAAGGGGAAGGTGTGCATCGGGTTCCTGGCTACATATGGAACATTTTTAGTGCAAATGTTTAACAACCTCTGAATATAATCTCAAAATACTTCATTAAGTTTAATTTAATTACAGATATTGGTAATTTAATTTCAAAGAAAAATTTGTATAAAGTTTATGTTTCTAAGGTGATAAAACACACGGAACTTAACCATCTTCTCTAAGACTACATTATCTAACATTTTAACAGTATCTTAGAAGCTTCACTGTGTCTGAAGATGCGGGACCAACGGGGTTCGAGCTTCTGCCATAAGCCAATTTAAATTAAACTCGGCTATCTTAAGGAGTTGCTTACGTCTTTTTGTTACGGATTGTCATTGAAATGTTTTTTCCTTGTACGCTTCAATGTTTGTACAAGATATTATCTTTGAAAGATTTGTGCAATGGGAGTGCATGACTTGACGTAATCTTTTGTACATACGCCATTGCTAAGCACTTTTTCTGTTGAAGAAAACTAAAAAATACCCAAAAGACAAAAAAAAACAAATTAAGCAAAAAATTGTTGTTTTCAACAGGATATAAACACCACATAATATTCCATAACAGGAATATGGTCAACAAACAAAGAAAAAAACAAGAAAAATGGACTAAGAGAACAAAAAAACCCACAACTGATGATAGCACAAAAATATTGACCCAAAAAAAAATCAGCACAACATTTGAAACGAGACAAAAACACGACAAAACGAAAAGTCAAAACAAACCCAATAGTTTTCCAAAACAGAAGAGAACAGAAAAAAAAACCCACAAATGATGACAGCACAAAAATATTGAACCCAAAAACAAAAATTCAGCACAACAGTTGAAACGATACAAAAACACCACAAAACGAAAAAACGAAACAAACACAATAGTTATTCCAAAACAGAAACAAGCGACGTTTCGGGAACTGATATCTGCTCCCGTCCTCAGGCAGAGACGCACTTGGTACAAAAACACAGGTGTTTTGTACAAGATCATGATCATAATGAATTACTCACTTGATGTAGGCTTTTAGACATACGCCATTGCTAAGCACAGGTATGTCTGTAGAAGAAAACTACAAAAAACACAAATGAAAAAAACACAAATTAAGCAAAAAATTGCTGTTGTCAGAATATAAACACCACACAATACTCCACAACAGGAATATGGTTAACAAACAAAGATAAATGGACCAACAGAACGAAAAAAAACCCACAAATTATGACAGCACAAAAATACCGAACCCAAAAAATTCAGCACAACAGTTGAAACGAGACAAAACTGGTAAAAGACCCCACAGCCAGCATTGAAAGAAAAGTGTACCAAACCCTAAAAAAAACATCAGAATCACATCCCAGAGAAAACTAGATCATAACTGACGCCACAAGGCAGCAAAGCACCCCACATTTACGGTCTTCCAAAAATTCATAAACCCGACATGCCTCTGCGCCCGATCATCAGTTGTTGTAATTCCCCATGCCAGAAACTATCAAAATATCTCCTGAAAATTGTTGAGCCACTAGCAGGACAGACAGATACTTTTGTCAAAGTTTCCAATCATTTTATTTCTATAGTCAAAACACTGAAAATAGAAAACAATGATACCCCGGTGAGTTTTGACGTCCAAAGCCTCTTCACCAATGTGCCAGTAGCCGAAACACTCAGCATTGTCAAGGCCAAATTTGGAGGCTGATCCAACTCTAAAGGACAGAACTATAATACCAATCCCATCCATCATGGAAATGATTATCCTCTGTGTCACCACGACATATTTCCAGTTCAATGATATTTTCTACAAACAGACCGATGGCATGGCAATGGGCTCTTCTCTTTCACCATTTATGGCCAATATATTTATGGAAAACTTTGAGCAAGAAGCACTTAGCAAAAGTAATAGCCCTCCTAAAATCTGGCTCCGTTATGTAGACGACACCTTCACTGTCTGGCAACATGGCCCTGAAACTTTGGAGGAATTTGTGAACCACTTTAACTCTCTGAGGCCATCAATAAAGTTCACCTATGAAAAAGAAACCAATGGTAGCCTTCCTTTCCTGGATGTACTAGTCAGCAGAAAAAACAACAGTTTGGAAACTAAAGTATACAGGAAACCTACGCACACAGGCCAATACCTTAATTTTGCATCCAACCATCCCAAAACAACAAAAACTGGCATAATTCACACACTAACCAACTGAGCTGAGATTATTTGTTCTGATGAGAAATCTATTGCGGTTGAACTCAATCATATAAATAAGGAACTCATAGCCATAAGTTACCCTGTCAACACCATCAAACAACATATGAAATCCAGTCCATTTTTCTTTGTTTGTTGACCACATTCCTATTGTGGAGTATTGTGTGGTGTTTATGTTCTGACAACAGCAATTTTTTGCTTCATTTGTGTTTTTTGTAGTTTTCTTCTACAGACATACCTGTGCTTAGCAATGGCGTATGTCCAAAAGCCTACATAAAGTCATGCACTCCCATTGCACAAATCATTCAAAGATAATATAATGAATTACTGTCGCAGGGGTTTTGCACAGACATGCTCACACACACGCGAGTGTTCACCGTGCCAGGACTGGTGGCTCGGACACGCTCAGGCTGCTCCCCTGATCCTCCGGCCGACGTGCAGGTACACGAGCACCGCGCTGCGCACCACGGGCCCAGACGCGGTCTCCAGGAGGAACACCAGCACGCTCAGGCAGACGCCCACGGCCAGGAGGTAGAAGTAGGTCTGCAGGTGCTCCAGCGACAGGGGCGTGATCTCGTCGCCGATGTCGGCGAGGGACGAGCTGGAGATGATGGACGACACCAGCTCCTGGCGACCCTTGTTCGCGAACCCCAGGTCCTGCAGCCCCACCACGAAGGCGGTCAGCCACGACCGGAAGGGGAAGCGGGGCCTCGTCCTGTAGGTGTACATGAGGGACATCATGCCGCCCGGGATGACGTGCAGCAAGGGCCGGTTGCCGTCGTAGTTGTCGCGGCTGTAGGCGTCGAACAGCCCCACCAGGCCCGTGCTCATGACGCACACGTTGCGCGCCGTCTTCGCCATCTGCACGGCCGACGCGTACGTGTCCACGAACACGGAGTTCATCATGATGAGCTGTGTCTTGGGGTCGGAGATGTCGGCGCCCGTGGCCAGCTCCGAGGTGCTGATGGAGTTCTTGGACGCCACGTTGAAGGCGATGGCCACCCGCAGAGACCCCGCCACCGCCTCCTCCAGGCTCTCGAAGTCCTTGAAGAACTGCGGCACCATGATGTAGCTGGAGAACGAGCCCGTGTACGCGTTGTTGAAGACGATGTTGAAGATGACGTTGGCGGCGAAGAAGAGCCGCAGGGACGACGACCCCAGAGGGTACTCCGAGGCGCCGACGATGAACAGCCGGAACATCTCCAGGGGCTGGAAGTTGGGCACCTCCGCGTGCAGCACGTAGCAGGACAGGAAGTAGCAGGCGAGGGAGACGGCGGTGGTGAAGAGGACGTAGGCGAGCCAGGTCTCGAAGGTGAACGGCAGTATGGCGTTCATCCACATGGGCATCTGCTGCGCCTTCGGGACCACGAAAGCAGACACGTCGTAGGAGAAGGGGTAGGTGGTGACTTTGAGGAACTCGGGCCGAAATAAAACGTAGCCGTTGGCGCTGTATCCGGGTTCGTTGAAGTAAGTCTTGGGGATCGACCACCGAGAGGTAATGTGCACAGAGTCGCCGCTGGCTATCAAAGAGAAATTAAATATCCGAGCAAAGCTCTCTGCCATCAGATAAAGTGGTCCAGAATACGATGTTTCACCGTTAGGTTTCTCTTTGATGTACAAAAATGGCGGGAAATGAGCCATCGAAATCATTAGTGGAAATCCTTGGGTGTTCGTAGGCTTCCTGCAGAAAATGCAACTGCTCACAGCTTCCCTGGAAATATCTTTAAGTGTCCCTCCGTCTTCAAATGGATTGAATTTCTTGACCAACAATTTTTCTGGAGTGGAACTTGATGTTTCTTGCATGTACACGAGAACGCAATTCAATACCTCAAAATTCTCCCACGTGTATCTCAAAATGTCCTCCATTTCTCTGGACAATTCTACAACAGGTTTTACCAATACGAAAACAAAGAAGAATTCCGGGTTCCATAGTGATTCAGAAGACAAACTCTCCAGCGAAGAAATGAAAGCATTCTCTGTGTATCCGTCTGAAACGATAACAAAGCCCAGGGTCCCGCCATCAATGCCATCGGCTACAAGAGCCTCTGCTTCTGATGACATTCCCAGACCCAAGCCAAGGTCATCACCTGACGCTCCTTTCTGTCGTCTTAAATTCTCCATGGCCATTACGATTGAAACATTGTTGCCTGTGACGTACATTGAGTTGGATAGCAACGTTTGCAAAACAGCAAAAATTTCGTCGGTGGGGCAGAAAGAGGCTTCACATTCACGTATCACTATTACTTTGCTGACTCTAGTGCTGAAATGCTGGTACACTAACAGAACTGCTCGCACGAGTACCTCGCTGACAGTCTTCGAGTGGCCTGCAGTCGCTTCAATGCCAGCGATGCTCGATGCGTTTGCATTTGCGGTTAATCTCTGGAGCGTGAACGACAGAAAGGCAAACAATAGGAACTTCATTTTGGTATTGTTGTTCCTGCAATCATTCAAAAAAATAAACACACCATAAAAATTAATGAAATACATACTTGTATCAGACACAACCAATTATAGAATAAAATGTAAATCAATGTAGCACAAATATTCAATAACTTTAAGCAATTTCAACTGTGTAAAACTTTCTTAATATTTTTTCATGCTTATGGAAAATTTATTTTTCACGAGTAAGCAACATGGAACTGTTTTTACCAGTGGTCGTATTTTAAACCTTTTCCCACTCTCGTATCTTTGTGAGTTGTTTCTGCGTTACGCTTTCATATTCCCATATTTCCATTCAAACGCTGTTCGTGGAACTGCTCGCACACCTCCTTACACGTTCGTGGACTGCTCACACACCTCCTTACACGTTCGTGGACTGCTCACACACCTCCTTACATGTTAGTGGACTGCTCACACACCTCCTTACACGTTCGTGGACTGCTCACACACCTCCTTACACGTTCGTGGACTGCTCACAAACCTCCTTACACGTTCGTGGGACTGCTCACACACCTCCTTACACGTTCGTGGGACTGCTCACACACCTCCTTACACGTTCGTGGACTGCTCACACACCTCCTTACACGTTCGTGGACTGCTCACACACCTCCTTACACGTTCGTGGACTGCTCACACACCTCCTTACACGTTCGTGGGACTGCTCACACACCTCCTTACACGTTCGTGGACTGCTCACACACCTCCTTACACGTTCGTGGGACTGCTCACACACCTCCTTACACGTTCGTGGGACTGCTCACACACCTCCTTACACGTTCGTGGACTGCTCACACACCTCCTTACACGTTCGTGGACTGCTCACACACCTCCTTACACGTTCGTGGACTGCTCACACACCTCCTTACACGTTCGTGGACTGCTCACACACCTCCTTACACGTTCGTGGACTGCTCACACACCTCCTTACACGTTCGTGGACTGCTCACACACCTCCTTACACGTTCGTGGACTGCTCACACACCTCCTTACACGTTCGTGGGACTGCTCACACACCTCCTTACACGTTCGTGGGACTGCTCACACACCTCCTTACACGTTCGTGGACTGCTCACACACCTCCTTACACGTTCGTGGGACTGCTCACACACCTCCTTACACGTTCGTGGACAGCTCACACACCTCCTTACACGTTCGTGGACTGCTCACACACCTCCTTACACGTTCGTGGGACTGCTTACACACCTCCTTACATGTTAGTGGACTGCTCACACACCTCCTTACACGTTCGTGGACTGCTCACACACCTCCTTACACGTTCGTGGACTGCTCACACACCTCCTTACACGTTCGTGGGACTGCTCACACACCTCCTTACACGTTCGTGGACTGCTCACACACCTCCTTACACGTTCGTGGACAGCTCACACACCTCCTTACACGTTCGTGGACTGCTCAAACACCTCCTTACACGTTCGTGGGACTGCTTACACACCTCCTTACACGTTCGTGGACTGCTCACACACCTCCTTACACGTTCGTGGACAGCTCACACACCTCCTTACACGTTCGTGGACTGCTCACACACCTCCTTACATGTTAGTGGACTGCTCACACACCTCCTTACACGTTCGTGGACTGCTCACACACCTCCTTACACGTTCGTGGGACTGCTCACACACCTCCTTACATGTTAGTGGACTGCTCACACACCTCCTTACACGTTCGTGGACTGCTCACACACCTCCTTACATGTTAGTGGACTGCTCACACACCTCCTTACACGTTCGTGGACTGCTCACACACCTCCTTACACGTTCGTGGACAGCTCACACACCTCCTTACACGTTCGTGGCCTGCTCACACACCTCCTTACATGTTAGTGGACTGCTCACACACCTCCTTACACGTTCGTGGACAGCTCACACACCTCCTTACACGTTCGTGGACTGCTCACACACCTCCTTACATGTTAGTGGACTGCTCACACACCTCCTTACACGTTCGTGGACTGCTCACACACCTCGTTACACGTCCGTGGGACTGCTCACACACCTCCTTACATGTTAGTGGACTGCTCACACACCTCCTTACACGTTCGTGGACTGCTCACACACCTCCTTACACGTTCGTGGGACTGCTTACACACCTCCTTACATGTTAGTGGACTGCTCACACACCTCCTTACACGTTCGTGGACAGCTCACACACCTCCTTACATGTTCGTGGACTGCTCACACACCTCCTTACATGTTAGTGGACTGCTCACACACCTCCTTACACGTTCGTGGACTGCTCACACACCTCCTTACACGTTCGTGGACTGCTCACACACCTCCTTACACGTTCGTGGGACTGCTTACACACCTCCTTACACGTTCGTGGACTGCTCACACACCTCCTTACATGTTAGTGGACTGCTCACACACCTCCTTACACGTTCGTGGGACTGCTCACACACCTCCTTACACGTTCGTGGGACTGCTTACACACCTCCTTACACGTTCGTGGGACTGCTTACACACCTCCTTACACGTTCGTGGACTGCTCACACACCTCCTTACACGTTCGTGGACTGCTCACACACCTCCTTACACGTTCGTGGACTGCTCACACACCTCCTTACACGTTCGTGGGACTGCTTACACACCTCCTTACACGTTCGTGGACTGCTCACACACCTCCTTACACGTTCGTGGACAGCTCAAACACCTCCTTACACGTTCGTGGACTGCTTACACACCTCCTTACACGTTCGTGGGACTGCTTACACACCTCCTTACACGTTCGTGGACAGCTCACACACCTCCTTACACGTTCGTGGACTGCTCACACACCTCCTTACACGTTCGTGGACAGCTCACACACCTCCTTACATGTTAGTGGACTGCTCACACACCTCCTTACACGTTCGTGGGACTGCTCACACACCTCCTTACACGTTTGTGGGACTGCTTACACACCTCCTTACACGTTCGTGGACTGCTCAAACACCTCCTTACACGTTCGTGGGACTGCTTACACACCTCCTTACACGTTCGTGGACTGCTCACACACCTCCTTACACGTTCGTGGGACTGCTTACACAACTCCTTACACGTTCGTGGACTGCTCACACACCTCCTTACATGTTAGTGGACTGCTCACACACCTCCTTACACGTTCGTGGGACTGCTCACACACCTCCTTACACGTTCGTGGACTGCTCACACACCTCCTTACACGTTCGTGGGAATGCTCACACACCTCCTTACATGTTCGTGGGACTGCTTACACACCTCCTTACACGTTCGTGGACTGCTCACACACCTCCTTACACGTTCGTGGGACTGCTCACACACCTCCTTACACGTTCGTGGGACAGCTCACACACCTCCTTACACGTTCGTGGACTGCTCACACACCTCCTTACACGTTCGTGGGACAGCTCACACACCTCCTTACACGTTCGTGGGACTGCTTACACACCTCCTTACACGTTCGTGGACTGCTCACACACCTCCTTACACGTTCGTGGACTGCTCACACACCTCCTTACACGTTCGTGGACTGCTCACACACCTCCTTACACGTTCGTGGACTGCTCACACACCTCCTTACACGTTCGTGGACTGCTCACACACCTCCTTACACGTTCGTGGACTGCTCACACACCTCCTTACACGTTCGTGGACTGCTCACACACCTCCTTACACGTTCGTGGACTGCTCACACACCTCCTTACACGTTCGTGGACAGCTCACACACCTCCTTACACGTTCGTGGACTGCTCACACACCTTACACGTTCGTGGGACTGCTTACACACCTCCTTACATGTTAGTGGACTGCTCACACACCTCCTTACACGTTCGTGGACTGCTCACACACCTCCTTACACATTCGTGGACTGCTCACACACCTCCTTAGACGTTCGTGGGACTGCTCACACACCTCCTTACACGTTCGTGGACTGCTCACACACCTCCTTACACGTTCGTGGACAGCTCACACACCTCCTTACACGTTCGTGGACTGCTCAAACACCTCCTTACACGTTCTTGGGACTGCTTACACACCTCCTTACACGTTCGTGGACTGCTCACACACCTCCTTACACGTTCGTGGACAGCTCACACACCTCCTTACACGTTCGTGGACTGCTCACACACCTCCTTACATGTTAGTGGACTGCTCACACACCTCCTTACACGTTCGTGGACTGCTCACACACCTCCTTACACGTTCGTGGGACTGCTCACACACCTCCTTACATGTTAGTGGACTGCTCACACACCTCCTTACACGTTCGTGCACTGCTCACACACCTCCTTACATGTTAGTGGACTGCTCACACACCTCCTTACACGTTCGTGGACTGCTCACACACCTCCTTACACGTTCGTGGACAGCTCACACACCTCCTTACACGTTCGTGGACTGCTCACACACCTCCTTACATATTAGTGGACTGCTCACACACCTCCTTACACATTCGTGGACAGCTCACACACCTCCTTACACGTTCGTGGACTGCTCACACACCTCCTTACATGTTAGTGGACTGCTCACACACCTCCTTACACGTTCGTGGACTGCTCACACACCTCCTTACACGTTCGTGGGACTGCTCACACACCTCCTTACATGTTAGTGGACTGCTCACACACCTCCTTACACGTTCGTGGACTGCTCACACACCTCCTTACACGTTCGTGGGACTGCTTACACACCTCCTTACATGTTAGTGGACTGCTCACACACCTCCTTACACGTTCGTGGACAGCTCACACACCTCCTTACACGTTCGTGGACTGCTCACACACCTCCTTACATGTTAGTGGACTGCTCACACACCTCCTTACACGTTCGTGGACTGCTCACACACCTCCTTACACGTTCGTGGACTGCTCACACACCTCCTTACACGTTCGTGAGACTGCTTACACACCTCCTTACACGTTCGTGGACTGCTCACACACCTCCTTACATGTTAGTGGACTGCTCACACACCTCCTTACACGTTCGTGGGACTGCTCACACACCTCCTTACACGTTCGTGGGACTGCTTACACACCTCCTTACACGTTCGTGGGACTGCTTACACACCTCCTTACACGTTCGTGGACTGCTCACACACCTCCTTACACGTTCGTGGACTGCTCACACACCTCCTTACACGTTCGTGGACTGCTCACACACCTCCTTACACGTTCGTGGGACTGCTTACACACCTCCTTACACGTTCGTGGACTGCTCACACACCTCCTTACACGTTCGTGGACAGCTCACACACCTCCTTACACGTTCGTGGACTGCTCACACACCTCCTTACATGTTCGTGGGACTGCTTACACACCTCCTTACACGTTCGTGGACAGCTCACACACCTCCTTACACGTTCGTGGACTGCTCACACACCTCCTTACTCGTTCGTGGACAGCTCACACACCTCCTTACATGTTAGTGGACTGCTCACACACCTCCTTACACGTTCGTGGGACTGCTCACACACCTCCTTACACGTTCGTGGGACTGCTTACACACCTCCTTACACGTTCGTGGACTGCTCAAACACATCCTTACACGTTCGTGGGACTGCTTACACACCTCCTTACACGTTCGTGGACTGCTCACACACCTCCTTACACGTTCGTGGGACTGCTTACACACCTCCTTACACGTTCGTGGACTGCTCACACACCTCCTTACATGTTAGTGGACTGCTCACACACCTCCTTACACGTTCGTGGGACTGCTCACACACCTCCTTACACGTTCGTGGGACTGCTTACACACCTCCTTACACGTTCGTGGACTGCTCACACACCTCCTTACACGTTCGTGGACTGCTCACACACCTCCTTACACGTTCGTGGGACTGCTCACACACCTCCTTACATGTTAGTGGACTGCTCACACACCTCCTTACACGTTCGTGGACTGCTCACACACCTCCTTACACGTTCGTGGACTGCTCACACACCTCCTTACACGTTCGTGGACAGCTCACACACCTCCTTACACGTTCGTGGACTGCTCACACACCTCCTTACACGTTCGTGGGACTGCTCACACACCTCCTTACACGTTCGTGGACTGCTCACACACCTCCTTACA
Organism: Bacillus rossius redtenbacheri; assembly: GCF_032445375.1. NCBI lineage: Eukaryota > Metazoa > Arthropoda > Insecta > Phasmatodea > Bacillidae > Bacillus > Bacillus rossius. The sequence goes on from NC_086332.1 coordinate 2,678,444, forward strand.
CGTTCGTGGGACTGCTCACACACCTCCTTACACGTTCGTGGACAGCTCACACACCTCCTTACACGTTCGTGGACCGCTCACACACCTCCTTACATGTTAGTGGACTGCTCACACACCTCCTTACACGTTCGTGGACTGCTCACACACCTCCTTACACGTTCGTGGACTGCTCACACACCTCCTTACACGTTCGTGGAAATGCTCACACACCTCCTTACATGTTCGTGGGACTGCTTACACACCTCCTTACACGTTCGTGGACTGCTCACACACCTCCTTACACGTTCGTGGGACTGCTCACACACCTCCTTACACGTTCGTGGGACAGCTCACACACCTCCTTACACGTTCGTGGACTGCTCACACACCTCCTTACACGTTCGTGGGACAGCTCACACACCTCCTTACACGTTCGTGGGACTGCTTACACACCTCCTTACACGTTCGTGGACTGCTCACACACCTCCTTACACGTTCGTGGGACTGCTTACACACCTCCTTACACGTTCGTGGACTGCTCACACACCTCCTTACATGTTAGTGGACTGCTCACACACCTCCTTACACGTTCGTGGGACTGCTCACACACCTCCTTACACGTTCGTGGGACTGCTTACACACCTCCTTACACGTTCGTGGGACTGCTTACACACCTCCTTACACGTTCGTGGACTGCTCACACACCTCCTTACACGTTCGTGGACTGCTCACACACCTCCTTACACGTTCGTGGACTGCTCACACACCTCCTTACACGTTCGTGGGACTGCTTACACACCTCCTTACACGTTCGTGGACTGCTCACACACCTCCTTACACGTTCGTGGACAGCTCACACACCTCCTTACACGTTCGTGGACTGCTCACACACCTCCTTACATGTTCGTGGGACTGCTTACACACCTCCTTACACGTTCGTGGACAGCTCACACACCTCCTTACACGTTCGTGGACTGCTCACACACCTCCTTACTCGTTCGTGGACAGCTCACACACCTCCTTACATGTTAGTGGACTGCTCACACACCTCCTTACACGTTCGTGGGACTGCTCACACACCTCCTTACACGTTCGTGGGACTGCTTACACACCTCCTTACACGTTCGTGGACTGCTCAAACACATCCTTACACGTTCGTGGGACTGCTTACACACCTCCTTACACGTTCGTGGACTGCTCACACACCTCCTTACACGTTCGTGGGACTGCTTACACACCTCCTTACACGTTCGTGGACTGCTCACACACCTCCTTACATGTTAGTGGACTGCTCACACACCTCCTTACACGTTCGTGGGACTGCTCACACACCTCCTTACACGTTCGTGGGACTGCTTACACACCTCCTTACACGTTCGTGGACTGCTCACACACCTCCTTACACGTTCGTGGACTGCTCACACACCTCCTTACACGTTCGTGGGACTGCTCACACACCTCCTTACATGTTAGTGGACTGCTCACACACCTCCTTACACGTTCGTGGACTGCTCACACACCTCCTTACACGTTCGTGGACTGCTCACACACCTCCTTACACGTTCGTGGACAGCTCACACACCTCCTTACACGTTCGTGGACTGCTCACACACCTCCTTACACGTTCGTGGGACTGCTCACACACCTCCTTACACGTTCGTGGACTGCTCACACACCTCCTTACACGTTCGTGGGACTGCTCACACACCTCCTTACACGTTCGTGGACAGCTCACACACCTCCTTACACGTTCGTGGACCGCTCACACACCTCCTTACATGTTAGTGGACTGCTCACACACCTCCTTACACGTTCGTGGACTGCTCACACACCTCCTTACACGTTCGTGGACTGCTCACACACCTCCTTACACGTTCGTGGAAATGCTCACACACCTCCTTACATGTTCGTGGGACTGCTTACACACCTCCTTACACGTTCGTGGACTGCTCACACACCTCCTTACACGTTCGTGGGACTGCTCACACACCTCCTTACACGTTCGTGGGACAGCTCACACACCTCCTTACACGTTCGTGGACTGCTCACACACCTCCTTACACGTTCGTGGGACAGCTCACACACCTCCTTACACGTTCGTGGGACTGCTTACACACCTCCTTACACGTTCGTGGACTGCTCACACACCTCCTTACACGTTCGTGGACTGCTCACACACCTCCTTACACGTTCGTGGACTGCTCACACACCTCCTTACACGTTCGTGGACTGCTCACAAACCTCCTTACACGTTCGTGGACTGCTCACACACCTCCTTACACGTTCGTGGACTGCTCACACACCTCCTTACACGTTCGTGGACTGCTCACACACCTCCTTACACGTTCGTGGACTGCTCACACACCTCCTTACACGTTCGTGGACTGCTCACACACCTCCTTACACGTTCGTGGACTGCTCACACACCTCCTTACACGTTCGTGGACTGCTCACACACCTCCTTACACGTTCGTGGACAGCTCACACACCTCCTTACACGTTCGTGGACTGCTCACACACCTCCTTACACGTTCGTGGACTGCTCACACACCTTCTTACACGTTCGTGGGACAGCTCACACACCTCCTTACACGTTCGTGGGACTGCTTACACACCTCCTTACACGTTCGTGGACTGCTCACACACCTCCTTACACGTTCGTGGACTGCTCACACACCTCCTTACACGTTCGTGGACTGCTCACACACCTCCTTACACGTTCGTGGACTGCTCACACACCTCCTTACACGTTCGTGGACTGCTCACACACCTCCTTACACGTTCGTGGGAATGCTCACACACCTCCTTACATGTTCGTGGGACTGCTTACACACCTCCTTACACGTTCGTGGACTGCTCACACACCTCCTTACATGTTAGTGGACTGCTCACACACCTCCTTACACGTTCGTGGGACTGCTCACACACCTCCTTACACGTTCGTGGGACTGCTTACACACCTCCTTACACGTTCGTGGACTGCTCACACACCTCCTTACATGTTAGTGGACTGCTCACACACCTCCTTACACGTTCGTGGGAATGCTCACACACCTCCTTACACGTTCGTGGGAATGCTTACACACCTCCTTACACGTTCGTGGGACTGCTTACACACCTCCTTACACGTTCGTGGACTGCTCACACACCTCCTTACACGTTCGTGGACTGCTCACACACCTCCTTACACGTTCGTGGGACTGCTCACACACCTCCTTACACGTTCGTGGGACAGCTCACACACCTCCTTACACGTTCGTGGGACTGCTTACACACCTCCTTACACGTTCGTGGACTGCTCACACACCTCCTTACATGTTAGTGGACTGCTCACACACCTCCTTACACGTTCGTGGGAATGCTCACACACCTCCTTACACGTTCGTGGGAATGCTCACACACCTCCTTACACGTTCGTGGGAATGCTTACACACCTCCTTACACGTTCGTGGGACTGCTTACACACCTCCTTACACGTTCGTGGACTGCTTACACACCTCCTTACATGTTAGTGGACTGCTCACACACCTCCTTACACGTTCGTGGGACTGCTCACACACCTCCTTACACGTTCGTGGGACAGCTCACACACCTCCTTACACGTTCGTGGGACTGCTTACACACCTCCTTACACGTTCGTGGACTGCTCACACACCTCCTTACACGTTCGTGGGAATGCTCACACACCTCCTTACGTGCAATTCCATTTTAGAAAATTTATACAGGTTTACGTATAATTACATTTTGGGGTACCATTATGAAATTAGTGTGTTGAGAAACGTATACTTCGATTATGTGAAATTAGTAAATTAGTCAGTTGTTAGTGACTGAAGCTTAAATGGCTTACTCGTATTAGGCAGTAAGAGGATAAATAAAGATGTTATGTTCGTTTCTTCACGTACCTTCTATTTGTTACTATCAGAACTCGCAAGAGCGCTCTTTCCACTAACAATGCCGAGATTGACACTGGACACGTCTGCGTGGCTCGAAGAGTCAATATGGCGTGACGGAATACACGGGCGAGCGCCAACATGGGGCATGCATTCCTAATGTTGCCCATGTAGCTGCTATCGGCGGCGAGATCTGGCGGGGCCGGCGGCGCATTGCAGCCAACCGCTATCGAGCAGGGCACATCGCCCGCGCTGTGACGAAACACACACTACACACGTGCGTAACCCCCAGTCCTCGTGACGATCAGCAGATGTGGGGCGGGCGACAACATGCTCGCTGTTACACGCGCCGGGTATAAGTGGAGTGGCCCAACAGTCGCGAGGGTTGGCGATCTCTGATTACAGCAATTCCCTCGCATCAGAGTCTCAGTTTCCTCCATTGCGACAGGAAAATATTACTCCGAACACGTCTGATTTTCCTGCAATAGGTTATCCTGGAGTTTTCGAAAAATTTTCATTTGCTGAAACACGCTCTTTGACTACAGTTCCTGCTGATTTACAGCGAATTTCACCGACTCGTTACTGAACAACATCCTGTAAACTGAACTTGTAGCCAAGCAAGATCTCAGTGTTCTAGATTACAATTTTTGTTTATAATGCATGACATCCAACGATGGTCTCAAATTTTTGACGTGACAACGTCTAATAAATCGATGAACGCCGGATGCACGCACGAAAAAGTGTCCCGTTACGCACATTGTGCCATTACGCTGTGTCACGTTACGCACATTGTGCCGTTACGCTGTGTCCCGTTACGCACATTGTTCCGTTACGCCGTGTCCCGTTACGCTCATTGTACGCTTGCGCCGCATCTACCTCTCTTCCACTCGACTGTTTATAAGGTGAAGTGAAAAGTTAATGTGGTTTTCGTTGCTTATTACAACAACAATTGCAGCAATTAAGGTTAATTATTCCTGCATTTTTAAATCTGATTACTAGTATGATTTCAAGTATTTATTCTTTTATTGTTAAAATAAAAATGATTTAATTTAATTCATAAAGTATGCAATCATTTTATCAATGTTTTGTTATGACGTCACTTTAAACAATCCGTAAACCGACTTTACAGACAACCCATTTTTTAAAAGAATTTTATAGTTATTTAATTTATAATTTTTATAATTTATTAGGAAAAGAAAATAATCATTATTCCTGAAAGCTGCTTAAGAATCCTAAAAGCAATCCGTCCTAACCCGCCGAGGTCATTACCTTGACCTTGACTGTAATCTTGAAATATTCTTTAATTTTTAATCGAAAAATACACAAAAATATTTTTAAAAAAAAAATTACTTCAGGTACTCAATCCATCCCAGCCCTTGGTTAGATGCCCGGCAAGAGCATTAATGCAGTTTATTTATCTAAACAATTCCAAATTTCTTATTAAAATTTAAATCAAATATTAATAATAATCTTTCTTACATCACACCCGCCATCGTAGATTCTAGAAACGATTCATTTTACGTTACGGCCACCATCTTGAAAATCCGAAATTTTCATCAGAACCATTGGGAAAATTATTAAAATTTATACAAAAATTTAAATAATTAAATTGTATTATTAAAAACGCTCCTGCGTCGTGGAGTCCTTGGTTCGAACCCAGGGAGGGCAATCGACTATAAATGGCGACAGAGCCTTCCTCCAGGGAAGCCAGCCTGGAGACTGGCCTCCCACCATTAGTGCCATGGTAGGTACTGTGTAGTCCACCTTGGATCCGGCAATTTGACTTCGTCTGCTGGAAGGCACTGCCGCCATATTAGTTTCATTTTCCCCGCTAGATTTCAGTATTTATTTATTGCCACGGGTCCGCCATTTTTGCATTATGCCGCCATCTTGAAAATATGTCATTTTTAAGACAGAAATCCGGAACAGTTCCAAAATTCATCAAAAAAAATATATAGCTTGTTAAAATAATGATCGATTCGATCAATTCTCGCAGCGGTTTGGTAACAGGAAAAACATAGAAAATTAAATTGATTAATTATGTATTAATCAGTTTAAGGTCCGGGATACAAAACACTAAAAAAATTAATATCACATGAAACAGCAGGACAGATAAGGTGTCAGCACACACGCCAAGTGCCAGTCACTCATGTGGTAAGGACCATGTGGTCGATGCCCACCCGCTAACATTTAGTATTATTTTCACTTGCCTCAAGTACAAAAACAAATTCCAATACATGAGACTGTCGAAGTATTCACGTACGACTAGTCTAGATTGACATAAATTAAAGATCGTTAAACCAAAATGTTTTTAAAAAATGGTTGTCTGTAAAGTCGGTTTACAGACGATAGTTTAACGTGACAACGTCATAACAAAACATGGATGAAATTATTGCATACTTTTATGAATAAAATTAAATCATTTTTATTGAATTATCACTATTTTGTATGGATACAAAGAAAGAGTGAAATGAAATCTACAATTTAATTGATAAATTTACTTTTATTTGCACTCTTTAATTCAAATATGTTTATTACTTTAACGAACAGATTATTTTAACTATAACTTTTATACATGTTTACTATTTAACTTCTTCCAATCTGTATTATTCTGATAAGGATAGGACGATGATAGGAAAAGTAGGAAACGAATGGGAGTGTTTCAAGTTTAATGTGCCTCGAAAAAGTCAAATCGATGGTTGTTCCAATCGAGTGGAAGAGAGATAGATGCGGCGCAGGCGTACGAGCGTAACGGGACAAAGTGTAACGAGACAATGAGCGTAACGGGACACAGCGTAACGATACAATATGCGTAACGGGACACTTTTTCGTGCGTGCAGCCTGCGTTCATCGATTTATTGGACGTCACGTCAAAATGCTCGCAGCCAGAGGCAGAGTTGGACGGAGCCAAGAGACAACTCCAGTTGCGTGAGGAGTGCCGTCTGTCGCAACTTGACAGACACGAGTGACTCGAGAATACACTTTTTGAAGTGCGAGTAATTGGTTATTAGGCATTTTGACGTGACAACGTCCAATAAATCGATGAACGCCGGTTGCACGCACGAAAAAGTGTCCCGTTACGCACATTGTTCCGTTACGCTAATTGTACGCTTGCGCCGCATCTATATCTCTTCCACTCGACTGTTTATAAAGTGAAGTGAAAAGTTAATGTGGTTTTCATTGCTTATTACAACAACAATTTCGGCAATAAAGTTTAATTATTCTTGCATTTTAAAAATCTGATTACTAGTATAATTTCAAGTATTTATTATTTTATTATTAAAATAAAAATGATTCAATTTTATTCATTAAAGTATGCAATCATTTCATCAATGTTTTGTTATGACGTTGTCACGTTAAACTATCGTCCGTAAACCGACTTTACAGTCAGCCAATTTTTTTTTAGTAGGATTTTTTATTAGTGATGTAAATATTAGCATTCAATAAAACAGTGTAGTAAAAACTTAATTGGGCTACCCCCATACGAACCCAGTAGTTTTCCCTCACATGTAACAATAGATTGGGTAAAGACAAAATTGCTTTCTTCTCTTCACCGGCCACAACTTAAATTTTTTGGTTAAGGAAATGGGAAAATTAAAACTGCAGCTACAAATAATTTAAATAGTGAGGCATTTTTACAGGACTTGTTAAACACTTCGTGGAAGATGTTGTGGCCGGCAGGGCCACATTTTTACTTGTAATTTATTTTTGTTGCTGGTCTCTAGTTTTATATGGTTTTTTATTTCACGTATTTTTACGCCTTTTTTAATTAATGTTAATTTATCTGTAAATTTTTTTTAATTATATTTGTTTCTGTTAATTAGTTATACGCCGTTTGGTAGCTATCGATTATGAGTTTAAGAATATCGATTGTGTTTCACGTAAATACCACTTGGTGAGCGCCCGGCGGTTGGCTGATGACGTCAGACATTCGGCTTGCCGGGAAGAAAAAATCAGCTGGGCCGGCGAGAGAGTTTGTGCCGAGCGACCGTCGAGGACAGAGCCATGTGACGGCGCGGACTGGTGTGCCGGACGGCAACGGGCGACGAAGAGTATTGGGATGGAGGCTCCACGCTGGGTGACAGGGCAATGGATTGCCCTGTGATACTGAACTTATCAAGGTAAAGAGAGGCCGCAATTTTGATTTTTACCCTCGTGGTGCTGCAGTGGTTTTTGGCAAACCTAGTGAACTGTGTATTTTCCCATACTAAATTTTATTTGGACGGAACTTTTATTAGCCAGTTTGGTGAAGAGGCCCATTTGTTTTCACACGTTGTTCCAGTGTGGGATTTTTTAAAAAAAAAATGGTCGCCCGTTTGCCTGTAGTTGCCATAAAAGTATAAGTTTGGAAGAAACGAACATTTTGCAATTTGTTTTTGAGACTTTGTCTTCGGAATTTGCATACTTAAAGTTGGCTTTAGCTAATATATCAGCTTGTGCAGTATTATTAAAAGTATGCGATCGGTATTGGACTACATGCGCAGCCTGATGTTGGTTGGTGCGGCCATTCTACGTTTTTATAAAATCATTGGCAAGTTAATAAAGAAGTAAGACTTTGTTTGAAGCTGATGATAAATACTTCTGTGGTAACATGGTTATGTTACGTGAAGAGTTTTTGCTACATTTCCCTTAAAAATAAGATAATTTTTTTTTGATCATCGTTCACGCCTTTGTGAATTCGTACCTATGGCCCGGCGTGGCATTAGACTCTGGAGTTGGTGAGGAAGGTCAGGAAGCCAGCGCACGCCTAGGATATTAACTTTGTTTTTTTGGCAAGTCTTTAGCAACGAACATCTGAAGAAAGACTAAACCGTTGATTGAGAGTTTAAGAACTTTATTTAAATAAATTTTTTGTACTTCAGTTTTATTATTGTAAATTTTTTTTATATATTTATATATTATATTGATTGTCTTGTTTGATTTTTGGTATTAGGGCAGTCAGTATATTTTGATATTTTATAGTGGCCACGCCTCACGCCCTTATATATTTTTATACTTGTTGTTATCAGTATTTATATTTTTACGATTTTTTAAAGGTTATTGTTAGTATCGCAAATGGGGATAAGATGCTGCCATTATTAACGTCAGCTTTTGTAACTAAGCTTGTATGGTTATGTATAGTAAAAATTATTTTTGCAAATTTCTATTTTTTAATAACATACGTCCAAAGTCTTGCCTCTTGTTTGTTTAATGGTTACTCTACTATTATATCCTTTGAATTTTTTTGGCCTGACCCCTGGGCAGTGGTGTGGGGAATTTATATTGTTTAGCTTTTTATGCCTGGTTTTAATATTTATTTTTTCCCTTCGCGCCCAGAGTGAGTCGGGGACGCAACCCCTCTTCCAATTAAGGAGGAAGAAGGGTTACAATGTCTTCACTACCGAAACAATAGAAGACAAAAGTAACAACATTTAATAACGCATTGTTAACATTATTCAACATACATATGTAGCAAAATAAAAGAAATAAATATGGCGAAGAAAACTGAACTTAAATCAAAAATGCAGGGTGATTTCATTCACTATAAAGAATTTCGTAACAATTTAACAAGCATTATCCGCATAGGAAAGACGCAGATCTTCAAATATTTATTGTATATCCATTGCCGTGACCCCAGAAAAATGTGCGATGATTCAAAGGTATTTCACGATAAAGGAAAGATATATTCTAGAATCACTTAAACGACCTAACGAAATAAATGTCTACTTTATACGCTCCAGTAAGTTTTGAGATTATACGAATACTGTATCTATAAATGATGCTGATAAAAATACAAAAGTAGTAAATATAAATTTTACTTTCGAAAACGTACATGAACCTGAAGTATATAAATCCATTAACTCTATTAGAACATCAGCTAAGTGTGTGTACTCCATATTGTATCCCAGTAATAACACACAAAGTGAACAAATTTTTTCAGTGCCTTTCCTTTTCGACACTTTGAAACCATTTAGATGTAATTCCTATCAGTAAAGAACTAAAATATTTATGCCCAATAAGCATTTTTCCCCATGATGTCCAAAACAATTGAAAAGTAAGTTTATACCCAAATATCTAAATACATCGAAAAAAAAATTTTTTTTTCTACACTGGAAACTCGGTAAGTATTATTGTATAGTACATATACTACCCTATTAGATATTAAAGATCATGCTTATAAAGCTATGGATAAAATAAAATAAAAAATTGGTTGTCTGTAAAGTCGGTTTACGGACGATAGTTTAACGTGACAACGTCATAACAAAACATTGATGAAATGATAGCATACTTTTATGAATAAAATTTAATCATTGTTATTGAATTATCACTATTTTGTATTTATACAAAGAAGGAGTGAAATGAAATCTAGAATTTAATTGATAAATTTACTTTTATTTGCACTCATTAATTCAAATATGTTTATTACTTAAACGAAGAGATTATTTTAACTATAACTTTTATACATGTTTGCTATTTAACTTCTTCCAATCTGTGTTATTCTGTTAAGGATAGGACGATGATAGGAAAAGTAGGAAACGAATGTGAGTGTTTCAAGTTTAATGTGCCTCGAAAAAGTCAAATCGATGGTTGTTCCAATCGAGTAGAAGAGAGATAGATGCGGCGCAAGCGTACAATGAGCGTAACGGCACAATGTGCGTAACGGGACAATGAGTCATCCTTTCCGTGCGTGCAGCCGGCGTTCATCGATTTATTAGACGTTGTCACGTCAAAAATACTTTTACTGCGTTCTTAGCTTCTACGAGCGCTTTCGATACCATCAAACATGAGGTCCTTTTAAACAATTTGGCTGTTAGTGGTTTAACTTGAGAGTCCTCTCTTTGATTTACTTGATAACCGTACAAAACAATTAGAAGTAAACACAAACAATGGTAAGGTGTACTCTGAAAGAAAGCCTGTGAATAATGGAGTACCACAGGGATTTATTTTAGAACGTTTGTAGTTTTCACTCAACATAACATCAGTATTACCTTGCATCAAATATGTAAAACTTTTCTGAGTGTAAAAGACACAGTTACTACTGTCCTGCGGCAATGAAGAAAGATACGAGAGTATTGCGAAAATAAATGATACATGCAAAATGTACTAGATTGGTGCTAAAAGAATTGGCTGAAACACGGCCCAAGAAAATATTCCCATAAAATGATTATTGGTACCTACTCAAACAAAATTGCAGAAAATTAAAAAATACACAGAATTATCACAAACAGATAATTATTAATGTTGAACCAACACCATACAAACATTTCTGTAAAAACGTAGGAATAATATTTGATAAACACCTCTCCTGGGACAAGCAACTATAATTAGCTATACTGTCCGCCTATTGTTATCGTTTGAAACACCTTCACGGATTGAAAAACTGAAATCTGACTGAAATAAAGCTGAACCCATGAGCAGGCTGGTTTACTTACATCAGAACAACTCAACAAAATCCCATACAAAAAATCCAGAATGCTGTCTTATTATGTTATTTCAATTTAAGGAACCACGATTACTTTAACTGATCCGTTGCAAATAACAAAATCGTTGAACACGATAAATAGTATTCTATTCCAATTTACATTTCATTTAAAAGGAGCAACCGACAAAAGTGCTTCACAATATCTAACAGACATCAAGCTTGTCAGCTTCGATTCCGTTCATCATCACAACACGAGAAATAAGAGCTCGTCTCAGGTACTCAGACTGCACACGCTATGCTACAAGCACTCTCGCCTACATGGCATGTACCATTTGCGATGACATCCCGGGTGAGCTAAAACATATTTCACTCGTCTCTTTCAGGGAAAAATATAGGTCGTAAAAAATATACTGCAAAACCAGTTTAATTATAGGAAATGCTAAATAATAAATTTTAATAAATTTGAATTAAGAATAGTGTAAAATAAAAAAAAGTATGTTATTTAAAAAAAGCGTGGGGGGCATGGTGTCAATAATTATAATTATTTTATTGACTGATATGAGTAGAAGGATTATCATTTTGAAATGTGTAATTGAAACTCAAATAAACCGGGAACCATAGTAGTTATAATTGGTTTGTTTGTTGCAGATTGTTGCTGTGATATTGGAGATTTATCATGAATAGGTGGAGCCTGAAAGAACGTGCGTCCATAGTTGAACTTTACTTCACGCATGGACATAGTGTTCTGCAAGCCCAGCGGGCGTACAAACGAAAATTTAATGTTCCCGCCGCACCATCAAAACACGCCATAAGAAGATGCATGCAACATCTCCGAGATAATGGCAATGTTGCTGATAGACCCAGAAGTGGACGTCCAAGATCGGCGCGAAACGCAGCCAATATTGACAATGCCCGCACATCAGTGACAAACAGTCCCAAGAAATCGCTTCGTCGTCGTTCTCAAGCACTTGGCATATCGAAATCTTCGTTACACAGAATCTTAACTGCTGACTTACACACATATCCATACAAAATTCAAATTGTCCAACGATTATTGCCTACCGACCTGCCCGGAAGACTGCAGTTTGCGAATGAATTTCTTCAACTGGCAGAAGAACCCAATTTCCACACGAAACTTCTCATGAGGGACGAAGCCCATTTTCACCTGAGTGGCGTTGTCAATAAACAGAACTGTCGCATTTGGGCAACTGAACACCCAGAAATGATTCATGAAAGACCCCTCCATGAGCAACGTGTCACAGTGTGGTGCGGGATAATGGCACATCGTGTTTTCGGCCCTTTCTTTTTTGAAAAAGTTGACGGGGTGGCCGTCACTGTGAATGGTGAACGCTACCGTGTCATGTTGAGCACATTTCTCAGACCATTATTGGCCATGGAAAATGACGAGGTCTGGTTTCAGCAAGACGGTGCAACCTGCCATACCGCTCGGCTGCCCATGGCACTTCAGGAGATGTTTCCAGGTCGGGTCATGTCCCGTAATGGAAACATTAACTGGCCGCCGAGGTCACCGGATCTCACCGCCCCCGATTTCTTTCTGTGGGGTTTTCTCAAGGACAGTGTCTACAGAAATAAACCACGGACACTTGCTACCCTCAAAGACAACATTCGCATGGCAATCCTCGACATTTCCCAAGAAATCTTGGAGAAGGTCATGCAACATGTAGTGCTAAGGATTCCTCACTGTCAAGATGTGAATGGTGGTCATATGCCCAATGTTTTTTTTTTTCATGAATAAACTTCTGACTATAAGCTGAAAAGTGATATAAACATTTCCGTTTTAACTGCATTATTAACTATAATATTGATTTTAGAATTTTTTCCAATTTGGCGGTGATCGAAACAACAGCGTGCCAAACTTCGTCGACGAAGGCGCGTGAGTTTTTACACGGTTTTTTACACGCTTTATATTAGCTTCACCTGTATGTTTGTATGTTTGTAACCGACTCCTTTGCACTCGATTTTGACCCACTTTAAACGGACAGATTTAATCTAAACTTCGTACACTTATCGAGGACCGGTGACAATACACTAATTTAATAAGTTTATCTCATTATCCTGATTAGGATCTACAGGATTAAATAATTTCCTCACCCAGCCTCTGTGTGAGAGCAAGTGAGACAACCGTGCAGTCGGCGCATGCGTACCGTCTACCTACTTTCCAGCTCGAGCACTCGGGGTATTAGTATTATTACAATTCCTATATCCTCGACAGTTGGAGCGGATTAAGGCGCGGTTCTTCGATGACGTCAACCTATGGATTCACCGGTCGTGGGTACTAATTTTGTCCAAGGCTGAAAATTAAAAAAAATTTCTCTTTTCAACAAATTTTGGGATTAGTGCCGTAAATCCAACTGTAATTCGTCTGGGACTTCGCCAATTCTTCTATTCAAACTAAAAAGTGAAAAATAAATATAGTTTAAAAAACTTATAAACATGCTTTTAAAGCACATCGAACTAAAAAGTGAAAAATATTTTTTAAAAGAAGCTTAAAACAATAATGAATGAAACATACTAGTATTATTGTGAAAAAAGCGTGGGGCGCTTCGTTCCATATTTATCGTACATCGAGCGCCCGATGGTAGAGCAGCCGACATGTCATTGGAAGGCTCTGGGTTCGAATCCCAGTCTGGGCTATCCGAATTTTTCTCACATATTCTATACACTCTCATTGAGAAGGTCCTTTCCTCATCCTTTCTCAATCCTTATCCTTCCCAAAATTCCTGTTACGTTAATGTGGAACGCTTCACGTAATAATTAATCCGTAACTCCCATCCTTTCCTGCTTCACAGCATTAATTTCGTACAGTATGTAAGACTGGTCGATATCACTTGTTCGTCAATAGACTTATACCATTAAGTCTCACTGTATATATTGACACTGTTAGCCCGATTCATACCGCAGTACACAAAGGACTCTTACAGCGGAAGCTAAGACCATGTTCTGCGTGACATGCGACGCTATCTGTTAGGTGGGCCCGTATGCTCTACGACGCACTTTTCTTATCACGTGTTAATTTAAGGGGATGGCTTGATGAGCTTACTCCGTGAATTATTATCGGTTGTTTGCATCAGGTGCAGTTCCGTGACAAAATTTATACACTGGGAGTACTTGCGTATCTACTCCGTGTTTGACCCGGGTTGAGTTTGCGAGGGGTGCGTTCCACCAGCGGGAGCCAGTACTGGCGGGTCGAGGCCGGGCTTAATTTGACTATCAATACAGCTGTACACATTAATAATTTGTAAAATAATTACAGTTACTTATAGTTATCACGGAATTAATAGTAGATTAGAACAAATAACAGTTTTAAAAAAATTTAAAAAACACGCTTTTATAAATAAACAAAACTAAAAAGTAAAAAATAAATAAGAGTTTAAAAAACTAAAAAACACGCTTTTATAGAAAATCCAACTAAAAAATAGAAAACAATTTTTAATAAATTGAATTTAAAAATAGTGTAAAATAAAAATATGTATTTTATATAAAAAAAAGCGTGGGGTGGTTTTAAAGATATTATCAAAATGATAATCCTTCTACTCATATCTGTCAGTAAAATAATTATAACTATTGACACCAATTTAGCCCAGGACCTACCACCACGTCCTATCCTGCCTATATACATTCACTACATATTCTTCCTATCCTGCCCATATACATTCACTACCTATTCGTGGCAGCTTCTATACCGAAGGGACTAAACCTCTACGATGTATCCCGACACGTATTTGGTGGAGAACATTCCCTAACGAACTAATGGGCGATCCTTTGTCAAATGCCATCTCGCTCTAATTGACAAGTAGCAGACGCGAAAATCGAGAAACGATAATGGGCTAGTAATTATTTGTACTTGTAGTTGAGTAGATATCATTTAATAATTAAATTATTTTTGAAAGTGAAAAAAATAGTTATTCTGTACCATGTAGTAAAATAATTATTATATGTGTTAGGATACTTAATTAAAAAATTATTGATGATAATTTTTAAGCTAAAAGTAGCTATTTTGCACCGAGAAAGATCGAACCATGGACGTAAATCAATCAAGTCAAAAATATTGAAAGGAAATTATTATTTTTTTTTATTTATATTATTTTTGGAATTTTTTTCCGAAATGTTATATATATTTTTTTAATAAATGGAACGCGTTGCTAAAGAACAGATGGCTCTGGACTCGATGGCATAAGAAATAAATGTTAAAAAATTATTTTTATATTATTTTATAATTTTTAAAATACCTACGTTCATTTTTAGTATTTTGTTAAAAATGTAACCAAGGTGTCGAATTTCACACGAGGCATCATATTTCAGTCGTGATCAAGGTCTCCGGAGGTCAATGTCACCAGAATCCAAGATGGTGACTGGTCATTCACCCCGTCCACAATCAATACTCTATTGCCCTGTCCCATACTCCCATTACTATACTACTATATCAGGTCGGTTCCGTGTTCCGTATGGTCCCAAACACTACTGCAAGCACCAACTCTTTTACCAAATCACGAGGTAAACACTTGCCAAATGGGGCTCAATCTACAAATTAAATTCAAATCAGAGGAAATAACCTAACTGCTGAATACTTTAGAAGATGGCAGAGTATTAACGAGACAAAACCATAAAATTGTATTAAATTTATTTCAATTGTAAATATATAATATATATGAAAAACTATTTCAATTGTAAATATATAATATATATGAAAAACATTCGATAAATAATACCAAAACTAGAATCAGATCTCATTTTCTTTATTTTTCAGGTACAATGAAGTTATAATGATATTTTATCAAACAAATTTATTTCAAAAACATTCTCATCTGTTATATATATATAGTTACATTATAAGAAATGTTTTGAGTGATAAGGTCTTAAATCTCTGAAAAATAACACAAGTACAATTACAGGTAATTTAAAGGATTTGGAGAGTTTAGTTACTTTTACTACTCTGAAACAAATATGGCCACCAAGTAGACAGCATAGTAGGTGCAGAAAGCGCAAACAAGTGCAGAGTATTATAGGCACCAAGACAAAACTAGCATTTACTGTACTTTACCAGGTGCATCATGCACAAAAGACCAAGGAAAATTATATCAGAGAACATTAGTGAAATTTACAAGTAACTTTGTACAACAGCAAATATATCAAACTAAGAACAATTACTGGCCATTAAAGAAAATAACAAACACAAAAATTATACTTAGCTCTCCAATAATCTCCATGCTCTCGTACCTCTCTCTCTCTCTCTCTCTCTCTCTCTCTCTCATGTCATTGATTCATAGTGGCGTCGTCTTGATGGTCCTTGCTGCTCTATATTGAACTGCCTAAAACTAAGCTTGTTTATACCCTAAATTCCCCCCTCTCTCCCTCCTATTGCTTCTCAAACTCTCTAGGATGAAATAGTGTGTGTGCGATGGTTACAGAAAGTGTTTGAAGGTTCTTCACTGTAGTACAAACAATCGATACACAGGCGAGTCTTCCGTATGGATTCTTCTTCTTACTAATATCTCGGTTGGTACCCCTGAGTTTGAAGCTGTTTTGGAAGGAACCCTCATTATTTTGCTTGAAGGGTACTGTCTTAAACAGCACACAGCAGTAGCCTATCTATGACTTTTGATGTCACAAGATGGTGATTCCACATGGTAAACAGGTAAGGTTATATTTCTCTCGTGTCCTTAAATGTTTTTAATTTATAAAATTAACACGAAATGTTTCGTGACCAATACACATCAGCACATATGGTTCTCGTTAGTGCCATGTCTCGCTTAGAAGTAATGTGGCTGTCGGCCGAACAGTAAAGAACAAAAACTGTTCTGAACAACAAAGCTATAAAATCCTAATCATTTGCTCAATCATAACTTACGGGAATGTATACGTTTTTATTAGAGTTGGAATAAATGTGTGACATAGGCACATAGAATTATATCTTTTCACTACCTCACTGATTCTTAAAGTAAAATAAATCCCTGGTCACAAGAAATATTTACTTAAGTCTACTTGAACTGTGTAACGAAAATCCTTTATATAAAATAAATATAGTAATTTTTGTTAAAATTACTTTTCTTTCCTCAAACAATTTCTTCAAAAATATTCTGATAGTCTTTCATTATAAATCATAAATCTATCAATAAAAAAACTATCAAAATGTGGTCACGCCAATATTACATCAAATATAAATCACATTTATCTCATCCCGTTATTTTCGGACAAACAGCGGTCGTGTTAGCATGTTACCTCAAACATTTCCGTAAGTTTAATTTCCTCACATATACTGTAGTTCATCAACTATTTAGATGTACAAAATTATGATCATTAGTGCATTTCGTGCTAATAAATATAATATAAAGAAGTAAAACGCCATAGCAAAATCAGTTATCGTTGATTTCGTGCAACATATACATATATGTATCAGTTAAAGAGAAATAATTTTTTGTGAAGTACCTATTGTGACAAATTACACTTAGCTTACACTGAGGTAAGTATCAAATTCATAAAGTTCACTATGTTAATTTTTACATTTTATTTCTTCAGAACATTTTAATGTAGGTAATGAGAAAATACTTTCAGATTCAGTAAAATTTTGTAGGACTTATATTTCTTTATTTCAAAAAAATTGTTAAATAGATTAAAATTACAAACATGCAGTTAAATAAAAACAGAAAAAAAGTAAAACAAAATTAGAGAAACTTAAAACTTTTTACTGTTTTATTAATACATTTGTATTGCTAAAAGGTTGCTTTTACAAATAAGTAAAATACGGCCAGTTATAACTTTCGAACACTTAAGATCAAAGAACACAAAGTATTTTTTTAAATAATTCTCGACTAAATAAATAGTGATTATAGAAATTCATTTAATGCCACATCCAGAACGATTTTGGGCGTCAGGGGCTCATGATCAAGGTACGATAAGGGCGACACTTGCGCATGTATCGAGTGCCACGTCGCCTCTAGATTCAAAGTTCTTCATTTACATGCTTTTTTTTTGTTATGCTGCGGGTAGCTTGATTTAGCAGGAGAAATATTTGGGTGTCATCTAGCCTGAACTATATTATTTACAATCTACTTCAAAACGAAAATTTAAGTTTAAGCCATTTTAATTGTCACGTGCATACACTGCAGTAGGTACATATTTAACAAACTGACACACACACAGAAGTACGCCTAGCATTTTTAAAATTGTCAGATCTTAAAGCAAAATATCTTGGTGTTCTAAAATAAAATATGGCTTTTCAAAGCTGATCATTCCCCTCAGTACGACAGGTGGCAAGTACGTAGATAATGAAAGACCAAATATAACAATTAGAAGACTTTCTGGAGCACTCTAAGGGCGTGCCGTGCAGCAAGGGAAGCGTGCTTGCAGATGGCGGGGGAGCAGCGTGCAGCTTGCTCTGCCATGAACGCTGCACAACCCAGCAGCAGCCCCGCCGACAGCAGGTAGAAGTACAGCTGCAGGTGCTCCAGAGACAGCGGGGACAGGTCGCCGCCCGCCTCGGAGAAGCGCTGCACCGCCGACTGCACCACGATGTCCTTGGAGACCTTGTCGGTCAGGCCGTTGTCGTGCAGGTGCATGATGTACCTGTTGAGGTTCTCGGTGAAGGGGAAGTGACGCCGCGTGCGGAACGTCATCAGCAGGGCCATGACGCTGACCGACATGCGGTGGACCAGCGGCCGGTTGCCGTCCAGGTTGTCGGGGTTGTTGACGTCGTGGAGGCTGGTCAGGCCGGCGGTCAGCATGGCGATGCTGCGGTCTCTCTTCAGCATGTCCACGCCCAGGTCGTAGCTGTCCACCAGGATCACCCTCAGCCCGATGTGGTAGCTCAAGTCGTCGTTGGGGTCGGCCCCGACTATCACGTGACTCATGCTGAGGGAGTCGTTGGACGAAAAGCTCATTGGGATTGCAATTTTCAAGTTACTTTTGAAAACATCATCAAATGTTTCGAAATCCTTGAAATATTGGGGAACTGTTATGTAGCTGGAGAACGATCCTGAATATGCATTGTTGAATATAATGTTGAATATAACGGTCGCAGTGAAGTACAGTCGCAACGAAGTGCTGTTGAGCGGCTGCTGGGATGCGCCCACCATGAGAAGTCTAAAAGTTTCCAAGACTCTGAAGTTGGGCACATTGGCGGCAATTATGACACTGAACAGCAACTTACATCCGAAACAAAGAGCTGCGACGAAAATAGCATACGCCAACCAAGTGCCTTGGGTGAATGGAAGAAAGGCATTCATCCACATCGGCATTTGACGTGCCTTTGGTGCGATCACAGTGACTCGGTCGTAGTAAAATGGGTACGAAGTGACGGCAAGGAACTCTGGACTGAATAATACATATCCATTGCCGTTATAACCTGGCTCCGCCATATAGTTGTCTGGAATAGACCATTGCGTCATATTCGGGATGGATTTCTTGTTGAACACCAAGGTATAATTAGACCAATGGCAAAATCCTTTAGCTGATTGGTAAAGTGCTCCGGAATATTCTATATGTCCTTCAGAGTTTACTTTCTTCACAAAGTATGGGGGCCGGTGAGTTATAGCGACGTAGAGGGGAAAACCATTAGTGTCTGCTAGTTTATCATAAAAAACATTACTATGTGTACTTCTGATGAGCTTTGAGATATCTTTTATTTCACCCCCATTCCTAAAAGGATCGAACGTCAACAAAACTGCTTGGCTGGGTGTAGAATTTTTATATGAATTCCGATTTAGTAGCGCTATGCAGTTAAGAATTTCAAATTTTTCCCAAGCTGCTCGAAGGAACATTGCAATTTCTTTTAAACTGTCACTGGCATGCCTCATCAGTACAATCAAGAAAAGATGTTTTGTTTCCCAGATTTCAGACTTAGAAAGAGTGGTCAGATAATCGATCAACACAGTGTAGTTGTCGCTATCATTAATTATAACAAAACACACTGTACCAAACATGACATTATTTAAATATGAAGTTCCGTTTGTAAATCCCGTACTGAAATTACTATCTACAGTAAAGTTATTTCCATTGCTTGTAGTCCAAGTGGCACAGTTAGTAGTGTGAACCGGTACACGTGACGAAGCCTGCATCGCACCCATCATCTCGTCGGGAGAACTAGAGAGATAGCTGTCTTCTAGAATGACGAGTATGTTTCTGACCTTATGGTGTAAATGGTTTTCCGTCAGTAAAGAAAGTGTTGGGACTAACGGCTCTCTACCTCCTATTTCTCGTACACCTTTGAAGATTGTCCTTGAAGCATGGCACAGTCCAAAAAATAAAAACACAGGAAGTGTTGCCACCAACTTCGTGCGCATCTCTTTCTGAAACAGAACATAAATTTGATTTCAATTGTAATAATTTGATATTATTTTAAGTCGCATACATTTTTAAAAAAAAAAAAATATATATATTTTTTAGTTTGGTCTTTATTTAACAATATTATAAATAAAAACATTATTTTAAATTACATTTACTATGAATGTCTACCATGAATTAAAGTATCGATTACACAATTAGAACAAACTAATAAATTTGCACAATAGCTCCACGGGGCATTGCCAGAGAGAAAAAACAATAATCCACTAAAACTTACAAAATAAAGTAGAACAATTTTTTTAAGGTCAAAGTCAAAAAGGATTGCGAAATAAATCGAAGCTATCGAAGAAACATAAAATATAAAACAACTATGTGTGTACGTGGCGCAAGCAAAGTACATAGTCGCCGACACTCGGTGGGAACTGTGACAGTAAACCCGTCACGCATGGCCTCGGTCACACAGTGGGTGTCACGATGTGTGGTTGTCGGTCACCAGCTCTGGCGTGCGTGCATTGTGGATACGTTGACAACGCAGTGACGAAGAGACAATACACTTCGAGCTGTGTTTCACGAGTCTTACCTGAGCATGCAGGGTGAAAAGTATTTTATGTTTTAACCTGGCTCATTTTTTTTTATTTCTCTAGATAAAATTCCTCAGTGCCGTCGTGTCATGTAGGAGTGATATAGTGCCAGTGGCAGATACAGGGGGGGGGGGGGGGTGGCCACCAGGGGCAAGTGTAAATCCCCCCCCCCCCCCGAAAAACCAGTTGTCTGCTACGTTAATATTGCCGACAAAAATGATTGTTTCTGAAACCAATAAAATATTTTAATTTAGTTAATGAATTTCTTGTAGAATCATAAAATCTGGCAGTTGGATGTTTATGTGTAGTGTGAGTAGATTAAATACAAATTTAGTAAATTTAAGACTTTTTTCTCTGGCTACTCTGAAATCCTAGAGTGCCCCCTCCGAGGTGAACCTCTGGATCCGCCACTGTATAGCGCTATGGCACCATCCGTCCATGATACTTACTCTGTCTCGCCGCAGCGGAGCTGTGAGCTGTCCGGACAGAAACAACCCCTCGACCTCAGCCCCGACTGACAGGTCAGTCACGTGAGTTGGCGTGGCAGCACTGACCACGGGAGAGATAACCCCGAGAGTAAACACTGCCTCCCCCGAGCTGCGTCGCTGGCGGTGTTGACATTCAGCGCCCAGGCGAGGATTGTTATCACAAGTCTGTTTGAGTTTGAACTATGCGAGGAGTTTCCCCTCAAACGGGCTTTAAACGCGGGCTTCCACCTTGCAGCACGCACCTTCCGCCGTCAAAAGCCCAGCTCATGAAGTCGGGTGGAAACAGATCAAAAATACACAGTGGAGTAGTCCAGTTGAGTTTTCACGCGAAGCTGCAATATAACGAACCTCTCTTGCAGGCCTTTCCTGCTCCGTATCAAGGGTGTTACACTCATACAATCGATATCCTGTCGCGGTCACTTAAAATAATATAAAGCTGAAACGCCTTCTGGCAGCGGCAACCCTCCAGCTTATAAAGTACATGTCTAAAGTCCTCCAACAGGGTTCAACACGCTCAGGCATATACTGTTCACCAGACGAGCGTGTGGTAGGGTTGGCAAACTCCAGGATTCCTTGTTCTGCTCATTCAGAGATTGGTTTCACACGCATTCGTTCTGTGTATAGTGGCTGGCACAACATTCAATACCTTGCGTGGATATAAATAGCTTTTCAGTTATGTCTCAAAGACTAGGTAGTGTTGGAGAGGCTCTAGCAATTTATAGACATAAGCAACTGTGGTATGTTGTGATGGAGTCGATGGATCTTCAGGAACTGGAGACCGTACTTCTCCAGTATTTTCCAGATAAATTAAGGGCTTGCAGTCGTCTAGATAACTTCCAACTAAAACCTCTGAAAAAATGTTTTGATTTCAACCTGTGCAATAACTTCTCCAGTCGATATGTGATTCAACCACGCTGCAACCTGGGAATCTCCCAACAAGTGCATTTTAAAACTGTTCCAACATGGCGAAGGTACATCCCTTACCCTTGAATTCGCCTAACTGGGTGAGTTGCAAAACTATGGTGGGTGTAAATGTTCAATATGTGGTATGTGGAACGACTACCGAAGTCTTCAAGGAGGAAACTAGACATTGTTTTATGTATTAACCTAATAGGTGGCATTACTAAAATCTGTTCAATTGTTTTTTTCTTAAGTTATTTTGCATATTTTAGGTAAAATGAGTAATATACACACTACAAAGGTATTCTTCTTTCAAATAAAATTTTTCGTGTACGTGAAGAGAGATTTTTTTTTGTGCCTGAAGTAACTGTCACATGCTCAACAATTTACAATTTTTTTCGTTATTCTTTTTTCTCTCTAGAATAGCTGGTGAAATTTCCAATCCAATTGAGCCATCATCAGCTGCGTAGCTGACGAACTGCATTTAGTTTGTCCCTCTGGAGACTTGGGCGGTTGTTCCACTGACCGTCAACTGCTGTTGGAAGTTGTCAGATTGAAAAATGTCCACCCGTGTCGTTCCTACTCTTGTGCTGTCAGCAGTCTTCAAGGGTCAGCGCACTTGGACGGGCGGCGTACCTTCGCCACGTGGGAACAATTATAACATGTACTTGTTGGGAAGTTTCCAGCGTGAGGCCACATAACATTGGAGGAGTAACGTCTTCAGACTGAGAGACTCCAAACTCCTATACGTTTAATTTTTGCGATGACAGCAAATACATCTGAATGAAAATTTTAATAACATTCGACCCAGTCGGGGTCCTCTGAAAGACATTGCCGAAAGGTATAAAATAATTGATGGAGTGAGGAACTTAAAATATAAATTAAGGTAAACATTTTAAAGCTTTTATTAAACTCTACACATTGTATTCAAATAAGCAAACAAACTTACAATCAAGGTACCATTTGCACTTTAAATTTTAAATAACTTAAAACGTATTTGTAGATAAGTTAGAAGAATTACATATCATTAATGTTTCTAATAAAGATACAAAGAAAATATTTTTTTAAAAAATAAAGCAAAATATGCATACCATACAACAAATAATCATATTATTTTTAAAATTTACTTTCTTAGCCATGCGAGAAATTTATAAATGTCTAATTTGCATGGATTTTCTAAATTGGATTCTAAAATGGCTGTCGGCCGAAAGATAATTATTAGTGTACTGAATAAAACAATATATTTCTAAAAGGTTGGATATGCGGGTGAGTTGGAGGATGTGAGGGGGGTGTTTGTCGCGTCGAGTCTTCACGCACAGCCACGCCTTGTGACGTCACATCATATTGTAATGGAGAAGGAAGGGGTTAGCTTGGTCATGAAATATAGAGATGTCAAGTTTTCCTTTAATTCGTTAGAACAATCTGCTCTTTCACTAGAAGACTTTATATTAGTAATAAGATTTTACCAGAATTTATTTTAACCATACTGAAGAACCTATATTGTACAGAATTATCCTCTTCCCCTTGTTTTTGAGTGTGTGTGTGTATATGTATATATTTGTATATGTATTTATGGGGGGGAAATGAGACCAAATCTCCTATTTACAGTTATAATAAATGAAATAAAATGAAAATTAATTAATTTTGACAAAAACTTAATACAATGCTTTGTAATGTACCGAAGAAAAAACGAGTAGCACCGATGGTTTCTCGACTCTCGAGCACGCAACGTTGTCATGGAGACGAAGTGCCCACTGTTTCCCGGGCTTAAACACCAATCAACATTGATAATCAGTTTATTATTAATTATAAATTATTAAGACTATTAATCGAAATAAAAACTACCCTATCTCTCAAGTTGGAAACAATTACACATAAATGCCAATTTTCATCGAAATCGGTTGACTTGGTAAAGAGTTCACTGGACCTTTTTAGAAATCAGATGTAGTTAGTAATTGTCTTCTTAATTTGAA
This sequence comes from Bacillus rossius redtenbacheri, assembly GCF_032445375.1. NCBI lineage: Eukaryota > Metazoa > Arthropoda > Insecta > Phasmatodea > Bacillidae > Bacillus > Bacillus rossius. The sequence goes on from NC_086332.1 coordinate 2,702,957, forward strand.
TAATTTATATCACTTTCAAATCCCGACCGACTTTGTTCTACCAGTGTATAGTTATTTACCTGTATATATCTAAAAATTGGTGGTCTGTATTTAATGAGTGATGAGGACTACACTAACAATGAAATAGTCGTTGCCATGGAGACGAATGAAGCATCAACAATGCTACAGCCGTTGCCGTGGTGATTTTCTGCCAACTCATACATACATCACATTAGAAAACTCTAAAATTATCAGATTAAGACCATTAATCGAAATAAAAACTATCCTATCTCTCAAGTTGGAAAAAATTACACATAAATGCCAATTTTCATCGAAATCGGTTAAGTGGTTTAGGAGTCCATTGAGGACAAACATTGTGACACGAGATTTATATATATTAAGATATATATATATATATATATATATATATATATATATATATATATATAAATTTCCGCATTTATTGAAGATCATCACTTGAGAACTTCTCGACCGACATGTTTTTTTTTTCCTGTTCGTAATTGTCAAAATAAAGTTTGTATGAAAAAAAAAAATTTTGGAATATCCCCAGGAAAATTCTGAAAAATTTGTTCAGTTTTAGAGTTTTACTGTCACAGATTACCAAAACAACAAAAAAATTCCGTATTAAATATTTCAGTGTTTTATCAGTGGCTATCATATTTTTGATGCATTCAAAACCGTCACATGTTTTCTTAGCATAATATCACCGTTAAAATTATCAATTTAGAACATTCCATTGATTTCAGTTCGTAGTTAATTGACATAAATGGCTCCAGTGAGGCATTTGAATATCGGTCGGCGTTCACGAAACGCAAGCCAACTACATGATGGTAGAGTAAATAAGACTGAAGAAGAGTGTAGACACGGTTTGGAAGAATATCCAATAAGAATTTCTCAAGCTCGATGCATTATGATTCCAGAACAATGGATACAGTCGAGTCCAACTCCCTCAGTTGGAGCCTACACGCAAGATAATTTTGAACGGTGACTAAACAGACTACCAAGCGTGACATTACGACATAAACGTTTGGCGTTCAGATATGATTCAACAGGCAATTACGCCGCGGATGTATCGGTTAACTTTGGAACAATGAGCACTGTTTGTCAACTCTGTAACGCTTTAGATTTTCACTTGAACCACCAGTGTTATAGCGCGATGACTGAGTGGACTGTATACGATAATGATTATAGATGCCATTATAATATAACAATTTAACCGTGAGGCTACACCATAGTACTACTGACCGCCATGATAAAACTTAACTGACTTCCGGCTGGAAGTTCAGGGCTGCCAACTATTGGCAGAGGATGCTGAATAATGGTTGCCACTACACAGCAGCGCGGGAAATACAAACTTGAAGTATTCAGAGACTTCTCAGAAGCACTGATTACGTTGAGGTCTAATCAATGTTACTAACACTAAATTACACACACTAATACACAGTCTGAACAACCAGGATTATTTTGTGTGAACGGAAAGGTCAAATTACCACAACTACCACAATTACCGCCACAACCAGAGCCACTGGCATCGATGCTTTTTGGCCAAGAACCTCTATCGAAGCCTTTCTTGCAGAATATACGAAAGTACGATTCCTTTCAAATGACATAGTTCTGGGCCGAATATTATCGAAGAACGAGGATTTAACTCATCACACATCACATACACAAACACATCACACAACATTTAATCGGTGCTTATAAATCGAGTATTATTTGTTTTCTATTTTACAGATTCATCACCACGCGTTGTAATGAACGCATTAAAAACACCAACAAATGATTATCAAAAAATTAATTCCTAATTATTTAATCATTTCATTATGTTGATGATTATACTAAAATTTTGTTGTTTTTTTATTTCAAAACAATTTTAGAAAATATTCGGTTAGTTCAATCCCTTCTCGATGAACTGACTGAATATAGAATGAAAGATGTATTGCCACGAATGCCGGGTTTTAGCTAACAAAACAAGGTTAGCCATATTAATCATGTTTAACATACTACTTTAATTGTCTCGGCTTTCAAAAAATCGAGGGAAAATGACATATTCCCTGAAGTGTGTGGGGGGGAGGAGGGAAGGGTTGTGGTCGAGGAACCCGAATATTTCGGAAACACTCTTCAAATCGAAGAAAATAATTTTTTTTTTGAAATTTTCAAAATTTTGTTTTTTTGACCCCCGCTATATATTTCTATATTTATATTCACCGATATCCATTTAAATTAGTATTCATAACTATTTTAACACGGAGAATATTTTCGCGGTATCCATTTTGTTATAACTCTTCAATAGATGGCCTGCAGCGCATCAAATTCTAAACCGTCCAACCGATCACCGTGGATAAACAGAAATTAAAATAGGTCATAGACATAAACAAATATGTACATATATGTTTTCTTTTATAGGTCATAGACATACAAAAAGCTATTGTGTGTCATTTCTCTATGTCCACCTCACTGTCATATAGCGCTATCTATTTTGCTTTAACCTGCTAACAGTATCTTTTGATCGTGTTTGCCTAGTTTCTCTGTACATTCGTTCACATGAAGAGTATACAGTAGTTAGGTTTATTTTCGTACAGTCACGAGAACACCATAAATTCCACGAAAACAATGGGGGTGGAATGCCCTCTTGTGGATATTAGCAACGACTGCAGTGACTTTTTTTTATGAACGTGACATTAAATGGTGCCCGTAGTTGGAGCACTGGACATTGTCTTCCTTGATTTGTCATAGCATTTTATTGCATCTCACACTTTCTCGTTATTATTCTGTTGGTTTTTTTCTTTTTCATTTATTAGTTTTTGCATTTTATTAAATTTTACTGATTTCAAATTACCTATTTTAACTCCTACAACAAGAAATAGCTGAGCTGTTGCAATAGCAGTAAGTGTGAAAACGTGGCACGCACACAAAAGTTTGTGTTAAGATGTACTGAGGGTCTGGTATGCATTTAAAAAAAAAACTTTATTATAGGTAATAAAAATTAGGATGTACTATTTTACGTTACACTGATATTTAATACAGAATAGCACGGGTATGAATTATATTCATTAAGGATTTTTAACACTTAAATCCCTGTTTGTAAAAAAATATTAATTTTCTTTTATTATTGGTTATGCAATGATTTTGAAATAACGAAATACTTATAATATGAAAGTGGCAAAGTATTAGCAAAAAGGCCAATTAAATGACATCTTTAAGTACCTACTACCTATGTTTTCCAACACTGTAAGCAACTACATCCATCTTGCAAGTGCATGACTGCATGAATGATGATGCGCTTGAGCCATTGTTTGCTTTGCACTGTAGCAAAGAGTATAGGAAACAACTCATCTCGTCTAAAGCTACTGCTTAGCTCCGTAGTATGATTATTTTTATATTAATTATTTAGTTAAACTTCAAACTACCAGCAATTTTACATGAATAATTTGATTGGTATCTTCTCTCTTTATAAACTAACAAACGTTCGTGTGAAAATTTACTTTACCCTTCTCTTAAAATGTGGTAATTATTTCAAAATTATATTAATGAGCTACATACTTAAGCAGCGGCTCATGATCCTGCATGTATTATGACAAACACACTTTCAAAGTCTGGCTAGCCCGGCTATATTAGAATGTTAATTCATCACTAACTGAAATATTTATTTCCAGCGCTGTTTAAATCCCATATGAGAATTTTAGTTGTAACAAAAGCTTTAAAATACATTTTTTTTTATCATTATTACCGAGAATATACCTCAAGACATACAAATAGAATATTAGGAACCCGAGAATATTCTGATGTTTTTCCCTCTTTCGGAACAGATGTATTGTAGGTCGCCCCTCTAAGTGTCTCAGGAGAGGATGTTATGCCTTCTAAAATAAAACAGTTAAATAAAAATTTTTAGGAGCAATACAAAAATTGAGTAACCGCCCAAGTCACATAAGCTCATGCACCACGAGGAAAAGAAATCACAACATTTCAGCGTCTTTTGTGTAGAGACTAAAGTGTCACTTTATGTGCGTGCCGTGTCGCCCTTGTCCACTCACTGGCTCCTCGGTCTCAAACAAGCAGCACAGAGGTTGTCTCTTAGCACCGAATTAGCTCCGAACAGACAATCACGTGATAGCTGCGGAGCTGCGAAGGGAAGCCTAAGATGTCCATCAAGTTCTATCCCTGCCCGAACACGCCCGAATATTCACCTTCGTCCAACCTCGGGTTTATTTATATATATATTTATTTATATTTCTCTGTTTATTTTAATGTAACTATACTAACCTAACTAACCGTCCATAGTGTTTTAAAGTATTTTAATGTAGCTAACCTAACCGAACACTTTTAATATTTGAATTCATTTTTCCTGCGCAAAAATAAAACAAATCCCGAAGTTGGCCGAAGGTAAATTGTTCGGGTGTAATCGGGAATGGCAGAACTTTATGTGCATCTTAGGTGTCCCAGCTGCGAACGTTCTTCCACAGCGCAGCAACCTCCATGGTTACTTCCTCCATGTCACAGGTCGCGCATGTCGCCTCGCCGGCTGCGGCGCTGGCGGCGCTGGCGGTTCGCTCTCTCGCCGCGCAGAGTGCGCTGCGAGCAGTCGGGGAACATGACGTCACACTCGGAGTCACCCAGCCCCAGCACGGCGGCGCGCAGGTTGTCCAACATGGCGGCCGCGGTCGCCTGGGAGCGCGCCATCTTGCCGCCCAGCCAGCTCATGCCGAACCTGGAAGGACAGGTCGAAGCAAGGTATTAACCTTTACATGCACTTGTGCCCATTATTTTGTTGTTTTTTTTCATCACTAGTAATAATACAACACAAAATGACATTTTCTAATAAAATCTTACACATGTAGACCAGTTCTATGCCATGGTGTGTTAGATTTAACAAGGCGTGTGCTGTAGGTTCCTTTCTAACCTCTAATGTGCTAAATGTGAAATGCTCAGCACAAGATTTTTAGATGTCGATGTATTTATGTTACATATATGTAAACATTTTATTATTTCGGAAATGTTATAATACATTTTTGAAATGTATCGTAAATATTGTATGGTGTACGAGTATGTAGGCCTAAAGTATACACATAATGATGCCTAGTTAAAGTTTGTTTTGATTTGAAAAACGAAAGACGTTAGGCGTGTACTCAGTAGAAAGTAGCTATGTACCTGCGAGCATTTTGGCCAGAATTTAAATGTAAACGTATGGGAAATTGTGAGATTTTATTTTAAGACATATACATAGAACCAAAAGGAATTTAGGAGAAGGAAGGTGAGGAAGTTTATTTATGTTGAAGCATGTCTTGCATTATTATTGGCTGTAACCATTAAAAAACAACATTGTAATTGCAATTGTGTCATTTTTAACCAAATAGGTAAAGGTAAATCTTACACCATTGTTTCTTGCCCCTTCAAGAATATTGTGCATTGTTTTGTATTATAACAATTAAAACAGAACACTGTCCATTCCATTGGATAAAAGTGGGCCGATGAGGAAAAGAGTAATATTAAACCATTGTTGTTTGCTCCTTAGAAGCTTGTCTTGAACTATTACTGTCTATGCAATTTGATAAAATTCGGCCAATTAGGAAAGATAAACCTTAAACCATTGTTAACAGGCCCTGTCTTGCACTATAATGTTCTAAAACAATCGTAACTGACACTAACTAATCATATCGATAACACTTGGCCAATGAGGAAAAGAGGAATTTTAAAACATTGTTGCTTTCTTCTTGAAGTATAACTTGCATTGTTATGGTCTGTATCAATTGGAAATGAACGCTATCTATGCAGATGGATTGAACTGCATTAATATATTAGTAGGGTAAGTGGGTGAATGGAAATTTTGAAAGTAATTATCTAACAAGTTTATTTCGCATTCCCTTCCTGAGCCGAGTGGTTGGTGGCACACGAAAAATGAGGTCATCCATTACGAAGCAGAGTTTGTGGGGAAGCCTTCATTTCACAGACGAGAGAGCCACACTCGAAGTTCCCCGAAGGTTGCTTAGCAAATAACTTTTTAATATGCAGCTATCCAGGGCTAGGAAACCGTTTACATGATTTTCACAGTATCTTCAACGTAGCTATCCTAACCAAATCAACCGTTCAACAATGTTTAAAAGTATCTATAATGTAGCTAACCTAACCTAATTGACCATTAGTTATCATGAGTGTTGTCCAAAATAAAATAAAAAACATAAAAACCGAAGATGCACGATCGGACGTTTGGCTCTCTCGTCTGTGAAAAGAAGGCTTCCCCGGTTTGTGTTGGCAACCTCGCGTCCACTCGCTCTTGGCCATGTCCGCGCATGCGCGGGCTGGGGTCGCCTCCAGGGTCGGGCTGCTGGCTTGGGGCCACGCCGACCACACCCAGGGGCGTGCGCCCCCGAGATCATGCATACCAACCGACAAAAGGGAATCATTTGAAAGCAAACAGCCGGCAAAGTGGTTCTATCCAACCGAAGTAGAATTCTGCGCACGCTCCTGGGCAGAGCCTCCACCAGTGGTGGCTCGCGGCTGCCCACAGGAGCCAAACCACCGCGCTACAGCCAGAAGCCGAGCAGTCAGCACCACAGCACCAGGGGGCCACCACAGCACCAGGAGGCCACCACAGCACCAGACACGCACCCCCAGAGCGGCAGCCACGCCCCCAGCTGGCCGTCCAGCTGCCGGGAGAAGCGGTTGTTCTCGCACAGCCACAGGCGCAGGCAGCCGCCGCCGTCAGACTCCAGCAGGTGGAGCGCCTCCAGGGACTCCAGCGCGCGGCGGGCCACCTGGTCGCCGCGCGCCACGTCCGAGCCCGCCGCCTCCCGCCGCCGCCGGCCCATCATCATGCCGCCGTTGCCGAAGTTCAGGTCGATGGGGCGGCCGTCGGCGCCGATGTTGAGGCCGCCGCCCTCGCCCATGCCGTTCAGGTTGACGTCGAGGCCGCCGCCCCCGGGCCCGCCCCCGGCGCCGCCGCCGAGCATGCCCCCGCCCCCGGCGCCGCCGCCCCCGCCGGCCGGGAACATGAACATGCCGCCGCTGCCGCCGCCCGCGGGCACGTTGAGGGAGGGCAGCATCATGACGGTGGGCGCGGGGGCGGGCGCCGGGGCGGGGGCGGGGGTGGGGGCCGGGGTCATCATCTGCACATTGCCATCGTCAGGGACATTCAGGGTTTCAGTTCGTGCTCTCGGGGATTCTTAAGAGCAACGGCACGTCGTCGTTCCACTTGCAGACAAAAATAATTTTTAACGTGTTAAAATATTTTTGCAAGTTATAACCTTCTGGTACCTATTCCAAGTCGTGACTGGCCTCTCTTTGCAATTATATTTTCTTTCGTACACTAATTGTATTTAATTAACAAGCCTGAAAGTTTAAAAGATAACTAAAAATGTCTCTTTGTGAAACTACAGAAGAATAATTTTGTTTGGTTATATTTTCAAAAAACAAAGAATCGGGAGTGTTATTGGTATCTGCACTGATAAATGTGCTTCAGGACTTGTAAGAAGTGTAAGGTTCGCACTCCGCTACCCACGGCTCGTGAACTCACCCGCTTGAGGAGGCAGGCGAGGATGTTGACCTTGAACATGAGGAAGGACAGGACCGCCATGGCGGTGAGCGCTATGTCCATGGTGTTCTTCATGGAGCCCTTGTCCGCCTTGGCCGCCTTGCCGCCCCCGCCGCCGCCGTAGCTGGAGTGGCCGCCCCCGCTGCCCGAGCCTGCGCAGTCACAGCACCAAGGGGCAACTACAGCACCAGGAGGCAACTACAGCACCAGGAGGCCACTACAGCACCAGGGAGCCACTACAGCACCAGGAGGCAACTACAGCACTAGGGGCCACTACAGCACCAGGAGGCCACTACAGCACCAGGAGGCAACTACAGCACCAGGAGGCCACTACAGGACCAGGAGGCAACTACAGCACCAGGAGGCAACTACAGCACCAGGAGGCAACTACAGCACCAGGAGGCAACTACAGCACCAGGAAGCAACTACAGCACCAGGAGGAAACTACAGCACCAGGAGGCAACTACAGCACCAGGAGGCAACTACAGCACCAGGAGGCAACTACAGCACCAGGAGGCCACTACAGCACCAGGAGGTCACTACAGCACCAGGAGGCAACTACAGCACCAGGAGGTCACTACAGCGCCAGGAGGCAACTACAGCACCAGGAGGCCACTACAGCACCAGGGGGCCACTACAGCACCAGGAGACAACTACAGCACCAGGAGGTCACTACAGCACCAGGAGGCCACTACAGCACCAGGGGGCCACTACAGCACCAGGAAGCAACTACAGCACCAGGAGGCCACTACAGCACCAGGGGGCCACTACAGCACCAGGAGACAACTACAGCACCAAGGGCCACTACAGCACCAGGAGGCAACTACAGCACCAGGAGGTCACTACAGCACCAGGAGGTCACTACAGCACCAGGAGGCTACTACAGCACCAGGAGGTCACTACAGAACCAAGAGGCAACTACAGCACCAGGAGGCCACTACAGCACCAGGAGGTCACTACAGCACCAGGAGGCAACTACAGCACCAGGAGGCCACTACAGCACCAGGAGGTCACTACAGCACCAGGAGGCAACTACAGCACCAGGAGGCCACTACAGCACCAGTAGGCCACTACAGCACCAGCAGGCCACTACAGCACCAGGAGGTCACTACAGCACCAAGAGGCAACTACAGCACCAGGAGGTCACTACAGCACCAGGAGGCAACTACAGCACCAGGAGGCCACTACAGCACCAGGAGGCCACACCCGTTCGAGACCAGTTTGGGGCCCTCCTCTAGCCCGCTGGCTCAATAACAAGGCAAGCAAGCTTTCGGTGTTATTAATTATTGGTTGGGGGGGGGGAGGGAATTGAAAAAATAACTCAAAATTACAAAAGAAAAAACAAGTTAAAAAGAACAAATCCCCTTTAAATTCACGGCTGTGAGAACCATATTTATGATCTACTTCCACCTGATTGTGTAGCCTTCCGACAACATTGACTGACGCATAAGTGGCTCTCAAACTGTATTGATGGCGACATAACTGAGATGTCGCTGGTTACTGGTCGCAATGATTCCCAGCACCCATTAGCCCGCTATTATATTTATAATTCTTAAAAAATAAATAAAACGTTATAACAGCAAATGAATCTTGTTGTTTCCGCCTTGCCTCCTCCGAGTCGAATTTCTCGCAGTTGTCTGTCTCGTGGCGAGATATAAGCCATCTGCCGCAACCCAGAGGCTGTGTGAGCGGCGCTGTTGCGAAAACCACTCTGGGCATGAGTGGGTGGTTCACTCACTAAGCTGACAGTAGCCGAGAACTGTGATGTAGTGAGATGGCTGTGGCTGACAAACAAATGAGTGAGTGGACTTCTCTGGCAGTTATCTGGGTTTCGGGTGCTGATAGTTCACGTAAATATCAAGAAAAATCGCGTATGCGAATAAGTAAACATCAATCACTGAAGTAAACTACAGGAATCCGCAGATTCAAGGAGAGCACATTTTTAAGCACCCGTCCATCCAGAAAAATTACGGTGCCACGCGATTTTTTTTAACTGTTTAAGATATCCCAATGGTGGACACGTAAATCGTTTTAAACTGTATTATTTTAGAAGAGTGAAAATGGCTCATACGCGTGTTTTCATAATAATTTTTAGACATGAGAATCCGGCTACAGATTTGTGAAAGCACTCGAGGAACTGGAATTACAATTAGATGTTCATTGGCGCGCCACCGACTTGAAAGTCACCGCCCCGAACACGACAAGGAGACCGCGCGCCTAGAGGCGACACCGCGCCAGACACACCCCTGACCGCAGCAGAGGCGCTTTGTCCGGGCCGGACTGAAGCGAGTCATGCAGCACTTCCCGGGAGAGGCTGTCGTGCGAAGAAGGATGCAGTTGCGAACATCGCGTTAAACTAGTCAAAGATTGCCTTTTTGAATACTTACAACATTTGTGGTCTCAAATAAAATACTCTAGTACGTTCCCACATCTAGGATGGAAGAAAATTTTAACCTTTAATATAAGTTGTGTTAAAGTAAGTAAAATTTTTCGCCCATATGATGAGCTGTGGTGGGCTCTGATGGGCTACAATGACCTATGATGGGCTATGGTGGGCTATGGGGGGCTATGATGGGCTATGATGTGCTATAATGGGATAATGCGAAAGTAACTCTGTCTTGTTGCGGGGACACTGCAGCGGCGCTGAGGCGGGCTCGGTCCAGGAGCCACGTGGAGACTGGTGACAGACACTCACTGGAGTAGCCCGTCTTGCCCACGGCCACGTGGGGCGGCGGGAAGGGCCGCTGCCTCGGCTCTGCGCCGCCTCCGCCGCCTCCGGGGGCGTCGTAGCGGCGGTAGATGTCCTCCAGGGTCGTGGTCCTGCGACACACCCCTGCCCTCAGCAGTCCCTGTCGTCCCGCACCACGGGGCAGCGAGGCAACCACAGACTCTGTGACGAGTCAACTCACGTGTTCTCGTGAAGTAGCTCGGCTTCTGGGTTGTGACGAATTATCCGCCAAGGACACGGCTACAACCCAGAAGCCAAGCTGCTTCAGACAATGGCCGTGAAAGCCTGCGAACATTATCACGTGTTCTCGTGTTGAAAATACACTTATAATATGAAACTACGACCTCGGACAGGAAATTTAATTTTGCGTTCGTTAAAATAATGCCGTGAGTGATAAATATATAAAAATTGAGTTTTCAAAAAACATTTCTGGACGCGAATCACACGTAAAATTTTCTGTCGAGTAACGCATCATTCGATATGCAAAGCGAATTTTTAAACTTTATAATGAAACTGCTCAGATAAAAACGAAAAAACTTGAAAAAAATACTCAACCCCTTTTAGACAATGAATTTTATTAAAATACTACCCGTCTTGTTTAAATTCACTAAAACAGTCAATACTGTAAAGTTTCCCGTTGTCTTTGTGAACCTTGGTTCGCGCCATCCGCCACAGATGGCAGCTCCGTGGTTGTTACACATTTCCGTCCCTTGACTTCCGTCGCATCCCATCAAGTGCCGTAAGCCGAGAACTAAGTTGTTACACATTTTTTTTAAAATGTGCACGTACTTTTGTATGCACGTTACATGACGTAATAAAAAACTAATTACATTTTTCATGCAAACAATTATTAGACATAAATTAAAAAAAGGACTGAAGTTATATTATAAATACGTTTGTAAAGTATAAATTCAATTAAATAAAACAAATTAAATAAATACTCAGTATTCACTATTAGTGTAAACACATGTATACAATTAATTATTTAATTTAGTAAAATAATCGAAATTTTTTTATCAATAATTAAAATCAATACCGCATATACTAAATTTTATACTAATTTAAGTTTATATTTATTCAATAAGAAAGTTATGATTTATGATGATAATATGTGATACATACTGGAACATAATATCAATTATATCAATACACTTGAAAAAGTTTATAAATGCAATTTATATAAGTACCTAATATTTGCAATGAATAAATGTTTTTAATTATATGAACCAATATTCAATATCAGTCATATAGTTTGTGATTTAAAATCACATATATAATGTGAAATTTTATATATAATTTATCATCCTGTGAATTTTTGTTTAATGCTGCGCGCGATCGCAAATTTCACTCTCAATTTTTTTTTTCATATCGCGCCTATAGAAATGTAACTTCAAAAACAGTTAATATTGTTCTTTCAATAAATGTTTAACTGATGCTATTTAATTAATGTAGCGAGATGTTTTCTGAAGGTTAGGTTGGCGAGGGTGTTGGGATCATCCCAATGCCAGGCATGACACACTCTGATGGGCTACGATGAGCTATTATGGGCTGTGATGAGCTATGATGGGCTGTGATGAGCTATGATGGGCTACGATGAGCTATGATGGGCTACGATGAGCTATGATGGGCTGTGATGATCTATGATGGACTGTGATGAGCTATGGTGGGCTATGATGGACTATGATGAGCTATGATGGGCTACGATGAGCTATGATGGGCTGTGATGAGCTATGATGGGCTATGACAGCTATGATGGACTATGATGGACCATGATGGGCTATGATGAGCTATTATGAGCAAGGATGAGCTATGATGGACTATGATGAGCTATGATGGGCTATGATGGGCTATGATGGTAGGGGACTGGGGAGAGATGGCTCACCTGGCCAGCCACTTGTTGTACTTGGCAGAGCTATGATGGACTATGATGAGCTATGATGGGCTGTGATGGTAGGCGACTGGGGAGAGATGGCTCACCTGGCCAGCCACTTGTTGTACTTGGCAGAGCTATGATGGACTATGATGAGCTATGATGGGCTATGATGGTAGGCGACTGGGGAGAGATGGCTCACCTGGCCAGCCACTTGTTGTACTTGGCAGAGCTATGATGGACTATGATGAGCTATGATGGGCTGTGATGGTAGGCGACTGGGGAGAGATGGCTCACCTGGCCAGCCACTTGTTGTACTTGGCAGAGCTATGATGGACTATGATGAGCTATGATGGGCTATGATGGTAGGCGACTGGGGAGAGATGGCTCACCTGGCCAGCCACTTGTTGTACTTGGCAGAGCTATGATGGACTGTGATGAGCTATGATGGGCTATGATGGTAGGCGACTGGGGAGAGATGGCTCACCTGGCCAGCCACTTGTTGTACTTGGCAGAGCTATGATGGACTATGATGAGCTATGATGGGCTATGATTGTAGGCGACTGGGGAGAGATGGCTCACCTGGCCAGCCACTTGTTGTACTTGGCAGAGCTATGATGGACTGTGATGAGCTATGATGGGCTATGATGGTAGGCGACTGGGGAGAGATGGCTCACCTGGCCAGCCACTTGTTGTACTTGGCAGAGCTATGATGGACTATGATGAGCTATGATGGGCTATGATGGTAGGCGACTAGGGAGAGATGGCTCACCTGGCCAGCCACTTGTTGTACTTGGCAGAGCTATGATGGACTGTGATGAGCTATGATGGGCTATGATGGTAGGCGACTGGGGAGAGATGGCTCACCTGGCCAGCCACTTGTTGTACTTGGCAGAGCTATGATGGACTATGATGAGCTATGATGGGCTATGATTGTAGGCGACTGGGGAGAGATGGCTCACCTGGCCAGCCACTTGTTGTACTTGGCAGAGCTATGATGGACTGTGATGAGCTATGATGGGCTATGATGGTAGGCGACTGGGGAGAGATGGCTCACCTGGCCAGCCACTTGTTGTACTTGGCAGAGCTATGATGGACTATGATGAGCTATGATGGGCTATGATGGTAGGCGACTGGGGAGAGATGGCTCACCTGGCCAGCCACTTGTTGTACTTGGCAGAGCAATGATGGACTGTGATGAGCTATGATGGGCTATGATGGTAGGCGACTGGGGAGAGATGGCTCACCTGGCCAGCCACTTGTTGTACTTGGCAGAGCTATGATGGACTATGATGAGCTATGATGGGCTATGATGGTAGGCGACTGGGGAGAGATGGCTCACCTGGCCAGCCACTTGTTGTACTTGGCAGAGCTATGATGGACTATGATGAGCTATGATGGGCTATGATGGTAGGCGACTGGGGAGAGATGGCTCACCTGGCCAGCCACTTGTTGTACTTGGCAGAGCTATGATGGACTATGATGAGCTATGATGGGCTATGATGGTAGGCGACTGGGGAGAGATGGCTCACCTGGCCAGCCACTTGTTGTACTTGGCAGAGCTATGATGGGCTATGATGAGCTATGATGGGCTATGATGGTAGGCGACTGGGGAGAGATGGCTCACCTGGCCAGCCACTTGTTGTACTTGGCAGAGCTATGATGGACTATGATGAGCTATGATGGGCTGTGATGGTAGGCGACTGGGGAGAGATGGCTCACCTGGCCAGCCACTTGTTGTACTTGGCAGAGCTATGATGGACTATGATGAGCTATGATGGGCTATGATGGTAGGCGACTGGGGAGAGATGGCTCACCTGGCCAGCCACTTGTTGTACTTGGCAGAGCTATGATGGACTATGATGAGCTATGATGGGCTGTGATGGTAGGCGACTGGGGAGAGATGGCTCACCTGGCCAGCCACTTGTTGTACTTGGCAGAGCTATGATGGACTATGATGAGCTATGATGGGCTGTGATGGTAGGCGACTGGGGAGAGATGGCTCACCTGGCCAGCCACTTGTTGTACTTGGCAGAGCTATGATGGACTATGATGAGCTATGATGGGCTATGATGGTAGGCGACTGGGGAGAGATGGCTCACCTGGCCAGCCACTTGTTGTACTTGGCAGAGCTATGATGGACTGTGATGAGCTATGATGGGCTATGATGGTAGGGGACTGGGGAGAGATGGCTCACCTGGCCAGCCACTTGTTGTACTTGGCAGAGCTATGATGGACTATGATGAGCTATGATGGGCTGTGATGGTAGGCGACTGGGGAGAGAAGGCTCACCTGGCCAGCCACTTGTTGTACTTGGCAGAGCTATGATGGACTATGATGAGCTATGATGGGCTGTGATGGTAGGCGACTGGGGAGAGATGGCTCACCTGGCCAGCCACTTGTTGTACTTGGCAGAGCTATGATGGACTATGATGAGCTATGATGGGCTGTGATGGTAGGCGACTGGGGAGAGATGGCTCACCTGGCCAGCCACTTGTTGTACTTGGCAGAGCTATGATGGACTATGATGAGCTATGATGGGCTATGATGGTAGGCGACTGGGGAGAGATGGCTCACCTGGCCAGCCACTTGTTGTACTTGGCAGAGCTATGATGGACTGTGATGAGCTATGATGGGCTATGATGGTAGGCGACTGGGGAGAGATGGCTCACCTGGCCAGCCACTTGTTGTACTTGGCAGAGCTATGATGGACTGTGATGAGCTATGATGGGCTATGATGGTAGGCGACTGGGGAGAGATGGCTCACCTGGCCAGCCACTTGTTGTACTTGGCAGAGCTATGATGGACTGTGATGAGCTATGATGGGCTATGATGGTAGGCGACTGGGGAGAGATGGCTCACCTGGCCAGCCACTTGTTGTACTTGGCAGAGCTATGATGGACTATGATGAGCTATGATGGGCTATGATGGTAGGGGACGGGGGAGAGATGGCTCACCTGGCCAGCCACTTGTTGTACTTGGCAGAGCTATGATGGACTATGATGAGCTATGATGCGCTGTGATGGTAGGCGACTGGGGAGAGATGGCTCACCTGGCCAGCCACTTGTTGTACTTGGCAGAGCTATGATGGACTATGATGAGCTATGATGGGCTGTGATGGTAGGCGACTGGGGAGAGATGGCTCACCTGGCCAGCCACTTGTTGTACTTGGCAGAGCTATGATGGACTATGATGAGCTATGATGGGCTATGATGGTAGGCGACTGGGGAGAGATGGCTCACCTGGCCAGCCACTTGTTGTACTTGGCAGAGCTATGATGGACTATGATGAGCTATGATGGGCTGTGATGGTAGGCGACTGGGGAGAGATGGCTCACCTGGCCAGCCACTTGTTGTACTTGGCAGAGCTATGATGGACTATGATGAGCTATGATGGGCTGTGATGGTAGGCGACTGGGGAGAGATGGCTCACCTGGCCAGCCACTTGTTGTACTTGGCAGAGCTATGATGGACTATGATGAGCTATGATGGGCTATGATGGTAGGCGACTGAAGAGAGATGGCTCACCTGGCCAGCCACTTGTTGTACTTGGCAGAGCTATGATGGGCTATGATGAGCTATGATGGGCTGTTATGGTAGGCGACTGGGGAGAGATGGCTCACCTGGCCAGCCACTTGTTGTACTTGGCAGAGCTATGATGGACTATGATGAGCTATGATGGGCTGTGATGGTAGGCGACTGGGGAGAGATGGCTCACCTGGCCAGCCACTTGTTGTACTTGGCAGAGCTATGATGGACTATGATGAGCTATGATGGGCTGTGATGGTAGGGGACTGGGGAGAGATGGCTCACCTGGCCAGCCACTTGTTGTACTTGGCAGAGCTATGATGGACTATGATGAGCTATGATGGGCTGTGATGGTAGGCGACTGGGGAGAGATGGCTCACCTGGCCAGCCACTTGTTGTACTTGGCAGAGCTATGATGGACTATGATGAGCTATGATGGGCTGTGATGGTAGGCGACTGGGGAGAGATGGCTCACCTGGCCAGCCACTTGTTGTACTTGGCAGCAAGGGCGCCCATACCCGGGGGCAGGGGGGGGCCGTGGCCCCCCCCTAGCTTTCAGGGAAGGAAAAAAATTATAGTGTAGACAGGTGTTTTACTTTGAAGAAAATTATTTAAATTCGGTATTATGTAGAAGTGGTTCAACACGAAGATATTATTGTATATCGTTTTTTACATTGTTACTTCATTTTTTATGTTAGTTCAAGCATTAGTTTCTGCTGCTGCTATACAGGGCCGGATTTAGGGGAGGGCCCCCACAAACGGAGGGCCCCCACAATAGAGACTTCGGAAAATAAATCTTTCAAATTCCGACAAGTAAACACCAGTAAACATCCTTTCCTTTGATATTCTTTTTTCGCTGTTTTACCTTTACCTACAGTACTTTGTACATACATGATTATATTATTGTTAAATATTAACAGAAATATTAATTAACACTAAAATTTAATTTCATATAATTCTTGTCTCCGATTATATTTATTTATGTTTTTTAAATACTAAGAGAATCTACTTGATTTCACAATAAATTATTTATTGGAAAACTCGACTGAAAAAAAATTGTTCATTTTATTTGTAAAATAATTTGGGGCCAGGGGGCCTCCGCTCCTCTGTTGCCCCGAGGCCTCAAGACATCTAAATCCGGCCCTGCTGCTATATAAGGAGTTGTGTACAGGGAGAAAACGCTGTTCAAGCGCAACGCCCGTGGCGAGTCATCCCCTTCGTAATCCCACCCAAGTTCACGCGATAACACAACAAAACAGATTTAGACCAGTCAGAGTTAGACGACGCGACAGTTGACATGTGCTTGCAGACGGCGAAATGTTTTGCTGCTTTTTCGTTATAATAATGTGTATGTTCACAAATAAATTCTCAAAATAGAGATTTTTCAATAGTCTTTAGGTCTACAGTTTTATGCATCTGGTCTAGATTTAGTTTAGTGTATTCAGTCAGTATAAATAACTTAAGTGTGAATACATCAGTGAAAAGTGTAAAGATAAAAATCATTGTTATTATGTAGTGTTTCATAGTTTTCCTCATTCGTCACATCCGCTTAGAATATTCACAATTTTTAAGGTAAGCTTACACCTTTAAAGTTACTCAAATAAGAATTATTGTTCAGAAAAGTCTACAACGTAAAATTTATGTTGGAATTTTGAATTTAGAGGAAAACCACTTTTTCCCTTCAAAAGTGTTTAAAGGGATAAGGATTCCGCTACCTTCAGTAGACTCGGAAGCAATTTACACTGTAATCTCGATTTTACGTACGCTCACGGTCGCTTGGATTGCATTCGTAAAATCTTTATCTTCAAAACATTTTAAACACCCCACCCCCTGAAGATACATGTTATAATTTATTGAACGGAATATATATAATATTAAATAGTAAAAACAATGACTGCCGTCTGCCCTCTGCCCTCCCCTGCGTTCAACTTATTTTTTTTAACATTCCACAACTTGCCTCATTGCACGAGTGATATAAAAGTTACCTCACAGCTACTAACCACAGTTGCACCACGCATTGCATCATGTTAGCTTTTGTGTGGTGACAGTAGGTTGTCCGACATGCCTTTCTTGGATATATTTCCTTTTCGTAAGACGCGTGCTACTAAAATAAATTTATATTTGAGTTTGCAAACCTGTCCACTCCTTGCCAGAGACGACTGAACACAGACGAGACATTCCAGGGTCGGGTTGATGAGCTGGAAGAATTCCCTGCCTTGCATTTTTATGGACTTCACATTACCATATTTATCAGTTAATCTTTAACAGATCGGCTTGAAAAATATTAATGAACGCACTTTTAGTAACATAATCGAGGAGAACAAGCACACAGTTCAGTGTACACCTGTACTGTTTCATAAAAGTGATCATAGGTAGGGACTGAAAAATTCGCGGTTTCAATGACCACTAGGATAGACTCCACGATTCTCTATGTACTCGGGCAACTATCACCTGGTCATTGGCTACCGACTCGGGACACCTGTTTGTTGCGATTCTTATGATTCGATACTTCTTTTGTTGAGTGTTTGCCATTGGCTCAGAGTCCTTCAGGTAAATTGCGGTCCAATCACTGACGCAGCATTAAGCTAAACGAGTTTGGATTCCAGCCTGTCTCGAAAGGAATCCGCGAATTTTTCCGGTCTCTAATCATAGGCTTATTTGGTGAAGAAAAACGCTGCTCTGTAACGACATTCATTAAAAACACAGTACATTTTAGTGCGTCACTTATACCATTTTTGAGCGTTGTTTACTGGAAAACCGATGCAGCGAAGGTAATGCATGCGACACATGTCAAGATAATGGCATGGGTTGTTGGAGATTAGCGGAAAGGAGAGGAAGTAGCTACTCAATATCGTTTCTTTCTCTCACGCTAAACAAGGTTTCAAGCTCAGTTGCTATGCTCACGAGCTGGAAATGTTGGAATGGGTAAGGAATGTTGAGTATAGTTCATTTGCAGTAAAATAAATATTTTTACGGCCTTGACTTAATTTTTCAATCGAAGAAATTTCGAACTTTGCGACAAATAAAGTGTACCTAGTCCATTTTTTCTTTTCGATTTTGTGTTTGATGCCACAATAACTTATACAAAATTCACTCACGGTAAATGGCTGTTGTATTAGCTTTAAAATATGAATACGCTGTGCATTAAAATTTAATATTTTTATATGTTTTCATAGTGGTTTTTTTATTTTTTTATTAAATATGTTTTGGTGTCAAATTTTCCGAATTTTAGATGGTTCCTGAAAAATGTATTCGTAAAATCGCGGCTTCGTTGTGTCTGGGCTCCGTAAAATCGAGGTTCTAGTGTACTCTTAATTCTGAAGTTAACTACTGAACATGTTATTTAAGGGTTTATACAAATTTCCTTGTATTTATTTCAGAGATGGATATCAGGAATTTCTTTGGACAAAAAGGTGTTTCTGCTACACAGAAAAAGAACCTCCATGACACATTAAAAGATCCATGTCCAGTACCTTCGAAAGTGCGTCCCACAACAACTTCTAATGCATTCTCAACACATCCTTCTAACTTCACGTTATCTGTCGAGCAGAATCTCTACCACTGCCAGTCGTCAAAGGTCTCGTTGCCACAATGTTCTTCCACCATTAGTGCTGAATCAGTTGAAATGTCTACTTCTGACACTACCGAGTGGGATGACGCCAAACCATCAACTTCAGTTTGTACTGTAAACAAGCAGGAAGAAATACATTTAACAGCTAATCACAGCTTTGATTTAGGCGAATGCATAAACCATTCAGTGTCAGACGAAGTCAAGTATCAGTTACTAACAGACCCACGAGCTCTAAATTCGTCTCATAATTTCAAAACGGACATTGATGAGGAAAAAACTTCAAAAAGGCCTTTTCAAAAAAATTGGCTAGAAAAGTACTCATGGTTAGTTTACTCGCCCAAGTTGAAGGGAGGGCTTTGTAAGTTTTGTACTCTTTTTAAACCAGTTTTAAAAAGAGGAACATTTGGTGCTTTTGTGATAAAGGCTCACCAAGATTACAAACACTTTCATGAAGATGCTCGAGGCCATGAAAATAGCAGTTGGCATCTCGAATCTACAAGTAAGGCCAAAGGTTTTTGTGATTCCTTGGAAATGAGAAATAAAAACGTGATCGAACAGTTAGACAGTGGAATATCAGAGCTTGTAAATACCAATAGAAAAAAACTGAAATCAATTCTTGCTACTTTAATATTTTGTGGCACACATGACATATCCATTAGAGGAAAGAATTCGAGTGAAGGAAATTTTCAAGATTTACTCTTGTTTAGAGTAAGTGCGGGTGACAAAGTGTTGGAGGATCATTTAATAAACCATAGTGGAAAAGCAAAATATACTTCACACAGAGTTCAAAACGATTTATTAAGTACATGTGGTTCTGTATTACAACACGAGATTGTTGAGGAGGTAAATAGATCACCAGCATTTTCATTATTGGCTGATGAAACGGCTGACATTAGTAGGAAAGAACAGCTGTCAGTGGGAGTACGATTTGTAGACGAGAAATTGAACTTTACAATAAAAGAAGAATTTTTAGGGTTTGTAGAACTTACTACATTGGATGCTGAGGGGATTTCTTCATCTATTTTAAAATTTGTTGAAAATTTGGGCCTTGATATGAATAAGTTAATTGGCTTGGGCTTTGATGGATGTTCAACAATGGCAGGCCATGAAACTGGAGTGCAGGCTAAGATTAGAGGAAAGTATCCTTCAGCAGTTTATTTCCACTGTGCATCGCACAGACTAAACTTAGTTGTAAATGACCTTAACAGTGTCCAGGAAATTCGTAACACTGTCGGAACAGTAAAAGAAGTTATAAGGTTCTTTAGAGAGAGTGTATTGCGTAGAAAAACAATACCTAACATTCCACTCTTCTGTGAAACTAGGTGGTCACAAAAATATACATCAATCAGAGTATTCAAAGAAAACTTCTTGGTAATAAAGAATAGTCTTAATCATCTTGCAAATAACCGCGAACAGAATCAAGACACTAGATCACGTGCCAGCCAACTAGATAGTGCAACATCATCACCTACATTTATTATTTGTCTACACATTATATCAAGGTATTCTTCGTATCTAGAACCAATAGTGAACAAACTCCAGTATTATGATATGGATCTCTACTCAGTCTACAGATACATCAATACTGACCTGCTAGAAAATTTTCAAAAGCAGAGAGAAAGCAATGACGAATTCAAAAACATTTTCGAGGCAGTAAAAGAAGATTGTAATGAGCTTGACATAGATATAAAAATCCCAAGATTGGCTGGAAGGCAGACCCACAGATGTAACGTGAATATCCAGTGCTCATCACCTGAAGACTATTTCAAAGTTGCAATTTACAATCCATACATGGATTCTATAATCATGTCACTAACTACAAGATTTGAAAGAGATAAAGGCATACCTTTCAAAGGTGGAATTCTTCACCCACATTTGATGAAAAAGGAGACGAAAGAAGATTTCATGAGAGACATAAAAAGTTTGCAAAAGTTTTATCAAATCGACAACTTGGAAGCAGAAGCCAGATTATGGTATGACGTCTGGACGAATAAGGAATGTTTGGAAAAAACAAAGCTCCATGAAATACTTTCAGAAACAATGTTTTACCCAGCAGTAAGGAGACTGCTTATATTCTACCAAACCATACCCCCCACAACTTGCACAATAGAGCGTTCTTTCAGCACACTGCGTAAAGTGAAGACGTGGCTGAGAAGTACTACTGGCGAGGACCGTCTGTCCAGCTTGTGCCTTCTAAGTGTCCACAGGAAAAGAGTGAAAAACCCTGGTTTCGAGGACAAAGTGCTTGACTTGTTCGGCAAGAAGAAAAGAAATTTACAGTTTGCTTTTTCAGATAAATATTAGAGTCAATTCCGTATTCAAACTTATGCATATTAATTTATCTTAAAATTTGCTTTTTATGTCAATACCAGTGAAAAATCGTGTGATGTGTGCATTTTTAATTTGTTTTCTGTATTAAATTATGAAGGTAGAGAAGCATAAGATACTGAAAACTAAATTCTTATACTTTATTCCCCCTTTACAATTCTGTTAACTTAAATTAGGTTAATCCTCTATGATTGTGTTTAGACACTGATATGAAATTCCTCTTTTTTATCTTTGCTTGTTTCATAAAATGTTCATATTTTATAAATAACCCATTGAAATTCATGTGTTAAATAATAAATTTAATTATTATAAGAAGATGAACTTTTAAGAAAATTAATGATTGGCCAGCATATCCAGGGAATAGCGATAGCTAGGTCATTCAGCTTATGTTTTGTGTTTTGACATCTGAAAGTCGTTTAAATAGCAAAGGAAAAGTACATTCTTTAGAGCGAAGGAGTATTCGTTCTACCACGGTTTTGTAGAGACATCGTTATTACTTCTGATTATCCACGAGATATCAACTTTGCAAGATTCGACTGACATTCAAGTTTTTACTAATAAAGCAATGTGGCAGAAGTAGTATTAATGAATTATATTATTGTGACATCAAATTTGAATCGTCGTAGGCGATAAACTGCAACCACGATAGGGTTTATTCACGATCTATTGGTTGCTTTGAAACTAACTATCAAATTTTCACGACGGAAACGAATGAAACAAGTCAACTAAGTTTACAGCCTGCAAGACTGATTACTGACGCTGTTCAACGTGCTGTAATGCCAGCGATCAACATTTTTGACTGAAGAGAATCGAGCTGAGGAGAAGAATTTCTGCAAGTTCATATCAAAACCGCTCCAGCCGGAAGGAAGGAAGGCCAACGATTGACCGGCAGTGGTGATATAGAAGCAGTTGAGGGCGCCGTGTTTCACACAGAAACTTAGAAGTCGACCATTGGTGCGTACCGAACAAGACCTTTCCTACTGCGAGGAAGGATGCAGCGGCAGTGAGCAGCCATAGTTCCCGGACCACGCACAGCTGTGTTGCAGAGCCAGAGGTCATCTGTGTCGTCATACTTTCGCATGTACTGACGGAGGTTGGTTATCGTCGTATTGAATAGCATTTGAACAATTTTTGAGAGTCCCTTGAACTATCGATGATCAAGTAAATAATTTTATTTTCATATAATCTGAGATCACACTAATTTTCCAGAAGTTCATCTTCAATTAAATTTTATTGTGAATAATTTTTGGCATTAACGAATTTTTTTTGTTCTAACTATAATGTTGATTTTGTGTCTGATCAGATGGAATTAGAAGTTGCTGTTTGATTAATAACTTAACTTTGCAATTTACTTTTGAGAATTTACCTTGTCCCTTAAGTGTAGTTCATATCCAGTGGTACAATTTGCTGACACCATTGAGCAAAAATAGCCGTAAGCACTGTTCAAAGGCACTCATTGATAACCTGATTTGAGCTGATAATATTAAATTGAGTTTGAAGATACATGATTTGAAACAATTCCTTTTGATAGTAACTTATATCTTATTTGAATATTGTAAACAGATTTCACATTTGTAATTTGAAGCTTTACTATCACTAAATAAACTTATAGTCCTCGACTACTGAATCCATCTGTGCTAATTCTAAATGATAAGCAATTATGATTCATATCGAAACATACTAATATTCATTTAATTGTGAACGAGGGAATATTTTGTGTGATACAATATCGCCGTGGTAAAGGCAAACAACAGTTGAAAATAAAAATAAAAATGTTTGATCCAATTTTTGACTATAATTATAAGCGTAGTTCAGGTGTTACATTTAAAAACAAATATTTTCTGACTGTAATAACATATTTAAATCGTTTCTCTCCCAAAGTTAAATCTTTTGACCAAGACGTTTTAAACTTTATAATTATTTTAATTTAATTTGTACGCGACATTTATTTAGGGGTAAAGAGAGCAATTAGTTGAAGGACTAACTGTATTCTTGATATTCGTGTACCCGAGACGCTGCAAAAGTATAAGGACTGTATTCCTGCATTTGTGTTGCTAAAAATTCATTTGTTTCAATAAAATAGTTAATATTTAATTAATAAAGTTTTTTTTAAGGTGAATGAGTACTGTGGTCTAGTATATTAGTAACAGGACAAAAAAAATTTAACAGCGTCAGAACTGGAACTATTTTATGGCTAGTAACAAGCCACAGTTAGTCTTACAAAATCATAAAAATACTTCATACCCCTAAGTCTGGCCCCCCCCTACAAATTATCATATGGGCGCCCTTGCTTGGCAGAGCTATGATGGACTATGATGAGCTATGATGGGCTGTGATGGTAGGCGACTGGGGAGAGATGGCTCACCTGGCCAGCCACTTGTTGTACTTGGCAGAGCTATGATGGACTATGATGAGCTATGATGGGCTATGATGGTAGGCGACTGGGGAGAGATGGCTCACCTGGCCAGCCACTTGTTGTACTTGGCAGAGCTATGATGGACTATGATGAGCTATGATGGGCTGTGATGGTAGGCGACTGGGGAGAGATGGCTCACCTGGCCAGCCACTTGTTGTACTTGGCAGAGCTATGATGGACTATGATGAGCTATGATGGGCTATGATGGTAGGCGACTGGGGAGAGATGGCTCACCTGGCCAGCCACTTGTTGTACTTGGCAGAGCTATGATGGACTGTGATGAGCTATGATGGGCTATGATGGTAGGGGACTGGGGAGAGATGGCTCACCTGGCCAGCCACTTGTTGTACTTGGCAGAGCTATGATGGACTATGATGAGCTATGATGGGCTGTGATGGTAGGCGACTGGGGAGAGATGGCTCACCTGGCCAGCCACTTGTTGTACTTGGCAGAGCTATGATGGACTATGATGAGCTATGATGGGCTGTAATGGTAGGCGACTGGGGAGAGATGGCTCACCTGGCCAGCCACTTGTTGTACTTGGCAGAGCTATGATGGACTATGATGAGCTATGATGGGCTATGATGGTAGGCGACTGGGGAGAGATGGCTCACCTGGCCAGCCACTTGTTGTACTTGGCAGAGCTATGATGGACTGTGATGAGCTATGATGGGCTATGATGGTAGGCGACTGGGGAGAGATGGCTCACCTGGCCAGCCACTTGTTGTACTTGGCAGAAATATGATGGACTATGATGAGCTATGATGGGCTATGATGGTAGGGGACGGGGGAGCGACTGGGGAGAGATGGCTCACCTGGCCAGCCACTTGTTGTACTTGGCAGAGCTATGATGGACTATGATGAGCTATGATGGGCTGTGATGGTAGGCGACTGGGGAGAGATGGCTCACCTGGCCAGCCACTTGTTGTACTTGGCAGAGCTATGATGGACTATGATGAGCTATGATGGGCTATTATGGTAGGCGACTGGGGAGAGATGGCTCACCTGGCCAGCCACTTGTTGTACTTGGCAGAGCTATGATGGACTATGATGAGCTATGATGGGCTATGATGATAGGCGACTGGGGAGAGATGGCTCACCTGGCCAGCCACTTGTTGTACTTGGCAGAGCTATGATGGACTATGATGAGCTATGATGGGCTGTGATGGTAGGCGACTGGGGAGAGATGGCTCACCTGGCCAGCCACTTGTTGTACTTGGCAGAGCTATGATGGACTATGATGAGCTATGATGGGCTATGATGGTAGGCGACTGGGGAGAGATGGCTCACCTGGCCAGCCACTTGTTGTACTTGGCAGAGCTATGATGGACTATGATGAGCTATGATGGGCTGTGATGGTAGGCGACTGGGGAGAGATGGCTCACCTGGCCAGCCACTTGTTGTACTTGGCAGAGCTATGATGGACTATGATGAGCTATGATGGGCTGTGATGGTAGGCGACTGGGGAGAGATGGCTCACCTGGCCAGCCACTTGTTGTACTTGGCAGAGCTATGATGGACTATGATGAGCTATGATGGGCTATGATGGTAGGCGACTGGGGAGAGATGGCTCACCTGGCCAGCCACTTGTTGTACTTGGCAGAGCTATGATGGACTGTGATGAGCTATGATGGGCTATGATGGTAGGCGACTGGGGAGAGATGGCTCACCTGGCCAGCCACTTGTTGTACTTGGCAGAGCTATGATGGACTATGATGAGCTATGATGGGCTATGATGGTAGGGGACGGGGGAGCGACTGGGGAGAGATGGCTCACCTGGCCAGCCACTTGTTGTACTTGGCAGAGCTATGATGGACTATGATGAGCTATGATGGGCTGTGATGGTAGGCGACTGGGGAGAGATGGCTCACCTGGCCAGCCACTTGTTGTACTTGGCAGAGCTATGATGGACTATGATGAGCTATGATGGGCTATGATGGTAGGGGACGGGGGAGCGACTGGGGAGAGATGGCTCACCTGGCCAGCCACTTGTTGTACTTGGCAGAGCTATGATGGACTATGATGAGCTATGATGGGCTATGATGGTAGGCGACTGGGGAGAGATGGCTCACCTGGCCAGCCACTTGTTGTACTTGGCAGAGCTATGATGGACTATGATGAGCTATGATGGGCTATGATGGTAGGCGACTGGGGAGAGATGGCTCACCTGGCCAGCCACTTGTTGTACTTGGCAGAGCTATGATGGACTGTGATGAGCTATGATGGGCTATGATGGTAGGCGACTGGGGAGAGATGGCTCACCTGGCCAGCCACTTGTTGTACTTGGCAGAGCTATGATGGACTATGATGAGCTATGATGGGCTATGATGGTAGGCGACTGGGGAGAGATGGCTCACCTGGCCAGCCACTTGTTGTACTTGGCAGAGCTATGATGGACTGTGATGAGCTATGATGGGCTATGATAGTAGGGGACGGGGGAGCGACTGGGGAGAGATGGCTCACCTGGCCAGCCACTTGTTGTACTTGGCAGAGCTATGATGGACTATGATGAGCTATGATGGGCTGTGATGGTAGGCGACTGGGGAGAGATGGCTCACCTGGCCAGCCACTTGTTGTACTTGGCAGAGCTATGATGGACTATGATGAGCTATGATGGGCTATGATGGTAGGGGACGGGGGAGCGACTGGGGAGAGATGGCTCACCTGGCCAGCCACTTGTTGTACTTGGCAGAGCTATGATGGACTATGATGAGCTATGATGGGCTATGATGGTAGGGGACGGGGGAGCGACTGGGGAGAGATGGCTCACCTGGCCAGCCACTTGTTGTACTTGGCAGAGCTATGATGGACTATGATGAGCTATGATGGGCTATGATGGTAGGCGACTGGGGAGAGATGGCTCACCTGGCCAGCCACTTGTTGTACTTGGCAGAGCTATGATGGACTGTGATGAGCTATGATGGGCTATGATGGTAGGGGACGGGGGAGCGACTGGGGAGAGATGGCTCACCTGGCCAGCCACTTGTTGTACTTGGCAGAGCTATGATGGACTGTGATGAGCTATGATGGGCTATGATGGTAGGGGACGGGGGAGCGACTGGGGAGAGATGGCTCACCTGGCCAGCCACTTGTTGTACTTGGCAGAGCTATGATGGACTGTGATGAGCTATGATGGGCTATGATGGTAGGGGACGGGGGAGCGACTGGGGAGAGATGGCTCACCTGGCCAGCCACTTGTTGTACTTGGCAGAGCTATGATGGACTATGATGAGCTATGATGGGCTGTGATGGTAGGCGACTGGGGAGAGATGGCTCACCTGGCCAGCCACTTGTTGTACTTGGCAGAGCTATGATGGACTATGATGAGCTATGATGGGCTATGATGGTAGGGGACGGGGGAGCGACTGGGGAGAGATGGCTCACCTGGCCAGCCACTTGTTGTACTTGGCAGAGCTATGATGGACTATGATGAGCTATGATGGGCTATGATGGTAGGGGACGGGGGAGCGACTGGGGAGAGATGGCTCACCTGGCCAGCCACTTGTTGTACTTGGCAGAGCTATGATGGACTATGATGAGCTATGATGGGCTGTGATGGTAGGCGACTGGGGAGAGATGGCTCACCTGGCCAGCCACTTGTTGTACTTGGCAGAGCTATGATGGACTATGATGAGCTATGATGGGCTATGATGGTAGGGGACGGGGGAGCGACTGGGGAGAGATGGCTCACCTGGCCAGCCACTTGTTGTACTTGGCAGAGCTATGATGGACTATGATGAGCTATGATGGGCTATGATGGTAGGCGACTGGGGAGAGATGGCTCACCTGGCCAGCCACTTGTTGTACTTGGCAGAGCTATGATGGACTATGATGAGCTATGATGGGCTATGATGGTAGGCGACTGGGGAGAGATGGCTCACCTGGCCAGCCACTTGTTGTACTTGGCAGAGCTATGATGGACTGTGATGAGCTATGATGGGCTATGATGGTAGGCGACTGGGGAGAGATGGCTCACCTGGCCAACCACTTGTTGTACTTGGCAGAGCTATGATGGACTATGATGAGCTATGATGGGCTATGATGGTAGGGGACGGGGGAGCGACTGGGGAGAGATGGCTCACCTGGCCAGCCACTTGTTGTACTTGGCAGAGCTATGATGGACTATGATGAGCTATGATGGGCTGTGATGGTAGGCGACTGGGGAGAGATGGCTCACCTGGCCAGCCACTTGTTGTACTTGGCAGAGCTATGATGGACTATGATGAGCTATGATGGGCTGTGATGGTAGGCGACTGGGGAGAGATGGCTCACCTGGCCAGCCACTTGTTGTACTTGGCAGAGCTATGATGGACTATGATGAGCTATGATGGGCTATGATGGTAGGCGACTGGGGAGAGATGGCTCACCTGGCCAGCCACTTGTTGTACTTGGCAGAGCTATGATGGACTATGATGAGCTATGATGGGCTATGATGGTAGGCGACTGGGGAGAGATGGCTCACCTGGCCAGCCACTTGTTGTACTTGGCAGAGCTATGATGGACTATGATGAGCTATGATGGGCTATGATGGTAGGCGACTGGGGAGAGATGGCTCACCTGGCCAGCCACTTGTACTTGGCAGAGCTATGATGGACTATGATGAGCTATGATGGGCTATGATGGTAGGCGACTGGGGAGAGATGGCTCACCTGGCCAGCCACTTGTTGTACTTGGCAGAGCTATGATGGGCTATGATGAGCTATGATGGGCTATGATGGTAGGCGACTGGGGAGAGATGGCTCACCTGGCCAGCCACTTGTTGTACTTGGCAGAGCTATGATGGACTATGATGAGCTATGATGGGCTATGATGGTAGGCGACTGGGGAGAGATGGCTCACCTGGCCAGCCACTTGTTGTACTTGGCAGAGCTATGATGGACTATGATGAGCTATGATGGGCTGTGATGGTAGGCGACTGGGGAGAGATGGCTCACCTGGCCAGCCACTTGTTGTACTTGGCAGAGCTATGATGGACTATGATGAGCTATGATGGGCTATGATGGTAGGCGACTGGGGAGAGATGGCTCACCTGGCCAGCCACTTGTTGTACTTGGCAGAGCTATGATGGACTATGATGAGCTATGATGGGCTATGATGGTAGGCGACTGGGGAGAGATGGCTCACCTGGCCAGCCACTTGTTGTACTTGGCAGAGCTATGATGGACTATGATGAGCTATGATGGGCTATGATGGTAGGCGACTGGGGAGAGATGGCTCACCTGGCCAGCCACTTGTTGTACTTGGCAGAGCTATGATGGACTATGATGAGCTATGATGGGCTATGATGGTAGGCGACTGGGGAGAGATGGCTCACCTGGCCAGCCACTTGTTGTACTTGGCAGAGCTATGATGGACTATGATGAGCTATGATGGGCTATGATTGTAGGCGACTGGGGAGAGATGGCTCACCTGGCCAGCCACTTGTTGTACTTGGCAGAGCTATGATGGACTATGATGAGCTATGATGGGCTATGATGGTAGGCGACTGGGGAGAGATGGCTCACCTGGCCAGCCACTTCTTGTACTTGGCAGAGCTATGATGGACTATGATGAGCTATGATGGGCTATGATGGTAGGGGACTGGGGAGAGATGGCTCACCTGGCCAGCCACTTGTTGTACTTGGCAGAGCTATTAAGGACTATGATGAGCTATGATGGGCTATGATGGTAGGCGACTGGGGAGAGATGGCTCACCTGGCCAGCCACTTGTTGTACTTGGCAGAGCTATGATGGACTATGATGAGCTATGATGGGCTGTGATGGTAGGCGACTGGGGAGAGATGGCTCACCTGGCCAGCCACTTGTTGTACTTGGCAGAGCTATGATGGACTATGATGAGCTATGATGGGCTGTGATGGTAGGCGACTGGGGAGAGATGGCTCACCTGGCCAGCCACTTGTTGTACTTGGCAGAGCTATGATGGACTATGATGAGCTATGATGGGCTGTGATGGTAGGCGACTGGGGAGAGATGGCTCACCTGGCCAGCCACTTGTTGTACTTGGCAGAGATATGATGGACTATGATGAGCTATGATGGGATGTGATGGTAGGCGACTGGGGAGAGATGGCTCACCTGGCCAGCCACTTGTTGTACTTGGCAGAGCTATGATGGACTATGATGAGCTATGATGGGCTGTGATGGTAGGCGACTGGGGAGAGATGGCTCACCTGGCCAGCCACTTGTTGTACTTGGCAGAGCTATGATGGACTATGATGAGCTATGATGGGCTATGATGGTAGGGGACGGGGGAGCGACTGGGGAGAGATGGCTCACCTGGCCAGCCACTTGTTGTACTTGGCAGAGCTATGATGGACTATGATGAGCTATGATGGGCTATGATGGTAGGGGACGGGGGAGCGACTGGGGAGAGATGGCTCACCTGGCCAGCCACTTGTTGTACTTGGCAGAGCTATGATGTGCTATGATGAGCTATGATGGGCTATGATGGTAGGCGACTGGGGAGAGATGGCTCACCTGGCCAGCCACTTGTTGTACTTGGCAGAGCTATGATGGACTATGATGAGCTATGATGGGCTATGATGGTAGGCGACTGGGGAGAGATGGCTCACCTGACCAGCCACTTGTTGTACTTGGCAGAGCTATGATGGACTATGATGAGCTATGATGGGCTATGATGGTAGGCGACTGGGGAGAGATGGCTCACCTGGCCAGCCACTTGTTGTACTTGGCAGAGCTATGATGTGCTATGATGAGCTATGATGGGCTGTGATGGTAGGCGACTGGGGAGAGATGGCTCACCTGGCCAGCCACTTGTTGTACTTGGCAGAGCTATGATGGACTATGATGAGCTATGATGGGCTATGATGGTAGGCGACTGGGGAGAGATGGCTCACCTGGCCAGCCACTTGTTGTACTTGGCAGAGCTATGATGTGCTATGATGAGCTATGATGGGCTGTGATGGTAGGCGACTGGGGAGAGATGGCTCACCTGGCCAGCCACTTGTTGTACTTGGCAGAGCTATGATGGACTATGATGAGCTATGATGGGCTATGATGGGCTATGATGGTAGGGGACTGGGGAGAGATGGCTCACCTGGCCAGCCACTTGTTGTACTTGGCAGAGCTATGATGGACTATGATGAGCTATGATGGGCTGTGATGGTAGGCGACTGGGGAGAGATGGCTCACCTGGCCAGCCACTTGTTGTACTTGGCAGAGCTATGATGGACTATGATGAGCTATGATGGGCTGTGATGGTAGGCGACTGGGGAGAGATGGCTCACCTGGCCAGCCACTTGTTGTACTTGGCAGAGCTATGATGGACTATGATGAGCTATGATGGGCTATGATGGTAGGCGACTGGGGAGAGATGGCTCACCTGGCCAGCCACTTGTTGTACTTGGCAGAGCTATGATGGACTATGATGAGCTATGATGGGCTGTGATGGTAGGCGACTGGGGAGAGATGGCTCACCTGGCCAGCCACTTGTTGTACTTGGCAGAGCTATGATGGACTATGATGAGCTATGATGGGCTATGATGGGCTATGATGGTAGGGGACTGGGGAGAGATGGCTCACCTGGCCAGCCACTTGTTGTACTTGGCAGAGCTATGATGGACTATGATGAGCTATGATGGGCTGTGATGGTAGGCGACTGGGGAGAGATGGCTCACCTGGCCAGCCACTTGTTGTACTTGGCAGAGCTATGATGGACTATGATGAGCTATGATGGGCTGTGATGGTAGGCGACTGGGGAGAGATGGCTCACCTGGCCAGCCACTTGTTGTACTTGGCAGAGCTATGATGGACTATGATGAGCTATGATGGGCTATGATTGTAGGCGACTGGGGAGAGATGGCTCACCTGGCCAGCCACTTGTTGTACTTGGCAGAGCTATGATGGACTATGATGAGCTATGATGGGCTATGATGGTAGGCGACTGGGGAGAGATGGCTCACCTGGCCAGCCACTTGTTGTACTTGGCAGAGCAATGATGGACTATGATGAGCTATGATGGGCTATGATGGGCTATGATGGTAGGCGACTGGGGAGAGATGGCTCACCTGGCCAGCCACTTGTTGTACTTGGCAGAGCTATGATGGACTATGATGAGCTATGATGGGCTATGATTGTAGGCGACTGGGGAGAGATGGCTCACCTGGCCAGCCACTTGTTGTACTTGGCAGAGCTATGATGGACTATGATGAGCTATGATGGGCTATGATGGTAGGCGACTGGGGAGAGATGGCTCACCTGGCCAGCCACTTGTTGTACTTGGCAGAGCAATGATGTGCTATGATGAGCTATGATGGGCTATGATGGTAGGCGACTGGGGAGAGATGGCTCACCTGGCCAGCCACTTGTTGTACTTGGCAGAGCTATGATGGACTGTGATGAGCTATGATGGGCTATGATTGTAGGCGACTGGGGAGAGATGGCTTACCTGGCCAGCCACTTGTTGTACTTGGCAGAGCTATGATGGACTGTGATGAGCTATGATGGGCTATGATGGTAGGCGACTGGGGAGAGATGGCTCACCTGGCCAGCCACTTGTTGTACTTGGCAGAGCTATGATGGACTGTGATGAGCTATGATGGGCTATGATTGTAGGCGACTGGGGAGAGATGGCTCACCTGGCCAGCCACTTGTTGTACTTGGCAGAGCTATGATGGGCTATGATGAGCTATGATGGGCTGTGATGGTAGGCGACTGGGGAGAGATGGCTCACCTGGCCAGCCACTTGTTGTACTTGGCAGAGCAATGATGTGCTATGATGAGCTATGATGGGCTGTGATGGTAGGCGACTGGGGAGAGATGGCTCACCTGGCCAGCCACTTGTTGTACTTGGCAGAGCTATGATGGACTATGATGAGCTATGATGAGCTATGATGGGCTATGATGGTAGGCGACTGGGGAGAGATGGCTCACCTGGCCAGCCACTTGTTGTACTTGGCAGAGCTATGATGGACTGTGATGAGCTATGATGGGCTGTGATGGTAGGCGACTGGGGAGAGATGGCTCACCTGGCCAGCCACTTGTTGTACTTGGCAGAGCTATGATGGACTATGATGAGCTATGATGGGCTATGATGGTAGGGGACGGGGGAGCGACTGGGGAGAGATGGCTCACCTGGCCAGCCACTTGTTGTACTTGGCAGAGCTATGATGGACTATGATGAGCTATGATGGGCTATGATGGTAGGCGACTGGGGAGAGATGGCTCACCTGGCCAGCCACTTGTTGTACTTGGCAGAGCTATGATGGACTGTGATGAGCTATGATGGGCTATGATTGTAGGCGACTGGGGAGAGATGGCTCACCTGGCCAGCCACTTGTTGTACTTGGCAGAGCTATGATGGGCTATGATGAGCTATGATGGGCTGTGATGGTAGGCGACTGGGGAGAGATGGCTCACCTGGCCAGCCACTTGTTGTACTTGGCAGAGCTATGATGGACTATGATGAGCTATGATGGGCTATGATTGTAGGCGACTGGGGAGAGATGGCTCACCTGGCCAGCCACTTGTTGTACTTGGCAGAGCTATGATGGACTATGATGAGCTATGATGGGCTGTGATGGTAGGCGACTGGGGAGAGATGGCTCACCTGGCCAGCCACTTGTTGTACTTGGCAGAGCTATGATGGACTATGATGAGCTATGATGGGCTGTGATGGTAGGCGACTGGGGAGAGATGGCTCACCTGGCCAGCCACTTGTTGTACTTGGCAGAGCTATGATGGACTGTGATGAGCTATGATGGGCTGTGATGGTAGGCGACTGGGGAGAGATGGCTCACCTGGCCAGCCACTTGTTGTACTTGGCAGAGCTATGATGGACTGTGATGAGCTATGATGGGCTATGATTGTAGGCGACTGGGGAGAGATGGCTCACCTGGCCAGCCACTTGTTGTAATTGGCAGAGCTATGATGGGCTATGATGAGCTATGATGGGCTGTGATGGTAGGCGACTGGGGAGAGATGGCTCACCTGGCCAGCCACTTGTTATACTTGGCAGAGCAATGATGTGCTATGATGAGCTATGATGGGCTGTGATGGTAGGCGACTGGGGAGAGATGGCTCACCTGGCCAGCCACTTGTTGTACTTGGCAGAGCTATGATGGACTATGATGAGCTATGATGAGCTATGATGGGCTATGATGGTAGGCGACTGGGGAGAGATGGCTCACCTGGCCAGCCACTTGTTGTACTTGGCAGAGCTATGATGGACTGTGATGAGCTATGATGGGCTGTGATGGTAGGCGACTGGGGAGAGATGGCTCACCTGGCCAGCCACTTGTTGTACTTGGCAGAGCTATGATGGACTATGATGAGCTATGATGGGTTATGATGGTAGGGGACGGGGGAGCGACTGGGGAGAGATGGCTCACCTGGCCAGCCACTTGTTGTACTTGGCAGAGCTATGATGGACTATGATGAGCTATGATGGGCTATGATGGTAGGCGACTGGGGAGAGATGGCTTTCCTGGCCAGCCACTTGTTGTACTTGGCAGAGCTATGATGGACTATGATGAGCTATGATGGGCTATGATGGTAGGCGACTGGGGAGAGATGGCTCACCTGGCCAGCCACTTGTTGTACTTGGCAGAGCTATGATGGACTATGATGAGCTATGATGAGCTGTGATGGTAGGCGACTGGGGAGAGATGGCTCACCTGGCCAGCCACTTGTTGTACTTGGCAGAGCTATGATGGACTATGATGAGCTATGATGGGCTATGATGGTAGGCGACTGGGGAGAGATGGCTCACCTGGCCAGCCACTTGTTGTACTTGGCAGAGCTATGATGGACTATGATGAGCTATGATGGGCTGTGATGGTAGGCGACTGGGGAGAGATGGCTTACCTGGCCAGCCACTTGTTGTACTTGGCAGAGCAATGATGTGCTATGATGAGCTATGATGGGCTGTGATGGTAGGCGACTGGGGAGAGATGGCTCACCTGGCCAGCCACTTGTTGTACTTGGCAGAGCTATGATGGACTATGATGAGCTATGATGGGCTGTGATGGTAGGGGACTGGGGAGAGATGGCTCACCTGGCCAGCCACTTGTTGTACTTGGCAGAGCTATGATGGACTATGATGAGCTATGATGGGCTATGATGGTAGGCGACTGGGGAGAGATGGCTCACTTGCCAGCCACTTGTTGTACTTGGCAGAGCTATGATGGACTATGATGAGCTATGATGGGCTATGATGGTAGGCGACTGGGGAGAGATGGCTCACCTGGCCAGCCACTTGTTGTACTTGGCAGAGCTATGATGTGCTATGATGAGCTATGATGGGCTATGATGGTAGGCGACTGGGGAGAGATGGCTCACCTGGCCAGCCACTTGTTGTACTTGGCAGAGCTATGATGGACTATGATGAGCTATGATGGGCTATGATGGTAGGCGACTGGGGAGAGATGGCTCACCTGGCCAGCCACTTGTTGTACTTGGCAGAGCTATGATGTGCTATGATGAGCTATGATGGGCTATGATGGTAGGCGACTGGGGAGAGATGGCTCACCTGGCCAGCCACTTGTTGTACTTGGCAGAGCTATGATGGACTATGATGAGCTATGATGGGCTATGATGGTAGGCGACTGGGGAGAGATGGCTCACCTGGCCAGCCACTTGTTGTACTTGGCAGAGCTATGATGGACTATGATGAGCTATGATGGGCTGTGATGGTAGGCGACTGGGGAGAGATGGCTCACATGGCCAGCCACTTGTTGTACTTGGCAGAGCTATGATGGGCTATGATGAGCTATGATGGGCTGTGATGGTAGGCGACTGGGGAGAGATGGCTCACCTGGCCAGCCACTTGTTGTACTTGGCAGAGCTATGATGTGCTATGATGAGCTATGATGGGCTATGATGGTAGGCGACTGGGGAGAGATGGCTCACCTGGCCAGCCACTTGTTGTACTTGGCAGAGCTATGATGGACTATGATGAGCTATGATGGGCTATGATGGTAGGCGACTGGGGAGAGATGGCTCACCTGGCCAGCCACTTGTTGTACTTGGCAGAGCTATGATGGACTATGATGAGCTATGATGGGCTGTGATGGTAGGCGACTGGGGAGAGATGGCTCACCTGGCCAGCCACTTGTTGTACTTGGCAGAGCTATGATGGACTATGATGAGCTATGATGGGCTATGATGGTAGGCGACTGGGGAGAGATGGCTCACCTGGCCAGCCACTTGTTTTACTTGGCAGAGCTATGATGTGCTATGATGAGCTATGATGGGCTATGATGGTAGGCGACTGGGGAGAGATGGCTCACCTGGCCAGCCACTTGTTGTACTTGGCAGAGCTATGATGTGCTATGATGAGCTATGATGGGCTATGATGGTAGGCGACTGGGGAGAGATGGCTCACATGGCCAGCCACTTGTTGTACTTGGCAGAGCTATGATGGACTATGATGAGCTATGATGGGCTGTGATGGTAGGCGACTGGGGAGAGATGGCTCACCTGGCCAGCCACTTGTTGTACTTGGCAGAGCTATGATGGACTATGATGAGCTATGATGGGCTGTGATGGTAGGCGACTGGGGAGAGATGGCTCACCTGGCCAGCCACTTGTTGTACTTGGCAGAGCTATGATGGACTATGATGAGCTATGATGGGCTATGATGGTAGGCGACTGGGGAGAGATGGCTCACCTGGCCAGCCACTTGTTGTACTTGGCAGAGCTATGATGGACTATGATGAGCTATGATGGGCTATGATGGTAGGCGACTGGGGAGAGATGGCTCACCTGGCCAGCCACTTGTTGTACTTGGCAGAGCTATGATGTGCTATGATGAGCTATGATGGGCTATGATGGTAGGCGACTGGGGAGAGATGGCTCACCTGGCCAGCCACTTGTTGTACTTGGCAGAGCTATGATGGACTATGATGAGCTATGATGGGCTATGATGGTAGGCGACTGGGGAGAGATGGCTCACCTGGCCAGCCACTTGTTGTACTTGGCAGAGCTATGATGTGCTATGATGAGCTATGATGGGCTATGATGGTAGGCGACTGGGGAGAGATGGCTCACATGGCCAGCCACTTGTTGTACTTGGCAGAGCTATGATGGACTATGATGAGCTATGATGGGCTATGATGGTAGGCGACTGGGGAGAGATGGCTCACCTGGCCAGCCACTTGTTGTACTTGG
Organism: Bacillus rossius redtenbacheri; assembly: GCF_032445375.1. Lineage (NCBI taxonomy): Eukaryota > Metazoa > Arthropoda > Insecta > Phasmatodea > Bacillidae > Bacillus > Bacillus rossius. The sequence continues at coordinate 2,740,052 of NC_086332.1, forward strand.
CAGAGCTATGATGGACTATGATGAGCTATGATGGGCTATGATGGTAGGCGACTGGGGAGAGATGGCTCACCTGGCCAGCCACTTGTTGTACTTGGCAGAGCTATGATGTGCTATGATGAGCTATGATGGGCTATGATGGTAGGCGACTGGGGAGAGATGGCTCACCTGGCCAGCCACTTGTTGTACTTGGCAGAGCTATGATGGGCTATGATGAGCTATGGTGGGCTGTGATGGTAGGGGACTGGGGAGAGATGGCTCACCTGGCCAGCCACTTGTTGTACTTGGCAGAGCTATGATGGGCTATGATGAGCTATGATGGGCTATGATGGTAGGCGACTGGGGAGAGATGGCTCACCTGGCCAGCCACTTGTTGTACTTGGCAGAGCTATGATGGGCTATGATGAGCTATGGTGGCTATGATGGTAGGCGACTGGGGAGAGATGGCTCACCTGGCCAGCCACTTGTTGTACTTGGCAGAGCTATGATGGGCTATGATGAGCTATGATGGGCTGTGATGGTAGGGGACTGGGGAGAGATGGCTCACCTGGCCAGCCACTTGTTGTACTTGGCAGAGCTATGATGGACTATGATGAGCTATGATGGGCTGTGATGGTAGGGGACTGGGGATAGATGGCTCACCTGGCCAGCCACTTGTTGTACTTGGCAGAGCTATGATGGGCTATGATGAGCTATGATGGGCTATGATGGTAGGCGACTGGGGAGAGATGGCTCACCTGGCCAGCCACTTGTTGTACTTGGCAGAGCTATGATGGGCTATGATGAGCTATGATGGGCTGTGATGGTAGGGGACTGGGGAGAGATGGCTCACCTGGCCAGCCACTTGTTGTACTTGGCAGAGCTATGATGGGCTATGATGAGCTATGATGGGCTATGATGGTAGGCGACTGGGGAGAGATGGCTCACCTGGCCAGCCACTTGTTGTACTTGGCAGAGCTATGATGGGCTATGATGAGCTATGATGGGCTGTGATGGTAGGCGACTGGGGAGAGATGGCTCACCTGGCCAGCCACTTGTTGTACTTGGCAGAGCTATGATGGGCTATGATGAGCTATGATGGGCTATGATGGTAGGCGACTGGGGAGAGATGGCTCACCTGGCCAGCCACTTGTTGTACTTGGCAGAGCTATGATGGACTATGATGAGCTATGATGGGCTATGATGGTAGGCGACTGGGGAGAGATGGCTCACCTGGCCAGCCACTTGTTGTACTTGGCAGAGCTATGATGGGCTATGATGAGCTATGGTGGGCTGTGATGGTAGGGGACTGGGGAGAGATGGCTCACCTGGCCAGCCACTTGTTGTACTTGGCAGAGCTATGATGGGCTATGATGAGCTATGATGGGCTATGATGGTAGGCGACTGGGGAGAGATGGCTCACCTGGCCAGCCACTTGTTGTACTTGGCAGAGCTATGATGGGCTATGATGAGCTATGATGGGCTATGATGGTAGGCGACTGGGGAGAGATGGCTCACCTGGCCAGCCACTTGTTGTACTTGGCAGAGCTATGATGGGCTATGATGAGCTATGATGGGCTGTGATGGTAGGGGACTGGGGAGAGATGGCTCACCTGGCCAGCCACTTGTTGTACTTGGCAGAGCTATGATGGACTATGATGAGCTATGATGGGCTGTGATGGTAGGGGACTGGGGAGAGATGGCTCACCTGGCCAGCCACTTGTTGTACTTGGCAGAGCTATGATGGGCTATGATGAGCTATGATGGGCTATGATGGTAGGCGACTGGGGAGAGATGGCTCACCTGGCCAGCCACTTGTTGTACTTGGCAGAGCTATGATGGGCTATGATGAGCTATGATGGGCTGTGATGGTAGGGGACTGGGGAGAGATGGCTCACCTGGCCAGCCACTTGTTGTACTTGGCAGAGCTATGATGGGCTATGATGAGCTATGATGGGCTATGATGGTAGGCGACTGGGGAGAGATGGCTCACCTGGCCAGCCACTTGTTGTACTTGGCAGAGCTATGATGGGCTATGATGAGCTATGATGGGCTGTGATGGTAGGGGACTGGGGAGAGATGGCTCACCTGGCCAGCCACTTGTTGTACTTGGCAGAGCTATGATGGACTATGATGAGCTATGATGGGCTGTGATGGTAGGCGACTGGGGAGAGATGGCTCACCTGGCCAGCCACTTGTTGTACTTGGCAGAGCTATGATGGGCTATGATGAGCTATGATGGGCTGTGATGGTAGGGGACTGGGGAGAGATGGCTCACCTGGCCAGCCACTTGTTGTACTTGGCAGAGCTATGATGGACTATGATGAGCTATGATGGGCTGTGATGGTAGGCGACTGGGGAGAGATGGCTCACCTGGCCAGCCACTTGTTGTACTTGGCAGAGCTATGATGGGCTATGATGAGCTATGATGGGCTGTGATGGTAGGCGACTGGGGAGAGATGGCTCACCTGGCCAGCCACTTGTTGTACTTGGCAGAGCTATGATGGGCTATGATGAGCTATGATGGGCTGTGATGGTAGGCGACTGGGGAGAGATGGCTCACCTGGCCAGCCACTTGTTGTACTTGGCAGAGCTATGATGGGCTATGATGAGCTATGATGGGCTGTGATGGTAGGGGACTGGGGAGAGATGGCTCACCTGGCCAGCCACTTGTTGTACTTGGCAGAGCTATGATGGACTATGATGAGCTATGATGGGCTGTGATGGTAGGCGACTGGGGAGAGATGGCTCACCTGGCCAGCCACTTGTTGTACTTGGCAGAGCCCGGGTCGGCCAGCAGGGGCTGCCGCTGGGGGTGTCGGCGGGGCCGCGGGGGCGGACTGCCCAGGCGCTTGTCGAGGCGAGGGGCCAGCACTTCCCCCAGGATCTGCCCCGCCACGTAGCCGCGGCACAGGTACTCGTTCATCATCCTCCTGCGGACACTCCCCGCCGCTTCAGTCGTGCGTGGCGTACTATACTTCACGTGTAGTTGGAGCATTCACAACGGCACTTCAACCATTTTGTATCTCAGAACTAAGGGAGTCCATGTTACAGTTAGCTAATCTTACAAGATTGTACAACCAGTTTTCCAATGATGCTGTATTGTTCGTCAACCATTATATGCGTGTGGCCGGCAAGAAGGAATTTTCATCAATTTATTTAAAATGGGGCCTTTTTCCAACAGCCACTGGATCTCATTACCCTCGCTAAGAACTTCAGGAAATTTTTTGAGAGAGCTACCATGCTGTGGTTCGTTTGAAAAAAAAAAAAAAAAAAAAAAAAACGAAAAATTTAGAATAAAATCTGCAATAAAACCAAAATCTCTCAATCTGGACGTACCTATGCTCATTTAGCTCTAAGGTACCTACTGCACATGACGATCTGAGAGCATTGATACGCTGTGTTACAGAATTCAGATCTCACCCTTTAGTGACGGGTGCAACAGCTAGATAATAAACGGAAATGGTTTGCAGTTACATGAAAACTATTGATTTTTCTAATGTCCTACCGAAAAAAAAAACACATACTATATGTTTACTTAATAGCTGTCTGATGTACTTGCAATCAAGTTATAAACAATTCAGGAAATACGCTTTTATATGTGAACATATAAACAATGGGAAATATATAGTGAGCGTGGAATAATTTACAGAGTTATAAATCAAGAAATTTTAAAAGCTTTCAAATTCACCTTCTGTTACGATTTGAAACCCCAAATGGTGACAGCGCTAAAACGTAAGATGACCAGCTAAGACATCTTCGTGTTGTAGTATTGTTTGGCGTAACAAATATACATATTTAAATAGTTTGAACCCCTGTAACTGATTCCTTAAATTTTTTTTGACGTGAAAAGTCTAATAAATCGATGAACGCCGGCTGCACGCACGAAACAGTGTCCCGTTACGCACATTGTCCCGTTACGTTGTGTCCCGTTACGCTCATTGTACGCTTGCTCCGTATCTATCTCTCTTCCACTCGATTGGAACAACCATCGATCTGACTTTTTCGAGGCACATTAAACTTGAAACACTCCCATTCGTTTCCTACTTTTCCTATCATCGTCCTATCCTTAACAGAATAACACAGATTGGAAGAAGTTAAATAGCAAACATGTACAAAAGTTATAGTTAAAATAATCTCTTCGTTAAAGTAATAAACATATTTGAATTAATGAGTGCAAATAAAAGTAAATTTATCAATTAAATTTTAGATTTCATTTCACTCCTTCTTTGTATCCATACAAAATAGTGACAATTCAATAAAAAAATGATTCAATTTTATTCATAAAAGTCTATGCAATCATTTCATCAATGTTTTGTTATGACGTTGTCACGTTAAACTATCGTCCGTAAACCGACTTTACAGACAACCAATTTTTTTTTCCCCTGCACGCAGCTTCTGCCACGCGGACGGCGCAGTGAATCACGTAAGAACTAGAACAAGCCGCAGCGTGTGGACGCACCTGTGGAAGCTCATCGTCTCGAGGGCCTCGTCGAAGTCCCCGGCGCTGCTGTTCGCCGCGGGGACCTCCAGGTGGACCAGGTCTGGGCCCAGCAGCAGGTCCGGGTCCAGGACTCCCGCGAGTACTGCCTCGTCCTCGGGCGCCGCCCCGCCCCGGGCCGCCAGCGCGCACAGCACGGCTACCAGCATGGCGCTACCACGCTGCCACGCTGCCACGCTACCACGCTACCGCGCTACCACGGCTCATCGCGACCACACTGCTCCCGAGGACTTGCGTCCAAGCAAGCGCGAGGCTTCACTGGTGGGAGAGCAGCAGGTGATGAGTTTCCTTTCTCATCAAGCGTTCAAGTCTCCGCTGTCTCCCCTGCGCGCAGCGGCAAGGCGGAGCAACAGTTAGACGTGCCGGCTGCAATTAGCGCCGTTAAGCACAACGAGCCGTGTCGGGCGACCCTGGAGCCTCCTGCCTCGTTTGCCCGGGGGGAGGGGGGTGTGTTTCCTCGGCTCGTAGTCCCGTCACCCTCCGGCAGCCAGGCAGGCGCGGCCCGACACCCTGCCTGCTTCCTGTCGCGGTGCCGTTACCAGGACCCTCGCGCGTGCCTGATCCTGGGACAACCGAGGTCCCCTGCTGCACCCCGTCTCCCTCCGCAATGACTGTTCAACATCTCCAAGGGAAACATCGGCCTTAGAACTTCTCGACCCACATCTCGGTGTCCTAACTACTTGTCCAAATAACCGCGTCAATCACATTAGTGATAATTTTTGACGTGACAACGTCTCATAAATCGATTAACGCCGGCTGCACGCACTAAAAAGGATGACTAATTGTCCCGTTACGCACATTGTCCCGTTACGCTCATTGTACGCTTGCGCTGCATCTATCTCTCTTCCACTCGATTGGAACAACCATCGATTTGACTTTCTCGAGGCACATTAAACTTGAAACACTCCCATTCGTTTCCTAATTTTCCTATCATCGTCCTATCCTTAACAGAATAACACAGATTGGAGGAGTTAAATAGCAAACATGTATAAAAGTTATAGTTAAAATAATCTCTTCGTTAAAGTAATACACATATTTGATTTAATGACTGCAAATAAAACTAAATTTATCAATTAAATTGTAGATTTCATTTCACTCCTTCTTTGTATCCATACAAAATAGTGATAATTCAATAAAAATGATTCAATTTTATTCATAAAAGTATGCAATCATTTCATCAATGTTTTGTTATGACGTTATCACGTTAAACTATCGTCCGTAAACCGACTTTACAGACAACCAATTTTTTTTTTTTTTAAGATAATCGAGAACAGGTACAATTCGGACAAGTTAATACCATTCTCTGTAAAAGTGCCTTTGACATAATTTTGGAGTCGTAATAGTGTGGCCTCCATATTGTCAGGTTATTATATGGGACTTACAAAAGTTGAGATTTGACCATATGTATTAAAGTAAAATAGATGAAAATAAAGCTAAGTGAATAATGTTCGCAGGCTTTCACGGCCATTGTCTGAAGTAGTTTGGCTTCTGGGTTGTAGCCATGTCCTTGGCGAATAATTCACCAGCGTTTTGGTCGACATCAGGGGCGTAGCCAGGGGGGGGTTTTAGGGGTTCAAACCCCCCCCTTAGCCCTAAATCTTTAATTAAATTTCTTATTCATCACTCAAACAAATTTCATATTAAAAATTAATAAAATTTTTACCATTACAATATTTAAATTTAAGTACCGAAAACTACTAAAATAGCACTATTTTACACCTTAAAATCAAAATTTTCCCGGGGGAGGACCCCCGGACCCCCCGCTTTAATACGGGGGGGGGGGGCATGTTTCTTAACACCCCCCATACACAAATCCTGGCTACGCCACTGGTCGACATTGCAGTCAATAGGTAACTGCTCCCTGATGATGGTGACTGCAATGTCGACCGAAACGTCAGTGAATTATTCGCCAAGGACACGGCTACAACCCATAAGCCAAGCTAATAAAGATAAGTGGCATCTAATATTATTCCAAAACGAAAAGCTACCGAAGTTAAGATACAATGACTTACTTATTTCAACGATACTTTTTTTCTAGTAGGTATATGACTTTTGAGGAAAAATATAACATAGCCGAAATAAACATGCATAGTACTTAAAATAAATAATTAAAATGCTCTTTTTCTTTACAATGCGCTAATTCGCAAAATTATAAGGCCATACAATGTGTTAAAAAAACCCAAAACAAAACTTCAATATGCTTGTAATGATATATTTTAGATAAACTAAAGTTATATTATTATTCAAAGATAACACGAAGAACCTCATAACTATACAGCAACAAACGTGTATATAATTAAACCAAATTTACTTCAGAGCTGGGAACATAAACCATGGAGAACCTACATGACTCAATTTTTTTTTAATCTTTTTATTTTATGTAGACATCTTGTCATTCGGTTAGGATTTATATAACAACCTACATGTACATTATTTTTGTTAACCTTGAAAAACATGTTTGGCAGTTCCTTATAAGAAATTGTATGAATTCAGAGTTGTGTATCGTTACGAAGACAGTAGAAGAAAGGCGACGAGACAAGCCAGCTCACAGCCTGCCCCGCGCGCTCGTCTGCGGTTGGAACGCGGCCCATTACCGTTAAATGCCTAATCCGATTAGTAAGAGCGCCTCCATACCCCACCTCGTGGAGGAATCTCTGTGGCTCTGGAGGTTTCGTAACGTTCCCAGAACCCCGCCTGCGTGAAGTGGCGTAACTGTAACGCATTGTTCTGATAGCTTCGGATGTCAAGTCTACCCTGATGAAGCGACACTTTGAAGGGGGACGATGAGCGACAGGCTTCTGTGCGGAGACTGGTGCTTCGGGACTGTGCTGTGTGCGACGGGCGACTGAGTGCCGCGAGGCGGTGTGTTGGGGCAGCGGTGCGAGGTAAGAGACTACCACCTGGGGGAGCCACTGTCGAGCCAAGCTCCGGCGGGGAGGGTGAACAGCGGACTTACAAAGGTGTGATTAATTGATAGAAGTACATTTAGATTGTTCTAATTTAAGTAATAGTGTATATAGTAGTCAATAAATAGAACTGTATTTAATTAATTGGGCCATCCTTTTCGAACCTGTTTTCCCACTCGTAACATTCGGTGTCAGAAGTAGGGAAGTAGGGATAACCCTAATTAATATATTCAGGATTTAGTATAAAAAATTATAATTAACAAAAATAAGAATATATTCCAGCTATTCGAGAATAAATAAGAATAAAGTTAAACTGTAGTTACTATTTGCCCTTCGTGCCTAAGTTTGCAGCTATTGCCAGACCACTTCAACTGACAAAGAAGAAGAGGCACTGCGTTCTAGCCCTCTACTTGCCTACCCACATTAGCATGGAGACACAGATGCAAGCAGAGATGGACTGGGCGCTGTACTTATCCAGGTTCAGGATGGAAGTGAACGACATCGCGAAGATATTTTCCGTGTTCAAATACTATGTATACCTATTATCATGGCAATAGATTGAACGGTTTAGAAGTTGATGAGCTGCAGCGCCATCTAGCTGCGAGTTAAAATAATGTCTAGCATAAAAACCCTTCTCCATTGAAAACACCTCGATGTGCCAATTTTCATGGCGATCAGTCAAACGGTACCGCGGTTTATACATACCAAAATCCAATTTTAAATATGCAGATAATGTATTAAAAGGTAAAACCAGAAAACGTTCTTCTTTTGACGAGATTTTCAAACCACAGACATGCTTACAAAGCGTACACCTTAGCCCCATGCTACCAAGACCATTGGGAAAAAATTTGGAGGTTATGTATTACAATCATTGTCAAGTCGGTTATTTTTATAACATTTAAAACTTGGTATTACGTCTTACTATGACTATTATAGTTTACCAACGAACTTAACTAGGTCACTTTCAGTACACAGCACAAAACAACACGACACTGCCGTCACCCGACCTCTGTAGAAGGCCCGGGAAGTACCTGACGGGTGCTATAGGCATCGCGGTGCTGCTCTTGTCCGGGGGGGGGGGGCGCCAGGCTAGTGGGACACTAGGCCGTTGGTGATGGGTCGCGGGTATGCTACCCCCACGTGCCCCACCAGGTACGCGGCTGGGAATCTACCCTGAAACTCCCTACTTGGCTGTGAGGCCGCTCGGCCGTGTAGAGGACGGAATGGTGCGGAATAATCGTAGACGACACAGTTTATATTAAATTGGCTTTTAATCCACGGACTTCTCCAGTGGTACGCATGGGTTCGTTGTACTCCCTACACATACACTACGCGGTGGCAGAACCGCTACAAAAGCTAGGATAATGTGCTATGCGGCATCTGAGCCATTGTAATATTACACTAACACACATTGATTACAAAACACGACACTAACATAACACTGTGAATTTGCCGCGGCATTCTCACGGGGACGTGATTACTAGTTCACTGGAGGCGGCCAGCGCCGAAAGTTAATTGTCTTAGGAGGGCTCAATGAGCGTTGTCCTAAATGTAATTCTACACTTACGTGAGGTTGTAGCCGGCAGGTGTATGCGCGGCGAATTTAACGAAAACGAGTTGGCTGGAGTCGGCCAGTGCCGTAAATTGCATGGTCCGCGACGCGGTGCGGAATCATCAAGGAAACTGTCGAGATAAGCCCAGGTCCACAAAATACACGCCGAGTCTACGTGAGCAGCAATGAATTAAGAAGGTTAGGTTGCTAAATCAAGTACAGAGTGAACGATCGGTGGAACAAAATTGAAGGCTGCTCACGGACACATGTCTTGACCTGGCTCGGAGTGGTTGGAGACTGCCGAACATGGCCACCTCGCAAGGGAGGGAAACTTTCACCTCCTTTGTGAGTCGGTGCCGAAAACTTATATCAACTTAATTTGCTCTATTATAAGTTAAATCACATTCCAGGTGCTCAATTAAATTGTAGCACCTGATAATTGTGTGCTTAAGGCTTAACAACTGTTTTAGAGAATTTAATTATTTTAATTGTGGCATCAAATAGGCGACTGTAAATTTATTAACATATTGTCTCACTGTAAACTGTTTTAATTGGATTTCTCCTAATCTGACTCGATCACTGTCACGGGCACTTTAAATAAGGCCAAGGCCACGGTGACTGGTAATGAGGTTCGTTGTCTACTCCGTGCATGCGGTGCTCGCATGGAGTAGCTACGACACACTTCTTTAATGCCTGTGAATTAATAATTGTGTCCTAATGTCTTGTTCCATAATTGTTTTATAGGGTCGAGCCCCCGGGGTTTCGTGCCCTGAAGTTTATTTGAGTTTAGTGGGGTCATGCCCGAGGTGCTCGCCTGACTCATTCCCGCTGGGCTAGGGGTGCGCTCCGAAAATGGGATCTGGTACTAGCTGTGCGGCGCACGGGCTTAGAGGCCATGGTCGGGACGACGTCAAAATGTACATCACACCAGCCAAGCTGGCATTGTTGGGAGCTTCACTCCGCGCCGACACACGTAACTTCAGGAAAGAGCAACAAACCCGACAGCTCGACAATCCTAGAGGTTTTTTAAATTTTTTCCTCGATGTTTACAGCTGTATATGTAATTATTCCATTGTGTGTGATTTTTCTGTATGCTATGTCCTATTCGCATGTTTGTATTACATAATCCATTGGCAAAAGAGCGCGAATTTGTGCTGGAGTGTCACTCTTGATGTATTATCAATGTATGTGAATTTGCAAATAAAGATACTTATGAATTGTGAATTGTGACAGCTCGCACACAGACCGTAAGCTGCCAACTTTCCACACCTATAACGCAGAGCCGTCGAATCGAATGATTCAGAACTATATCGGGGTAGATGTAAAAAAACACCCAGTAATGTATGGAAGCTCTGCTTCTGGTATCATGACACACAAATTTATTCGGGGGCATGTGAGGATTCGGCGATAGGGACACAGGAATGAACGAAGTGGGTAAAAGGATAATCTTAATTTTCACATTCATAATTATAAATTGGTTTTGATTGATTTTATATCTGGAGTATTTTGAAGTAAATTTCAATCCCTATGTCTACTTTATTACGAAGAAATGTGCAAAACTAACCTACTTCTAGCCCTGGTGGAATGAAAACCCTAAAACATTTGGCAATATTTTTGTATGAAAAACTATTTTGATTGTGCAGAAACAACATAGTGCATAGTACTTCAAGGAACTTGATTAAAATTAAATAAAAAATAGTTTAGAAAAGGACCGAAGGGGAATCCTGGTAGTTTCCACCGAATAATTGTTTTCACTAGTTTACGTGTGTAGCTAATGAAAGTGGTTTTGGTACCTACTACTTTTTAATTTTTCTTGTAACATATTAATGAAACAACAGTTATTAATTTACAAATTATGGGTATTTACACGAATTGCAAGGTCCTTGCACGAATTGTAGTTGTTTGCTACGTAACTAAATTTTAAGTTTGTGGTTAGAATTAATCTTTGATAGCTGGTAACACTGCGTACACAGAACAAAGTAGAACTTTAAAACATTAGGATGTTGAACTTAACCTAAAATTTGTTGCAATTTAATGTTCAGTACTAATATGCTATAAAATAACTTAGCAACTTTATGTTTAAATTAAAATCCCAAACGTAAGTTGTTAATAATCTCTCGTTGTTCTAGTGTTTTAGTAAAGACTCTTTTGTGCGGTGTATTTTTGAAATCTAGGTGTGTTCATAATATTTATTTTGTTTCCTTTCTTACCCATTCCTGATATTTAAATTTTTTTTTTAATCACGTTCGAAATGTTTTTAATGCGATTTGTAAACCATTTGCAGCGCCAGTGCAGTTGGAAATGCCTACGAGTAATGATAATGTATTTTCACAATGGTGGTGACCTATTCTTGAGTGTTCCCACCACAAAACACAACGCTCAGACTATGGGAAAAGTTCACATGGTGATGTGGCTCTACAGGTACACCGTGATGGTGTAGAGAAGCTTGTTTAAGTGGAAATGGAGGTATGTTTACTTGTCAGGTACGGAAAGTAAGTTTACCACTTAGTTCAGTTAGTAATTTACAACTGTATTGGGTAGATAATAACAATGGTAGCATTCGTGATTATGTATTTCACAGTTTCCATATACAGTTATTAAATTTTGATAAATATCTAACAAGCTCAGTGGGCATGTATTTTTTTAAGAGCAAACAAATTCAGTATAAAATTATAATGTAATGGCCGGACTAGAGTAGACACAACAAACATTTACACATGTGTATTTATATTAAAAGGCACTTAAGCAACCACAATCAACACAGTATTTACACATTGATAGTTGTAGTGATTAGCACTTTCACAAAACCAAAGTAGCACAGCATTTTAGCTATAATATGTACATAAACTTAACCCCATTTTAGCTGTATCCGAAGACTTAGCTAAGGGATCCACTTGTAGTGCATCGTAGTGTTCACTGCTATCTTCTCATTGCTTTCCAGTTCTCACAAGGGATGCATCAGCATCTCTACATGCGTCCACTAAAATCAAAGTTTCTAGGGATGCGACAATTACATCCTCTGATGCGTCCCTGCATCCATTAGCTTCGAAATCATATTTTATTTTGTTTGTATGTAATAATACTTTAAATTTTTTGGCATGAGAATTGTTTAAAATGTTACTAGCATGGGTAATAACTCAAATACATATTTCCTTGCTCCCCACAACTCGGGAGGAACACTCCTTTGTCGGTCTTGCTTAAAGCGAAGTTCGTTGCCTCTCTGCCCACACTCCCAGACCTCACGTCTTGCAGTGTGACCGAAGTGGCTTGCTTCACCAGCTCCCTACACTGGCAAACTATCCTTCCAGAAGGTTTATTAACCTTCTACTGTTTCACTGGCCGTTCCGCATCACGGCCCCCCGGCGACACTTTCACTGGTCCTCAGTCCGCTCCTCATGCATCAGCAACCGGGCGCACAGAAGTTTAACCGACTTCTAGTCATATTCCAGGCATCTATGCTGTGCCAAGAACAAATGGTGCACCCCATGTTACAAATACAATAAATGATTTGAACAATGCACATTAAAAGACGTTGCTGAATCTGTGATAGAAGTTTGGTGTGATAGGTCACTCCACAGAAACATCCACAGTTGCTTGTATATGCATGAGCAGAAGTTACAATGGAAGCCTGTGCAAAACTTTCCTTTGTGACGTACAGTCATACAGGCTTATGTTTAACGTGAGCGAAAACATTTCTATCTCGAAAAAAAAACAAATACAGTCACAACAATTACATAAAAGTACCTTAGACTTGTGTGTTTTGCGACGAAAACATGCGAGAGAGACTGTTACACATCAAGAATATTGATAAACTATATTATTAAATTTATAATTTTGCCACAACGTAATAATTATTACTTTTTGCACTTTAGTTAGAGGTAGAGAACAAGTAAAATTTACAATTTGTACAGTTGTGGTTACAATTACTATGATAAAGTGTGTTTCAAAAATAGAATAATACCAGTGAAGTGCTTGTATTATATATGATAATTGTACAGACATAAAATAGATATAAAACACAACTGAAATCAAATTTTCGACCACATGGTGGGCTTAATCTCTATTCCTGATAGAGGCAGCTGTGCAGTGGGAAATCTGAGTGATTTTTGTCGTGTCGTTCCATTCTTTAATGTCCTACCTCTGTTTCACTGCGTGAAAAGTAATCGGTATGTGCCAGTAATGGAATTACTTGTAGACTTGTACCGAACAGTGCGTGACTGTGTCTCAGGGAGCGCGGAATGTCCGTGAAGTAATCGACCTGGTGTCCGATGGAGACTCCAGCGATGTTATGGAGTGCTCGGACAGCGGAGGTGAAGAAGAAGACTCGAGTGATGACGTTGAAGTCATCTCAGACCCAGACTGCTCCATGCATAGCAGTTGCAACGCATCGCCTGGTGTGCAAGTTGACAGTGAGGTACAGCTAACAACTACAATTTCTTAGACAAATGCAGAATTATTCTTAAGGTAGTGGTGTCCAGTGTTTGGTGCTTTTACCTCAACAGAGATGCTAAATATTTACATATAAGTGGGAAATGGCACCTCCAGGGTCTTTGCATGTGGTTAATGGGATAGTAGTTATCGATAACATGTGGGTTTTTTCAGAGTAATTTTTTTGACGTGACGACGTCTAATAAATCGATGAACGCCGGCTGCACGCACAAAAAAGTGTCCCGTTACGCACATTCTCCCATTGCGATGTGTCCCATTACGCTCATTGTACGCTTGCGCCGCATCTATCTCTCTTCCACTCGATTAGAACAACCATCGATTTGACTTTTTCGAGGCACATTAAACTTGATACACTCCCATTCGTTTCCTACTTTTCCTATCATCGTCCTATCCTTAACAGAATAACACAGATTGGAAGAAGTTAAATAGCAAACATGTATAAAAGTTATAGTTAAAATAATCTCTTCTTTAAAGTAATAAAAATATTTGAATTAATGAGTGAAAATAAAAGTAAATTTATCAATTAAATTGTAGATTTCATTTCACTCCTTCTTTGTATCCCTACAAAATAGTGATAATTCAATAAAAATGATTCAATTTTATTCATAAAAGTATGCAATAATTTCATCAATGTTTTGTTATGACGTCACGTTAAACTATCGTCCGTAAACCGACTTTACAGACTACCAATTTTTTTTTCTCTCGCTTCTCAGCATGATGCATATATAAACTGTGCGAAACAAGTTGAGTTTTAATGTCCTATGTTATAATCACACATGCCTATCATGATAGTGGTACATAACTGTTTCCTGGTGGGGTGCAAATCTTCCCGTGTGATAGGAAGGTGCAAGTCTAGTTTTACATCTTGCTATCAGAGGCAGATATTAGGGAAGATATGGGTAATAGTGCTAAATACCTTTCGCAATTGGGTTGCGCACATTGTTCGGTGGATGGTTTCCTGAAAGGTAGTCATGGTGGAATCAAGATGGGGATTCGAACCCGTGTCCTCTTGACACTGCCTTGCTCAGTCGTGCTGTGGCTTGTGCAACTCATGGTTGGTACTCTCCTGTCATGCTTTCTAATCATGTTGTGGTATTCTGCTGATACCAGTCACTGTAGATTAGTGGAAATACATACAGTGCTTGAGAAAACTGCACCGTCACACACTACTAAAACTTTTGTATTATAATTTTCAAAACTTTTTAAAGTTCCGAGTAGCTTTTCTTTTTTTCTTTTTTTTTTTTTTTTGCCAGAGAATTTTGCCATCAACTTAGTTGTTCTGATTTATTCAGGTAACATAAATAATTATAACGTAGTACACTTAAACATTTATTTATATACATATCAGTTGTAATATTCTGCACTAACTTGGCTTTTTTTTTTATAATTATGTACATTGTTTTATTATCTTTGAAAGATTTGTGCAATGGGAGTGCATGATACAATGTAAGTTTTTGGACATACGCCATTGCTAAGATCTTTTTCTGTTGAAGGAAAACCTAAAAAATAAAAAAAAAATACCCAAAAAAGACAAAAAACACAAATTAGGCAAACAAATTGCTGTTGTCAACAAGGATGTAAACACCACAAAATATTCCATAACAGGAATATGGTCAACGAACAAAGAAAAACAAAGAAAAATATACTAAGAGAACAAAAAAAAAACATAAATGATGATGACACAGAAATATTGAACCCAAAAAAATTCAGCACAACGGTTAAAACGAAACAAAAACACGACAAAACGAAAATATGAAACGAACAATAGTTTTACCAAAACAGAAACAAGCGACGTTACGGGAACTGCTATCTGCTCCCGTCCTCAGGCAGAGACGCACATGGTACGTAAACACAGGTGCGATTTTTCTTTGTTTTTCTTTGTTTGTTGGCCATATTCCTGTTACGGAATATTTTGTGGTGTTTATATCCTTGTTGACAACAGCAATTTTTTGCCTAATTTGTGTTTTTTGTTGTTTGTTTTTTTTGGTATTTTTATTTATTATTATTTTTTTTTTAGTTTTTAGTTTTTCTTCAACAGAAAAAGTTCTTAGCAATGGCGTATGTCCAAAAACTTACATCGTGTTACATTGTTTTGTCAGTGCTCTGCCGAATATGACCAGAGAGATCTACAAACATCTGTCTGAGCTGTACACTTAGTTTCTCTCTGCGTTGCTGCCAGGGGCGAAGCCAGGGGGGGGGTTTTAGGGGTTCAACCCCCCCCCCCCCCCTTAGCACCAAATATTTAATTAATTTCCTATTCATCACTCAACAAATTTCATATTAAAATTAATAAAATTTTTATCATTACAATATTTAAATTTAAGAACCGAAAACTGTTAAAATAGCACTATTTTACACCTTAAAATCCAAATTTTTTCGGGGGAGGACCCCCGGACCCCCCGCTTTAATACGGGGGGGGGGGGGGGGGAGCATGCTTCTTAACACCCCCATACACAAATCCTGGCTAGGCCACTGGTTGCTGCAATAGGGCCAACATCGCTGGCCACGTTTGTAATAGCGGTAAATTTAAAATTTGTTGTGAAACATTTATAAAAGTATTCAATCTTATGTTTGGATGTTTGGTATACAACTGAGAGAAGCACTTTGTTTATTCCAGAAACAGCCGAGAAGCGTGTTCATAAAGCAACTGGTGCAAGTGGTGACCGTAAAGCAGGAGGTATGTACTTCTGCGTCTGTAGTTCCGGGACAGTGTAACGAAAGCATGTGCATGGTGTCCGTACATAAGGCATGGTCAGCATGGTGAGACGAGCCTGGTGTAGCCAATAGAAGTTTAGTCTGGTTCATAGTACGTATGATGAAGCAGCATTGGCTGTGCCAATACTGATATTGATACCAGAGTATCCGCTGATGGTGTTTTTATTGGTATCGGAGGCATTTAAGAAAATAATTTTGTATACTCGACACAGATTTCACCATTTGCAATTTATATTTCTGGGAAATTAGAGGGGTTTTTTTTTTTCCAAAGCCAACTTGGAAGGTAGGCTAATTGCAGTTATTTAGTCCTGTAAACATGACACTACTTTTAATTAAGAACTTTTCCATGGATTTTGGCATTCAGAAACAATAACTATTTACCTAAATGTCTCTTGAAATTACAATCATTATTGTAATTTTTATATTTATTGGCAAAATATTGAATACTGATAATTGATCAGTCTGGTGGAAAAGGCCGCATTACCACTTTATTTACTAATGCACTTTATTGTATATATGCACTCTAGTGATGCCAAATCATGTTCCTTGTGAAAATACCTGTTCTGTAATGCTTGTGTACCACTCCAATCATCTGCCAGATCACAGTTCATTGGAAACCACCACATCTGAGAAATATCCTTTTTTTAAGGAGATGTGGCTTTTTGAAACAGGCCGAACCAATAATCCTAGAGTAAAAAGAAGGTTACGAGAGTATTTTCATGTAGTATCTGTATGGGGGCACCAAAACTGGTAGCAGCCCAGTGCGTGCACGAGAGATTGATGTCCTTGACTTCACGTTCTCCAACCATTGGCTATGTTGTTATAACACGTATGAACTGTTACCGGCTAAATATCTATAAATATTACCAGTGAAAATCAGTGGTCGTGTAGCATATGGGATGATTTTTAGAAAATTACTTATAATGCTCTTTTGTTTAAAATAATGTGCTCAATTTCATATACTTAATTTTATTTTAATTCATTGATACTTGAGTACAGTAATACCTCGATTTACGGTACCCCGTCCTACGTGAATCTGGAGCCAAGTGATTTTTAAATCTTCTAGTCTTTTGTTTTAACGTCTCGCGGCTCTTAATTCTACACTCTGTCCACACTGTTGTTCAACTTACAAAACGTTCGTACATGTGCTTTGCGAAAATATTGCTTGCGAAGAAAAAATCTTTTATCAGTAAGACGACTTTGATTTTAGGAAGGTTTCTATGTCAAAATGTCAGTTTGCATTCCTTGCAATTCATAATAATATAATGGTTTGTGTTATGTAAGATTTCATTACAATTTTTTTTTTTCTAAATTATTGTTTTTTGTAGTTCCGGTTCCATTGAAACATAATTTGTATGTATTTATATGCAAAATTGTACCCTGATTTACACGAATTTCACTTTAAACTGTCATCGCTCCCCACGTATCGCATTAAGCTCTGGGTATTTCTGTATACTCGTGTCAATGTACTAGGGTATGGAAATTCTTTTTTTATTTAAATTTGTAATCACTAAGCCGAGAACCATTTATAGGCCAATTAATGATAGTTCAAAATCAAAAATAAATTGTGTTTTTAGAGTTAGGTATAGGCATTTTCCAAAAGTTTTAAAATCCCCACCCTGCACCAAAATATTAGAAATTGTGGCAGCAAATGCACCAATAGTATTGGTGTATTGAGACCATTGAAAAACAGTTAAACATTCAATTTAATTTAATTAAATAATTTCAGTAAATGCCTAGTTGCATTTTTAATTAAACAATCTGTCACGCAGTAAATGGTCTCACTGTCTGCCTCACAAGGACTAACTGAACACGATCTCCGAGCTTTTAAATTAAGAGGTTAGTGTTGTACTACAGTAGAGTCTCGCTAATTCGGACCCCGCTAGTCCGGACATCCGGTTAATCCGGACGGATATAAAAAATACGTAAATGATGAATAAGAATATTGTGACAAAGGAAAATAAGAAAATATATTTGTAAGAGAGGGTCCTCTTGCCCTCAGTAGCCGGGAGTATTACCGCTAGTTTTCCGCTCATCGTCTTTTCCAAGAAGTGACTCACTCTATCTATACCTGCGAGTTGTTTTGTTTTGTTCCCTTCAGTCGATGGTTACTCGTGCTGGTGACAAGTGTTTGTGACAGTTTAATTTTATTCAGTGCGAGCATTGTATTGTGTACACTTATTAAGAGCAACGTAATGGCTACTAAACGTAAGAAAGTGACTGTAACTATGGAGCAAAAACTCCAAGCCTTATTTCGTATTGATGCGGGTGAATCATTAACTAGAATCGCGCAAGATCTAGGAGTGGGAAAACAAACTGTTTCTGATTGGAAAAAAAATCGGAAAGAAATTGAAGATTTTTGTGCTAAAATGGTGAGTAAGGACAGTCTGGGTAACAGAAGCACGTTAAAAAAACCAAAAAATGAAACTTTAGACGAGGCTTTGTACATTTGGTTTTGCCAACAACGTGAACAAGGCGTTCCGCTGTCGGGCGTAACATTACAAGCGTTCGCGCTCAAACTCAATGAAAAATTAAAAGGTGACCCTGCTTTTACTGCCAGTGTGGGATGGTTATCTCGTTGGAAAGATCGACACGGTATTCGTGAACTTAGTGTAAGTGGTTAAATGTTGTCAGGTGACAATAGTGCAAGTAAAGACTTAAAAGTAAAATTTGAAAAGTTTGTTAAAGATGAAAACTTAGAGCCTTGCCAAGTGTTTAACGCTGATGAAACGGGATTAAATTACAAAATGCTTCCAAAAAAAACATAAGCATCAAAATTGGATTCTGTAGCCAAAGGTCATAAGGTAAAAAAAGAAAGAGTAACTTTGCTTCCTTGTAGTAATGCTTCTGGCAACTTGAAAATTCCACTATTGGTTATAGGCAAATCGGCTAAGCCTAGGGCCCTTAAAAATCTTAATAGAAATGCTCTTCCAGCCCAGTACACTTCACAAAAATCAGCATGGATGGACAGCAAAATTTTTAAAGCTTGGTTTTTTGAAACATTTGTTCCTAAAACAAAAAAGTTTTTGAGAGACGAAAACCGCCCAGAAAAAGCTGTGTTGTTAATTGATAATGCACCATGCCACTCGAGTGAAGAAGAATTGCGAGACAGTGAAATTTTCGTAAAATTTCTGCCACCAAACGTGACTGCTTTGATACAACCAATGGATCAAGGGGTGACTGAAGCAATAAAACGGCGATATAGGAAAAAAATGATCATGTTTCTTTTAGAGCAACAAGAAGCAGACCCGTCAGCTAACTTAATGGATCATATTAAGAAAGTGACAATGAAGACTGTCATTTACTTGGTCGCAGAAGCATGGAAAGAAATTAAGCCGTCAACTCTTCAAAAAAGCTGGAAAAATATGTGGCCAAGCATTTCACAGGAAAAACAGGGACAAGACGAAACTCAACCAACTTCAACTAGCATTGATTTTGTACATGTTTTTCAACAGTTGGAGGGTTGTGCCAACATAGAGGAGAATGACATATCAGAATGGATTAACGATGACAACGGTATTGGTCATCAAATGTTAAGTGAAGATGAAATCGTGGAGGCATGCATTGCAAACACAGCAACTGAAATAGACAGTTCGGAAGATGACGATGGAGGTACGGAGGAATCAGCTGGCCCAACTCATGGCGAAGCGACTACAATGCTGGAGGGATTGCTGAGTTACTTTGAGAAGCAAAGCAACACAAAGTCTGCTGAGCTACTGACGTTGAGGCACCTACGAGATTGCACGGAAAAACGACGGCAATCTTCTTTAAAACAAAAGAATATTACAGACTTTTTCGAGTAAATTAATTGTTTTTAAACTTTAATTGTTTTATACTTTTTAATTACATGTAGGTATCTACAATACATATTATTGTTTTATATATGTTACATACATATGTATATAGTTTCTTAAGTACCTTATAATAAAACGCAGTTGATTTTTAAGCATAAAGATTTTTTATTTAGCCTATAAAACTTGTTTTTGATACATTTTAAAGTTGATTACGGATGATCCGGACTTTCGGTGATCCGGACAGGGTCCGGTCCGGACAAGTCCGGATTAGTGAGACTCTACTGTATTTTTAAATCTGACTTAGATGAACCATCATTAGAAATAACTTGTCTAGTTAGCATAGTGCAATTTTTTTTACAGCATGAATAGTCAGAGTTACCTCAATTTAACACTACTTTTATCAGTGTCTTACATTGTAAATGTTTTTGTTGCAGCCCGTTACTAATGGCTATGAGCCTTTCACCAAGAATCATGAGTCTGTAACCAAGAGTTATGAGCCTATAGGTAATGGTTATGAGCCTACTGACAGGAGTTACGAGCTTGTAAACAATGGTTATAAGCCTGTAAACAAGAGTTACGAGCCTGTAAGCAATGGTTACGAGTCTGACACTAAGAGTTGCGATCCTGTAAGCAATGGTTACGAGTCAGACACGAAGAGTTGTGATCCTGTAAGCAATGGCTACGAGTCTGACACAAAGAGTTGTGAGCCTTGCGTTCCTCTTGGGCAAGTGAAGTCAGAAGTGGATCCTGATGTCCTGGACGCCCAGCCCAGGATAGAAGATGTGACAATATTTGGTCAGGTGAGTGTAGCAGATGTGTGTTGTAGCCTGCTGTTACTGGACTCTGGGATGATGCTGTGAGCTGTTTCGGTAATATTGTCATCTTCGCTTACCATTCACACACATCCATAAGCTTGCACACAACTTTACGTTATAATTATATTGAGTCTTATTGTCTGTTACTTTTTCTAACACTATTGTTGTCTTTTCTTTTTTCTTTACTATGTTAACAAATCTTTTTTGTTTATGAAAATAATATTTGGTATGCAGCATCTTGCACTTAGTTTGCATTACGGTCTAAATGATGCGCACTGTTGCCAGATTAATGTATTGCTGTGATAGATTAAATTCATTTTATTATGTTTTAATATTTTATAACATCTTTTTTCGCATTTTGGTAGCAGAATTTTTTTCATGTATATTTGTATGGATTAATTGCCATAAGTTAATTATTTATTTATAAAAATATTTGTTACATAAAATTTATGTACGGTATTTCATTTATTATCATAGATTACATTTATTTTTTGATGTGCTAAGACAAAAATTTGGTTGTAGTTCACATATACAAATTTAACTTTCATCTTAAATAGCAATTGAAACTGTGACAATATTATAAAACAAAATGGTGTGAACAGTAAGTGAAGGCACTGCTAATGATACTATCGTAAAGTTATTTACTGCATTTCATTTTCGTCTGTGTACATTTTTAGTTGTATCTAATACACTAAGGGCTCCTTTGATACAGTATGTTGTAACTATCAATTTATGCGCCGTTGAAACTATGACCTAATGACCACAGCAATGGAGTCCATGTTTTGTGTTGTTGTAGTCCATGGTTGTTGACTTTTTTTTCCCCCACTTCTGGTGCGTGTGACCATGATATTTGGTGTGACAAAATGAATACAAATAATATTTTTTCCCATTATTTTTCAGTGAAATAGTAGTGAAAAAAAATTGAATAATTGTTGCATGTTTAAAACAGTGCTTATTGTTCACATTTTTGAGTATGAAGTCCCATTAAAACTTCAAAAGAATTTTATATGACACACTTGAGGTATGCAATGTCAAATATTTGTAAGGAAATAAATATTCATTATTTTGAACTATTAGTAATTAAGGTAGAACCTAATACAAATAGTTGTATTCTTATTATAATAATTGATACAGGCCTACTTTTTACATAAATTAAAGTTTATGAAAACCTTAAAATACAATACAAAAATACATTTCTTAAAAATACAGTTTGTACAGTGTTTAGTGCATTATAAAATAGTTACAATTTATAAATCTGACACATTAAAGCCACTTTCTTCTATTTGATTAAAGAATGCCTTCAGAATTTTGGAAGTGTTTTTTAATGGTACTTGTTTCAGGTTTTTTAAATATTTTCATAAACTATGTGTTTGTTATAATTTTGTTATTATTTTTAGACCTTCCTCAAATTGCATGGTGTTATAGTTAACTTTTACTATGTTCTGACATTTCTGGTGTATGTGTTAATATTTGTGTTTTTTTTTTTACATTGACTTCTCTTTCTATGAATGAAAAGGAATATTCTTAACAGTTAAGATTTTAATATTTTTTCCTAATATTCAAATAATATATATTTTTATCATTTGTTATTTTACTTTTTTTTTATATTTGTAGTTTCAGTAGTGGGAAAACATAAATATCTATGATACTATAATAGATGTTTTTGCATGGACATAAAGAAATAAATGTGTAATTTTAAAAGGTGTATAAATTAAGAGGCACAATCGGTCTACCACCATGTGACACAGTAGCAGCGTACTTGCTGCATTTATCTATGTCAAAACAGACTTTGAAACTCATTAATAAACATATATAAAGTTTCCATATTGTAGAGGAAATTTAAACTTAATGTGTTTGTAATATTGCAGTACTAAAATACACTTTACGTGGTTAAGAACAAAAAGCAAATAAATATTCCGGTTTCAGAATGTAAGTTTAAGTTCATTTTGCCACTATTTCACAAATAAAGCTGTTATTAAGTATTTCTCATTTTAACGTGATAACGTCTTATAAATCGATGAACGCCGTCTGCATGCACGAAAGAGCATGACACATTGTCACGTTCCGCCCGAGCCGAGCGTGCAAGAACCGGAAAAACCACCGTGCGAGAAAATCCTCTATAATATCAAACAGGTTAAGGCGGGCTTTGTAACTAATTGTTCGTGATTATATTTAAACAAATTATTTAAATTAAATTTGCAAAAAACTGTAAATAATATTTGAAAATTAAAAAGTATGCAATTTTTCATCTATGTTTTCTTATGACGTTATCACGTAAAATTATCGTCCGTAAACTGACTTTACAGACCAAACCCCACCCCCCCTCCCCCCCTTTTTTTTTTTTTTTTTTACCAATCTAAATTGTACTATTGCAAGTTTAAAGTTGGTTTATTGTAACTGCATCATTTTGAACTGAAAGTAGTTGCTTAATTATTACACGTGATGTTTGCAGGAAGATGATTGTTTTGGGCGAGGGATCCAAGCAGTCATTGCCAAGCTGGGAGTTGAGAACACTTTACGGACGCTCGGAGAACCAGTGGTACGTACGAGGATAATGTTCCTTGGTGCTTGCTTTGCACGTATCCTTGCCTTCCATGTTGTATATCTGGGGTTATGTGTGTTACCCACTTTGAGTGACCAGACATGATCAGTCAAACACAGGTTCTAAATAACAGATATCACTTACAGCATATATGTGACAATGAAAATTCCTTACAAAAAATAAAGACACAGAAATTAAATAATTCTATTCAGGCATCTGAAGCAGAGTCTTAACTCCAAGCAGCAAGGCTGATTTTGCATTCAAGATTTTGTCATCCATCATAAATCATATGTCATTAACCTACAGCCATCACTCGACTGCTTCTGGCTGCCCTAGACTGTCAGGGAATTAAAATGTTGCGGTGCTCCTCTTTTACGCATTATTACCCCCATCTGCTCTCACACATTACTACCACCATTCTCCTCGAAAATTAAATTAATTCTATAGCTCTTTATCTTTCAACAACATTTAGCTTTATTATCCTAATTCTTACGAAGAAACATCATCATACTTTCATTTGAATCACAGCGGACATTTCTGCGAGCTAGCAGGTTTTCTTGGGGGCACTGCCATCTTCCCCACTGAATCATTCTGCCACTTCTTATCCATGAACCGATTTTGATATTTACGAGACATTCTGATCCGTTCATACGTTCATAGGCATCCCAAGTACAATGTTGTTTGAGTTGAGCAGCATCCTCGCATGCAGGGGAAACCTGAGCTGGTAATTACTGTGCTGCAGGGTGACAACGTCGCTCCCGGCCGTCCGGGCGAGCTGCAGGTTCCAGTGGAACAGACAATCGAGGAGGACTCGGCATCGGGGAAGAAGGAAGTGGGTGAGTGCGGTGAGCCACGCGCCCGCCCGGTGTTCTGCGGAGTGTGCGGTCGGACGTTCTACGACGAGGCTGCCTTGCAGAAGCACGTCCGGACGCACTACGAGGCGCGCACGGCCAAGTGCCTGCTGTGCGGGAAGATGTTCCGCGACAAGTCCCGGCTCAGCTACCACATGCTGGACCACACGGGGGAGCGCCCCTACCGCTGCCACGTGTGCGGCTCTCGCTTCAAGATCCCGTACCACCTTCAGTACCACATGTTCTCGCACACGGACGAGCGGCCCCACGCCTGCGAGACCTGCGGCCGCCGCTACAAGCAGTTCTGCCACCTCAAGCAGCACCGCAAGAAGCACGACGAGTTCTTCGCGCTGAAGTGCCCCGAGTGCGGCAAGGTATTCCACGGCGCTGGCACCTTGAAGTCGCACCGCTACAAGCACACTGGCGAGTGGCCCCACCGCTGCCGCGTCTGCTCCAAGGGCTTCTCCAACCTCAAGTGGTGCGAGATCCACGAGGCCAAGCACAAGGACCCGTCTTCCCGAGTGCTGCCCCTTCTCCCGGGAGCCGGTGCACGGACTGCATGCCCGAGGGATGACCCCACTCCGCCGGCGAACTTTACCCTTGATACGTCGGACATCAAGACGGAACTACCTGAGCTGACGGAACAACCTTTCCCGTACGGCGGTTTCTTCATCTCGTAGGAACCAGCTGATTGGAGGGTGCGTGCGTGTGTGTTCTTCGTTGCAGACCAGGGGCACTCCCTGGCAAGCTGACTCTCCAAAGTGCATTTTATATATATATTTATAATCACCGTCAGTCCGACGCGTCTCTTGTTCTGGATCAGAGTCCAAGGAAACTCCTAAGGGGAAAATACTATTTTTTCATTATGTTTATCTCAACAAAAATGTCTCTACATGCAGGTCTGAAAATTTCCGCTAACTAAACATTGTTCTCAGAGTCATGGTTATATGTTATAAACGCATGCAATTACTAACAGAGTGATATTAGTTTCCGGCACATATGCATTTAAAACAATATGTGGGAGATCAGTTTGAACTACCTTACTTTTAAACTGTGTCGCACAGAAAAAAGAGACCATATTGTAAAGTAACCGTGCAGAATCCCAACGTTGTTGGTCGTCAGTATGTTTACAAGTCAAGTCATCTAAAAATAGCTCTTACCTTTCCTTCGTGCAACAGTAACATAAGTACTGCCAAGTGTGTGGACTCCATGTGACAGCAACATAAGATGGCCTTTCGTATACGATGAGTAGCAAATATATGATCTTCAGACTTCCGTGAATGTCTTGGTTTATAGCAGGAAAATATGGGACCGGTATATGGTTTATAATCATGTGGAAACTGGCTTGTTAGGTATGGGTGATTAAAGGGAAACC
This sequence comes from Bacillus rossius redtenbacheri, assembly GCF_032445375.1. Classification (NCBI taxonomy): domain Eukaryota; kingdom Metazoa; phylum Arthropoda; class Insecta; order Phasmatodea; family Bacillidae; genus Bacillus; species Bacillus rossius. The sequence goes on from NC_086332.1 coordinate 2,765,528, forward strand.
ATACAGATGCAGCAAAACTTCCTGTTCATAGTTTATCAAATAGATGACACATTAAGTCTTGAATTTGTTTATTTAGAGTTTCCTTTTATTTCGCTAGACATGAAGAACAAGAAATATGTCCGACAAGCTACTAGAAGTGTTTCTAGTTTGCCAGCCATTCGCAAACATTTACTAAACCATAGAAGAACTTTTTTTGCTAAGCAATTTTATTTTATTGGGATAACCTCAGCCTAATGTGGTGTCACTTTCCTTCCGGCTTGTCAGATAAAAATTTTCTTGCTCTTGATATTTAGCAAAAAAACAAATAGGAAACCCAAAATACATTAATCAAAGACTTAGGTAAGTGTCTTGTGAATTCCACCATCTCTTTGAATGTACAGCAAAATTAAATAATTAATACAAAAATTAATAATGTTCTCAGGCTTTCACGGTCATTGTCTGAAGTAGCTTGGCTTCTGGGTTGTAGCTGTGTCCTTGGCAAATAATTCACTGACGTTTGCGATCAACATTGCAGTCGCCATCATCAGTAGGTAACTTCCCCCTGATGATGGCGACTGCAATGTCGACTGAAACGTCGGTGAATTATTCACCAAGGATACAGCTGCAACCCAGAAGCCAAGCTTCTTATTACAAAAATTATTTTAAAACATGTTAGATTTGCATCTGTGGTAAAAGGAAAGTGCAAACTGGTTCTAGAATTTTTCTTTTTAAATTGCTTTTTTTTTTTTTAACAAACATTTCAGATCAACAGTAGTCAAAAAATGTTCCCGTTGGCTTCACTGTAGCAGGAATCTAGCATCCTTGTGTTCGAGCAAGTCAAGGTCAGAATCTTGCGCCAGTTACAACTGCCCTGTTGAGTTGTTGGTGACCCTGTGCGCCGACTGGTCGACAACTTCAGTGCAGTCCCGTCTTGCCGTAACCTGCAGTGGGCTACAGGTCCTTTGATAGTAACGCTTTCAGGACTGTTCTCAAGCAGGTTATTAGCTCACTCATTTAGTCATTTGTACGCTTTCCTTCATCTTAAATCAGAATGATTACTGACCTATGCCGAGATGTATTTTGTATTAAAACTTAAAACACATTAATCACTGCAGGATTTGCCAGTCTAGTGTGTGTTGAGGTAAGCGTAACGAACGAGAATGTAATGGGCAGGGCTGTTGTAACAAGGATTTAATCTGATTCTGCGGATAGAAGATACGGCAAGCAAGCGTTCGCTAGCGCAGCCCCGGGGCTCAGATTCAGTAATCTCACTCTTTGTCAGATGGGTGATAGCTACCACTAATTCTCTTACCCACCGTAGGTTGATCTGTTTCAAACCTCGTGACTGCAGATCAATTTCAGTTTACCTAGAGCTGATGCTAAAAATGTATTTTTGATTCACAACTTGGGAATACATTTGCTAATGTAATTATTTAAGCTATGTAAAATAATACAGTTAGTCTTCTGCAATCAACTTATCATTTATAAACCTCTTTTGTCTTTGAGCAGGTGAATGTTAAAGTTCGTATTTAATAATTTTATAGCCAGGAATGAGTTGTAATCATGTCCTGTGATTTTGTGCACATATCTTGTTGAATGTGAGAGCTCAAATGTGTAAAGGCACTCTATCCATGTTGTTAACAGTTTGTAGATGGATGCTTTTGCTTGTATGCGAGGTGTTTTGCCTCATTCAGTTGGGCAAAATAATTACATATGTTGATAATAACAATGCTTGATGACAGTTCTTTTTGAACTCTGGACTCAGTGTTGGTGAAAAACACAGTTATGTCATACTTGTACTCCAGTAAACAGAGGGAGTGAATCTGTATCAATACAAACTTGAAGGGACCATGATATTGGCACTTGCATTAATTAGGCATGCATCAATCAAACTTTTCCACTATTTATTTAAGCAAGTTCATTCTTTGTGATGATTTTGATCTATTCTGTCCAAAAATTATTACGTACTTAAGAATCTCTTTTTTCTTCACCCACTTACATAACAGGAAAAGAAAATATTCCAAACAATATCAGTGTAGTTTGCATTATTTCTTGCCACCATGAAAATACTTTTATAAAGAAGTTTTTCTCAGAATGTGTATTGATGAAGTTTTACTGTGAAACGTTCCAGCTATTTATTTGGCCAAACCAAAGAAAAGAAAAATTCCTTGTGGCCAAGTGTACTACAGTGTCAATAAAAAAATAGGTAGCAGCCTGTGCGAGGCTAGGAAGAAGGTAGCACCCTGTGCGAGGCTAGGAAGAAGGCAGCACCCTGTGCAAGGCTAGGAAGAAGGTAGCACCCTGTGCAAGGCTAGGAAGAAGGCAGCACCCTGTGCGAGGCTAGGAAGAAGGCAGCACCCTGTGCAAGGCTAGGAAGAAGGTAGCATCCTGTGCGAGGCTAGGAAGAAGGCAGCACCCTGTGCGGGGCTAGGAAGAAGGCAGCACCCTGTGCGGGGCTAGGAAGAAGGCAGCACCCTGGGCGAGGCTAGGAAGAAGGCAGCACCCTGTGCGAGGCTAGGAAGAAGGTAGCACCCTGTGCGAGGCTAGGAAGAAGGCAGCACCCTGTGTGAGGCTAGGAAGAAGGTAGCATCCTGTGCGAGGCTAGGAAGAAGATAGCACCATGTGCGAGGCTAGGAAGAAGGTAGCACCCTGTGCGAGGCTAGGAAGAAGGCAGCACCCTGTGTGAGGACAAAAAGGATCACAGACAACATAGAAGCTGTTGTGGTCAGCGAATTATGATTTTGGCAGGCAATGCATTTATTGTGATTTCCAAAGATAATTTTTGACACGCAAAGTAGGTTTGTTTGAAGTATAGCGTACATCACATCATATTACAGCACGTAACTTACATATACTTATAATACAAAACTTATTTTTTTGAAGTGATTAAAATAATTGAAATACTTATTAGGAAAATAAATCTATGATTTTTTTTATTTATTTTATTGATTTAAAAAAAATATTTCCAGATGTTCCAAAAATACTGATTACTCATCATACACTGTTGTTTGTAATTCCCTTTTTTACAACCGTCGACTATTCACCCGTGATCAGTGTCAGCAATGAGACTGGCTAGAAGTAGTACGAACATGCTTATCCACATGGTCTATTTTTGTGTTGTATGTGTATATACAAGTGCATGCTGGCGCACCATAGTCAGAGCAAATGCTGTCTGGGATTGGTTACTCTCAGCCAATCAGAGAGGGAGACCGGAAAAAGACCATCCAGACGTCACTACGTAACAATATCATCTGATATGCTGGAAAATGCGTTTTATAATTAATCCAACAGTTTACTCATAGAGGCTGTATTTTTCATCAGAATTTTTTGCAAAGTATCTTAATCAATGTAGACATCAGAAATTATTGAGGAATTTTTTTGTTCAAGAATAATTTTTGAATATTATATAATTGTCACAATACAGTATAGTTTTATTTGATTGTAATAATAAAGTGGTTACGATAAATTTGTTTAAAGTGTATTAAATAGTACAAATGGGCAGATTTGTACCGTTTTAATAGTAAAACCTATACCAAAGAAAATAAGTGAAGGATAGTGTAAAAATGGGATTTCACTGATATGTATAGTGCACCCATGTATCACATTAATATTTCCCCTGCATTGAAGTTGTCATGAACTTTAATAAACCGTGCTGGAGTGATTTTTGACATATAATTTCAATTTATTTATATGTACTCCAGTGTTATAAATTTTTACATTATTAATGCCTTACCTACTTAATACTCTTATCTCGTAATTAACATCCACAGGCTAGAGACTGAAGGTCAAACTTAATGTGTGTTTTTGTTTAGGCAAGAAATAGTTTAAAGCAATGAAGAAAGTAAATTTTTCCAGCTGTATCTTATCATCATCAATCATCATCCATCATCATCATCAACTGCTTTCCGCCTGTGGCCAGGTCAGCAAAGTAAAATGCCTTGATCTTCCTCTGTTCCTCCACCATTCCTCATCCTTCACTTTGACCAATCTTCTTCTTTCTCTCCTGCACTATCTGCTCTTCCCATCTCCTCTTTGGACTTCCTTGGGGTCTTTCTCCTGTCTACTTCAACTCCACGGGTCGAGATGGAGATCTGTATACTTGTAAAAATTGTAAAAGGAGTGAAGTTGTTAGTTTATTGTGTTACAAGGGAAAAAATGATTTTTATAAGTTTAATAAGTAGACGTGCAATTCTTGAATTGCCAAGAATTGATTATGTTGAGGTCCCACCTCTGATGATGTTTGTACATTGCTGTTCATACGTTAATCTTTAATATTCATGCACAGTCAATTTTTTTCAACAGAATATGTTAAATTTTTTTGATGTTTATACAACGCTGTAATTAGTCATTGATTTCAATGCCACAAAATTTTGTATGTTGTATGTGTTGTCTGAACAAAAATAGAACATTATGTGGCTGGTGTAGAACTTGCACTTTTGATATTCCTAGTTTTCATGTTGGAGTCTGAAACCAGTGCCCACATTCACAGTTCTTATTCCCATCACTGCTGTATGAATATGTAGCTAGTGAAAGATTAGTGAAATCATGTACAGAGAGTGTGTACTCAATAATGAGTACAATTATGTAGGAGTTGTTGGAATGTTAATGTACCTGAAAGATATTTGTTTGGTGTGTACAGTATTATTGAACCTGCTTACTAACATAGGTAGTTGTAGCATAGTCGATTAAAATAAGGGTTGCATTTTCTAGCAGTTTAAGTCAATTTTATTTCCGTCAGTCAATGTTGGACTGAATTTTAAAACCTGTAAAGCATTAAAATTTTTATTTAGGTAGCTCAATTTACCTGTCTAGTTGTACCAAGGTCATGTTAACACATCTTGTACACAAAAAATTAAATGATTTATGAAATACTATGTTATTAAAAGGTTGGCATGCTCTGAGATGTTTTCTAATTGGCTTTCTTTCAACACACAATAGTCAGATACGTCAATTACTGGTTTTTGAACCCCACTAATAACTACAGCTGTAGGTAATGCGTAGAGACCTGAAAAATTCGAGGGTTCATTTCCTGTTATGCTGAAATTCAAATAATTATACCTGAGTGCTGCTTCTGCCATTGGTTCACTGTTAATCTGGAGTAATGAGGGCCAATTAGAGACCCTCACTCATAGAAGTGTCGAATCACAGGCCACCCAGTCGAGACGACTCACAAGTCAGCCGCCAATGAACATTTGGCATTTGCCCGAGTGTGTAGAGGATATTGGAGTCTATCCTGGAGGTCATTGAACCCGCGAATTTTTGCGGTCTCTAGTAACGCGAGATCAGCACACTGCTGGCCACCTTCCTTACGAGCGCCATGCGACCAGACTGGCTTCCTCTCTCTCGTCCGTTCCTCTCCCACCCCGACCTCACGTCTGCTCCTGCTACAGCCTCCAGTTGTTCCTCTCGCTGTGCATCCTCCGCCAGCGCGGGTGGCACAGTAATGGGAGTTCTCAACAGTCATCAGGACTGCCTGCGCTTTGATGCCACGGTCCCGTTGCAGATCATTCTGGTGTGTTGCACGAGAAACCCATCCTGGACTTAATGGCATACAACAAAACATTTTACTGTCATAATTCACGGTAGGTAGTGAAAATGGCCGGGTAATTTTCAAAACCACATTTAACAAAAAAAAAAAATTATATTATTTTATAAAGGTAAGTTATGTCATATAATATTGAAGTGTCATAATGTATACGTTGTTTGGTTAAAATGATGTTATGCATTCATTTATGGCTTGTATTTTATCACACATGTAAAAATTGCTTATCAATAACATTGTATAGTTTTGTAATCACTTCTAGTTATTCAAGTGCTGCTACCATTATTTTAGTATGATAGTTTCTTTTTAGGTATGACGTAGATGTGGTTGTAAACTATGCTACATGTCAGTCATAGTCGGTGCATACCTGAACACTCATGAAGCATACTGGGATTCCTCTAGGTAGGGCAGTCATAGCTTATACTATTAAACATTTTTTTCACACACATGGGAGAGATCCTTCAGTTTTTTCATAAGTGAAAAAAAAAAAAAAAAAAAAAGAGCCATGTTTTCTAAAGCTGGGTTTGTTTGCAGATGTCTCGTGCAAGATATTGCTATGTTGTGTAGTTTTAATGTTACTATAAAAAAAAGTTTATATTCATTCTAAATGTGATTCTGTAAAAGGGGTGGTGGGCATTATTCCCCCTCCCTACTGCTTGCAGCTTTTAGCATGGCAATGTTCTCTATGCACATGCCACAGGATATCGTAACATAAACAACCAGGCTGATGTAGATTTCAGTTTGCATTTACTTTATGTTTATATATATATTTATTTTATATTTATTCACAAGTCAACAAAAAAATGTTTAAAACAGTGTGATAAAAATAATTTACACAGGTTGGATTTTTAATTGATACACTATCTTTGATTGCATGTAATTATGTTGATAATTAAAATGTTTTCTGTCTATACCAGTGTTGAGTTTCATTCTAAGTTTGCTAAATGTACATTCTTATATTATAATCAGAGATCAATACATGATTATTCCAATTATTACAGGTATCTCCACACACTTTAGATGCATCAGTGTACAATTGTTTTTTTGTGAATGGCTATTTGCAAAATAATTGTTTTTAAATTTACATAACGAAATTGCTTCAAAATGTAACACATTGTAGTGATGTCAGAAGAGATGTTAGCTAATGAGCCAATATAACCCCATCCGACCAAAACTGCACTATTTGAATCTCAACATAAAATACCTTAAGTTCAATTCATACTAAGATGTTAGGACATCAGATATCACTTTCCTATTAAAATATGGACATTTTAATGCCAATTATTTGCCGGTTGAATAATATTTAGGTCAGATTACTTCACATAATTTTTCAGAACCGAAGTTAAAATTTGTGAAAAGATATAAATAACACAGTTGCCGACTCATCAATGAATTAGTTTAAGATTGGACGTTTGCTTTATGTGACCATAATATTTGCAGTGTTATTAGTATGATTTATTTAGTGTTATTCCTTTTGATTGATTGGAATGGTATGGCATGCCTATGAATATATTTTATTCTTTATATATTTGAAATGACAAATAATGATTCTGGTTTCATGTTATATTTCGTAGTTATGATTTATGACAGTTCATTTTAAACTACACGTAACTATATTAAAGTATAAACATAAACTATTTTAAAATAATTTAAATTGTTATGGCACCCAAAATATCAGGTTCGTGATGTTAGTTAACTAATTGAGACACACTGAAAATGTGTTAACTGTGAACCGACATACTTTTCTTCGTTATCACATAGTTTTATTGCAATTTAACATAAAACCTTGTCACTAATTATCATAAGAATAAACACACATGCTTAAAAAAATAAATATTTTTCTATTGGATTTTGTAGAGCCTCATTTCAAACTTTACTCTGCCAAAATAATGTGGCAGAATTTTTATAATTTATAGCAATGATTTACATAGTGTTAAATAAACTGGGATAAACTATCTGAAAGATTTTTGCAACCACACAAAGATTAGCACTTGATAAATACTTATATTTTAAAAGAACAAAAACACACACTATAGCACCATCCACACATGAGACTCATTAACAAACTCACATGATGCTTAATGTAATTATATTTTTCTAGAGCAATAAAAATAATGGAGTTTGTGTACAAAGACATGCTTTTGGTCACTGAAAACAACAATCATTTCATATTGTGATGAAAAATACAGGTAGTAAATTACAATTGACTACACATCGCTAGATACAGCAGGCAATAAAAATAGGCCTCATTGCAGCATTATATACAACTAAGACGATCAGTATCCAACTTGTTTTGCCTGCTTCAACAAAGTGTCCCACGCCAATACAGTGAAACCTCATTAATAAAAAAAATTCTGTTAATACAAAAATATGGTTGTAACATAATACAAAGTTGTTTTTGTTCCAAGAGTAATAAATTATATGTAGTAAATGATGCTCACTACAAATATCCCAGAATTAAAAAAAAAAAAAAAAAAATATGTGATGATAAAATAATACTGATGTCATTGCTTCAGTTCAGTGTGTTTGATAAAAAAAACTGCCTAGAAATTACATATTCTTCCAAAATGATGGTCTGTCTTCTTAGGTAGTTTCTAAACCTTTTCTTAATTTTGAAGTCCGAAATCCTTTAAAAAGTACTACAATAAAAAATATTTTCGTTGAGACACACATGTAGATTTTCTAGAATCCCATATATATATATATATATATATATATATATATATATGGGATTCTAGAAAATCTACATGTGTGTATATATATATGGTGCTGCGAAAATGTGTGTGCAAATTTCCTTGGAGCATATTCCATTTTTTTAAGGTGTGATATACATGTACTAAATGAGAAAGACATTTTATAATATTTTTTTTGAGTTTATGTAATTGTTTGGTTGGTGCAACCTATATTGTTAAGTGTGGACATAATTATGGCCCCTTGAGGTTTGACTATAAACTGCAACATGCACACCAATTAAAATTAATTAAATGCAATGTTATTTTGTAACTTTTATGTTACAAATTTTTTAATGGCCTCAAGCTCTGAATGTAGTACACAGTGCTGTGGTTTTAAAAATTTAATTGAATTTTATATGATTGATGATAGAGAATAATTTTGAAAATATTTCTATAAATATGCATGTAATCATTTTAACCTCCAACTCACTTACCCGTAAAAATAGTGTTTCATTGTGAATAACTGTCACTTCTTTTGTACCTCTTATTCAGAACAACTAATTACTGTATTTTTATAGAAATATCACTTTCAGTAATCCTGCATTTGTTTCAAAACATGCATGCACTGTAGGAGGACTGAACTAGAAGCGCTATGATTTATAAAAACAATTTGGTTTAGCTGTGTGCTGGCAATATAAAGAGGGAGAGTGAAAAATGTCTGTAGCAAATGTTTACTTCCTGTAAAATCTTGAAAGCACCTCAGAAAGGTGCATAAAACCTTTATCTTCATTCCCAAGAAATAAGGTGTTATGTTTTCACCGCACCACAGACGCCCTACACTGTGATGAAACTGCCTGCCAATTTACAGCCTCTGGCTAGGCGGGCCACTTAAAGTGGGTTTACCATAGAGTGCTCAAGAATTATGGTAACAACTTCTCACGTGCTTATAATACAACTGTGTATACAAGCGTAGTGGTTTATGATTGTGTACGGATTCTGAAAGATCTTGTCCAAATCAGTTGTTAATTTTAGACTAGATACTGTTGTAATTATATCTTCAGTAAAATTCCAATGGAAGAAACCAACCAAAGCTCAGTAGAATGTGTTGGCATGAACTGCCGTTTGCTTGGCAATAGTAATAGCAGACTGTGATGAATGTACAAAGGTTCAAGGAAATGAGGAATTATTAGCAGCATTCCCCTACCAGCAACTGAATTCAAGTAGTGCACAAACAAAATGTAAATAGAAGTTTGTTTTTTTTGACAATAATAAGCTTAACTGCAGCCTAGGCTGTTGTACAATTTTTCCACACCCAGTTTCACAAGTTGTGGTTACCTGACAGCCTGATACTGAAGTTTGCTTACAAGCCACTATCACAGGGACCAACCAACTGCACTTTCACACTTGGCGATAAGGATCATGCCACACTTCACAGCGCTCACATTGTTTCCATTTTGATTTTTGAAAAAAATTCCACATGTCATCTTATTTTGCCAACATCAAAACACATCTTCATATTTACTTCATAAAAATTTGTTAAATAGTTAACATATACCTACGCATTCAGTCAACACAAAAATTGCACAAATTACAAGTAATGAATTTCTACTTGAAAATTTGTATTTTCATTTCCCACCAGATAGGCATTGATTAAAATTTCAGTGATTTCATAATTATTATTCCACTGTGTTAATTTTATTATTAGTCAAACAAGACATTAAAAGGAAATAATCTCTAGTCTGCTGGCACTTGCTAGCATTTATTGCACGGTTTACGGTTTGTTGCCAACATGTGCTGTAGGTGCATCAAATTAAATGGCCAGGTAGCAAAATAGGTAAAATAACCCTGTCCTAGTTCACACACATTATGTGTAAATGACTGGTATTGAATCATCTTAAACTACTATTTTTGTGTAAAAATTCATGTTCAATAATTAGTGAGCCTATAATTTCGCAAAAAGAAGAAAACAATCAACCAGATTTTGTAGTATTTCACTGTTTACCATTTTTTAAGTGCCTTGTTATCAGTGAAAGTGGTATTATTTTTGTTTCAATTTGTTATCTCAAGAAGAATTTCAAGAAATATTTTGTGATGATTTTTTTTTAAGGTTACCAGTATGCCTCGACTACATTTTCAGTTTTCTATACTTGCAGTAGATAACTCTGTCATGTCAACAGTAATGCAAATTCTACAACTAATATAATAATTTATCAATCGACAATTCCTAACCCTTCTGTATTTTAAAAATCGAAACAAAAAAATTGCTACCATATTAACATGGCAACATTCTCGCCATTTTCACTGGCTGGAATGAATCACTAATGCAATTATAAACTTTCAATTCACAATGCAGTGTAAGCTCATTACAAAATACCTGGGAAAACCCCATACTGTATGTAAGAAATCCTTTCTTTATAATGAGGATCCACCATATTACATAACAAGTCCAAGTTACAATTATTACGTAACACATTCATGAATCCATCTTGAGCGATTGCCTTCAATTAAAGTGAAGGAAATTTTTACTGTATTTGAGTAAAAACTATAAAAGATGGGAAAGTCGTATTAAAAATAAGGTTTTAACGGACAACTTAAAAAGAGCATTTTATTGAGAAAAATATGTTAAAAAAGGTTCAATTGTAATTGCAAAAGCATGAAACCATTAAAGAGAATAAAGAACTTACCAATTTCCAAAAACATGGGATTTTTGTCCCGTTATGAAGCCACAGCAGATGAAGTTATAATGACAATGTAATAATTAAACACAGTTCCGGTGATGTGAATAACTAAAAGCTCAACTTCATAAAGAAAAAACTGAAGTATAATGCAATTATTTGTGTACAAAACGGGAATATTATGCCTGTCTGAAAAGCTCACAGCTCTAAGAATGACGATAGCTTGAGCCTGTCTGTAGCTACAGACAACTGTAGGACAGGGGATGTTGAGTGCTTTTTTTTACTGTACAATAATCAGCAGGATTTAAAAACAAGGAAGTGAAAATTGATTTTCTTCCATTCTGATTATATAGAACTTGTGGCCGACAAGTTCCAGGTACCAACCCTGCCCTCACACTTGGGGACATCTAACTGCAGCACAAACGCCATCGGGTTATTAAGGGCTGAGGGGCATGAAAAATGTAATTTCCATTCTTCAATATCCCTTCCTGTCCATCGAAACTATCAAGCCCTAGATTCTTGGCTCAGAGAGAACAGGATAAAGACAATATTTTTACAGCTGTTCAGCTGTTTTCTCCTTCCTTGGACACATTCTAGGAATACCTCAGCAAATGCGCTTCCCATTCATTACACACACAGATACCAATAAAAAATTCTTAGGTTACTTGTGGGCAAACTAGGTTTCGCTTCTCCCGAGCCAAAACCAGATGCCCTCACATCAGACAACGAAGATGCGGTGGAGTGACGTAAGTAAACGGATTCAAACAACTGGAATCTTAACCCTCGAGTTGCTACCTGCGGCACGCGTCCTTTCCCGCTCAACGTAAGCTCCGTCATCTGCCCCACTCCTGCGAGGAGTCCCAAACCTCGCCCGTGTGCACCAATATGTGCTTTTTCAAACTGCTCTCGCTAGCACACTTCGTCCCACACAGCATGCATTTGACACGCTTCCCGCGGACCACGGGTCTGGTCCCGGCCGCCGAGTCCGGGGTCACGCTCCCGTGCTCCAACACGTGTTCTTTGTACTCCGCTTCCGAACCAATCAGTCGATCGCAAATGGCACAGCGAAGTTTGTCCGCACCAGCTTCACTCGCAGGTACGCGCTCATGCCTGTCGGCTGGCGCCCGGGGCGAGGGAGGGGTTCCCGCGGCCGCGTGAAGCAACTGGTGCTCCCCGTACAGCTCGGGCCCGTAGAAGGTCCTGGGGCAGTGCGCGCACTCCAGCACCGCCCCGCCGAAGTGCGACAGCACGTGCTCGCACAGCGCCGACCTGGAGGGCAGCCCCGCGCCACACAGCACGCACTTGAGCAGCACGTGCGTGGCCGAGTGCGTCCCGAGGCTCTCCGCGTCGACGAACGTCTTGGCGCAGTGCGCGCACGCGAAGGCCGACTTCTGGCAGTGCCCCGCCACGTGCGTCTTCAGGCTCAGCTGGCACGGGAACGCCTCCTCGCACAGCAAGCACACGTGCCCGGCTGAGCAACTGTCGTCCCCAACATCACCAGCTTTATTCCTCAGACCGAGGTTTCCTCCGTTACAGCTCTCGTATTTCCTCGAAGTCAGGTTTGGTTTGCGTTGTCTCCTCGACGCCGAAGCAACAATCTTCTCGTGGGCACTGCTGGGTAGAGGCATGTGTCCTGAAAATTTTTTATCCTCCGACAGGATTCCTTTGCTACCCAAAACAAATTTTTGTTCAGACATCATCTCATCATACATGTCTTGGACATTCTCCATGCTGGGAGCATCGTTATTTGCATCCGACATCTGTCTCTTGTCATGAACGTGGGAAGATTTCTTCGGCGATATCCTTCCGATCACTGAATTTAAACATCTGTCTACGAGGAGGGTGTTCTCTTTGTTGAAATCATCTTCTGCCGGACCTTCTGTTTTGAGAGACTTCAGATTGATATCATTTAGAAATGTTTCTGAGAGTTTTTTACACACTGAATATTTCCCCTGTTTAGCATTCAAAACATATTTCCCCTGTTTTGTATTCAAAACAAGGCCATTTTTACTTTTGCTGTTACTAAACGAAACAGTGGGAAATTTAGAAATCCTCTTTGAATTACTCAAAGGACTATTTTTCCCATTTGCCTTTTTTATACTAATATTGTTGTTACATAATTGTTTCCTAGGTTCCTGCCCCACGCCCAAGTCGCTGCGCACGAACAAGTGACCCGCCGGCCGAACAGGAGGGCGAGAGCACTTCGAGACGCTCGCAGGGTTCTTCAAGCGATAGAAAGGGTTCTCGAGACACCCCACTTTCATCTTGAACTTCACGTAGGTGTGATCGGACAGTATGCCGTCCTCGACCACACGACGCCTCTTCCTGCTGCGCTGTCTCCGGGGAGGGCGCTGAGCGGTGAGCTCCTTGGTGTCCCTCGCCTGCAGGCGTGGCTTGGCGCTCGCCGCCGTGGCGACGGGCAAGGAGGCCAGCCGGGCGAAGTTGCTGGGCGGCAAGCTGTACGTGTAGTCCTCCGGCTCTTCCTGCACACAAGCATGACAAACAACAATGCAGTGTTCGTCCAACAGCTTGGTTGAAGAGCAACGGAATCAATTCTGCTCTAAGTTTCACGACAACCTGTCAAACACTTTTCGAGTGCGAACATAATACTAAGTTAAAAATTAGTTTCATTATCTTGAAACAGTGTTAAGATAGACGTAAGCCATTTCTCATTAGTACCTTCTCCAAGGACCCTTTGGCATGGTAATTTTCAACCTTTTCCCTAATCATGGGCCAAACTGTTCTCTCAGCTAGTGTTGAGGGCCATACACAGATCGCTATAATCATTACGATGACTTTCTTCAAAAAGATTTGTTTTGCAAGATGTCAAAAGTAACTTAAATCCAATTACTTACATTCAAAAATTTTTTTTATACTTAATATTATTTGACGGTTAAACATTAATTTTCGAAGTTTATAAAATAAAAGGCCTTTGCATATCCACTCTTAACAAAATCATTCTAAAATGGTTTTGTTATCATATAAATTTATGCACTTGACAAATTCATTATGTCTATTTATTTATTTATTAAAAATGTTTGGAATTTATCACATACTTTTCTTTAAATGGTAAGATTTTAGCAATACTCTGAAAATGTGCAAGTGAAGCTGCAGGTTTTAAGCTAGTATAAAATATGTATCATGTGTTGAAAAAATACAATTGAGTTTCGTCATGTTGAGTAAAAAGAATTATATTTTTAAGCTACTAACTTGAATCAACCCGAGTTTTTAAGTCTCTATGTCAATTTCTATCCAATACATATACAACATATTGTATAACCTTATTTATAGAGCTAAGATTATATGGTTTTATTTTAAACCTGATTTCGTCATTTAAAACCACACATTTCGTCGTTATTTCGTCATTTAAAAAAATATGGCTTTTTTAAGCTATTCATGGTACTTACACAATATATTTCACGATTGTGACATAAAAAATAGCAGTTGGGCCTATTGTGTTGTTTAGAATCACATGACATGTAATCAACATTTTAATGTTATGGTTAAACATTTTCTCTTAAAAAGTACCATACATTCTCAGGAACCGTCAAAAAAATCTGAAACAAAAATAATTGGGGGAAAAATTGTAAAACTTACAATAAAAGCTTATAAAAAGCCATTATTTAACACGCAGCATATATTTTGTGTGGGTTTATAATAATCATACTAATGTTCGTATAAGAAGAAAAAAAAATCGGACCTTCTGCTTAAAAATACGGCAGCAGTAGCTTGTGCAACGTAAGTGGGAGCGCGGGAATATCGTCTAGACAGGCTGGCGGCGGCACAGGCGTCGGATGCATGACGTCATACGGCTTACCTCTCCTTCCCTTGTCCAGACTTCAAGGTTCATCCCTCCCAGGCATACAAACCATCGTGTCTCTCTCCCCCTCCTCCCTCATCATCCTTTGGCATGTGAAACTGTCAACATCCTTCCTCCCCTTCTCCAAACTGCGTGCCACGAAATCCAGGTTTGTATAGTCCATTTCTGGTAAAATAAAAAAATTTTAAGGGCCCCCGCGAAAGCCATTTACCGTTAATTGTTTTGATACAATTTGTTTGTTAGTTACACAACATTATTTCTGCTGGAAAATCACTGAAACTTCAAAATTTCTTTAATGGAAAGATTTAGCAGGGCCGTAAAAGTATTCATTTTTACCGCAAATTAACTATACTCGCCCTTCCTGCCGGACAACATTCTCGGCGCGTGACGCATGGCAACTACAGTCGTGTGCCGCGCACAGCCACGAAAAACCTACGCGATTTCCAAACTACACTAGATATCCGACTGGAGTCTGTTTACGAAAAGCATTTAAGAAATTTTTATGCCCAACTGGTTCTTTTGATATCGGATCAAGAGGATTTAGAGGAGATAAAATGGCTAAAAGGCATGTTTTCGAAGTTTTAAGTGTAAAAAACCCATTACAAATTTCTTGAAAGTATCAGAGGGAAATGCATTACACCTTTATCTTTATTTTTCCGCCATATAATGTTACGGTCACTGCTCAAATTTCACAGTTATCTGAAGGGGACGAGATGACTGCGCGCCAGTTCAGAGCCTTGCGCTAGAACTACCATTGAGCGTCGCTCTTATCATCCCGCTTCACTAACACACACGCTGACCCGACGGCGCCCTAAAGCTGATTAGAGGAAGCACGTAGAAATGCAAGGCAGGAAATTCTTCCAGCTTATCAACCAGGACCCGGGCAAGTCTTGACTATCAAGCTTTTCACATTAAAATATAAGAGACTTGTATTGTGTAATTTCGGTGTTATTTAGAGGTTTTTCTTGAAAATCGCTTTTTTTGCATTTTCCATATAAATTCGCGGAAAATTTCGCGATTCACCATATAATCGTGGCCCTACTTATTTAGTATTAATTCTTGATAACCCTGAGTTTTCTTGTGTGTCTATATTAAATGTGTTATTTTTTTAAATGGATAGTTAAAATAAGCATTTCTTGAATTAAATTCAGCAAATATGCACAATATCCTGCTATGAAGACAATATCCACACACAGCTCGACGGCTACCTTCACTTCGGTCTTGACGACCGGGAACACTATCGGCAGAGGCTGCTGCTCGCTCGCCTGTGCCGTCTGTGCAGTGTCTCCGTCTGCCGTCTCCTCCACCTTCACACGGCTGACGTCCACCTCGCCCACTTCTTGCTCGCCCTCGGACTGCAACAACACAGTCAAACTCCAACATACCTTCTGCTTAGGTAGGCTACAATTATATATATATATTAAAAAAGGGGGGGGGGGGGGGGGGGTTGTCTGTAAAGTCAGTTTACGGATGATAATTTTACGTGATAACCTCATATCAAATTTTTTAAATTGCTGCTTTTAAAAAGCCCAGCCTTAACCTGTTTGATATTATAGAAGATTTTCTCGCACTATGGTTGGCTGGTTCTTGCACGTGACAATGAGTCATGCTTTTTCGTGCGTGCAGCCGGCGTTCATCGATTTATAAGACGTTATCACGTCAATAATGTGGACGGTTGGTTAAGTTAAGTTAGCTACATTAAAAATACTGTGAAATAGTTTGATGGTTATTTATTAATTACTTAGTATAGTGTTGTTACTGGAACGTAATTGCCAAATTCAGCATAAAAGTAAAAAATCAATAGTACTCAAGGCTAGTTTTTAGATTTGCTGACTTTACACCAATGCCCTTGCAGATTTGCTGATAATTGTCACACGTGGTATTGTTTTGTATTTGTTTTAGTTTTGAATTTATAAATGACTCAAAGAGCCATTTCTTCACCAGCATCAAAACTTGTGCGGTCTTGTTTTGCTTTTGATATACTACTTGAAAACACTTTGATCTTGATCTCATTCCCATAAGAAAGGTACTAAATGATATTTTATCACGTGCAATATATTCATTCCACTATTTTTTAATAACTCTTCAGAATTTTGTCTCTATCAAAATACAGAAACCAGGATTTTCTAGAATTATTGGAAATAATTTATACGTTGGGTTGATTACAATACGTCATGCAAGCACATCAAAATAAATTACCTGTAGCCAAATAACACAATTTTAGATTGATACTCGTGTATAAACGATTGCTATAGATTTGCCTAAAATTACTGAACTTATATGTGAACATGCAGGAATGTTTCCATTTTTTAAACTCCATATCTAAAGTAAACGACCTGGGATTTCATGAAAAGAAGGTAAAACCACAGAATTTTGTGATATTGACTTTTTAATTTTTTTAGGTTCCTAAACATTGAAGAAAGCACTTTTGTTATCATAAGAAAAACATTCTAGAAAAATGCTGTGATTACACTCACATTTCCCGGTTTTCCCTGACCAATTTATTATTCCGATTTCCCTGTTTTCTATACCTGTAGCAACCATGATCAAGCATAAATTTTAGTACTTTCTCTGAAGCACAAAATAAAACACAGAACAAGGAACAAAAGAAACATCAATAGCTTGAAGCAGAGTGCCTAAGCTGGGGAAAGATAGCTAAGGGCAGTCCAGGGCTGGAACGCACCCAGTTCACGACCGATACGGCAATACGCAGTACGTCTTACAAACCAACTCATGCTGCAGGGTCTCTCACCTGTGGCTCATCTTTGATTGTGACATCGTTTTCAGACAGATACAAATCTGGCTCCGTCTTGATGTACACAACGTCCCGCGTCACAGTCACAGATTCTACATCTTTCTGGAAAACCAAAGCACAATTTGACACACATGAGTTAAGTTCCATAATTTTGCAAGATATTAAAAAAAAACTAAACCAAGTAAATAATACATCTATTCACCACATAAATTAAAACATATTTCACATGGTCCGGAGTAAAACTTGAAATTGTTTTCAATGATTCTAACAGTAAGTCTAATCTTATATTTATCTAATAAAAAAAACGCAGTCAAAATGCTTCTCAAGAACAATAGAAAATGTGAGCCGGCGCCGGGATCTCCAAGGGAAGACGTCAACGGCGTGCGGAAAATGCTTTAGAGATCCGCCTCGACTAAGATGTTTCCCCTCCTTATTTTCTTACCTCGTTTCCCCTCCTTGTTCCCCCTTCCCCTGGTGTAGTGTTTTAAACAAGTTGTTTGTGAATTTTTAGTCCCATGTTTCTCTGTGTCTTGCCTTAGAACTGTAGTAGTATGCTGCATCACTTCTTTTCAGGCAGTGACAAGTTGACGAGCCAGCCTTTTACTGTCCGTTTCTCTCCTTATTGTACTGTTTGTGTGCTACTTGGTTGTTTTGATGGTTTCATCGCATCGTACCTTTACTCGCAGCCTAACAACCTAGTGGGTTTTGTTTTTTGTCAGTCTTGCCTAGAATAACAGTAATTCCTTCGGCATAAACATAGCTGTAATTTAAAATCTTGGTAAATAAATGTTTAATAAAATTAACAAACAAATAAATTTTTGGGATAGCCCCAAAAGAGGTTTTAACTTAAGGGTTTTAATTTAACTTACGCTTGGGCATGTATTTTTTATTGTGTAATTTTTCAGTATTTTTTTATATTTCTGACATAACAATTGATCCTCAGTGCAATTCAACATAATTTATTTCAGCTTGTGAATTATCTGTGTAGCTATGTACGTATGAAACACTTCTTAATGGTGTTGGAATTATAAATTTATATACATCTTAAACATTTGGTGAGCCACTATGGTATTTATTATTAAGTTTATATATTACAACAGTCCTGTTTCTTGAAGAACTAGGTCATAGTTTTTTTGTGAAAACTTCCCAATAAATGCTAAATTTCTCTTGCTGATAAACTGTAATAGTTGCAAGATTAAAAAAAATGTTAACTTTTTCAAATTTATTTTTCATAAAATGAGGTATCAACTTAATGCTAGATAAATAACTTTCATTGAATTTAATATTTAAAAGATTACATATTTGTCACTAAGGATAAGTTTTGATTGAAAATGCTGATTAGTTTCGCAATTTTAAAAGTATTTTGGTGCTTTGTGGTGTGTTAACTATAATTTTGGTGTTATATGGTGTACTGACATGATATTCGGTGTTCTTTTGGTTTTTATCGTAATTCACCATATCGGTAATCTTGTCCCTACTGATAGCATCTGTGGTTCACACTGACTGATGGATTCCCCACAGAGGAGCTGGGATCACCGAGACATGCAGCAGACACCGCTGCGGTGTCGTCCACCCCTCCCCTCACACACCCTTCACGCACACACCGCAACAGGTCTGTTCCTGGGGCAGAGCAGCCAAGAACCAGCTTAATCTTCTATCTACGTCACGCGACATCTTTCACATTACAGTGTCCACACAAATCTGTGCTAAAATTTCCCTGACCTTTACCTAACTTTCCCTTGCCAACATTTCAAATTTTCCTAGTATGTTGCAATTATTTGAAGAAATAAAGATAATTTAGCCAGCACCGTCCCCCATAGCTGGCACATGGCAACATGTCACGAGTCCTTTTTCTCACACTCAAGCAACCTCTGTCCGTCTCTTTTTCTCCTAACTTCCTTGTCATGAGATGTTGCATCATCCCCTACTCATACAAAGAACCACAGAAAATAATACAAAACAAAAATTGTGAAGCACGTAAAAACTTAAAACGAGTAAGGAAAATTAAGTAAAAATACCTTCAATCAGAAAAATTAAAAAAAAAGTATTGTAAATAATGATCACCAAC
The DNA here is from genome assembly GCF_032445375.1 of Bacillus rossius redtenbacheri. NCBI lineage: Eukaryota > Metazoa > Arthropoda > Insecta > Phasmatodea > Bacillidae > Bacillus > Bacillus rossius. The sequence goes on from NC_086332.1 coordinate 2,785,039, forward strand.
ACATGCTGCTAACACAGAACTACTGCTCAGAGAAAACCAACAGCCGTTATTTACATGATACCAAAAAAACCTCACCGAGTACCGACTATGATGAAAACAACATACCAAATCTTCAATAAACTTATTTGGGAAATAGGGAGGGCAGAAGTCTGGCGCGTCACATTTACCCCTCAAACTATCATCACTATAGGAAATGTCCATGCCTTTCCCAGGATTTCTAAAAAAAAAATTCCCGGAATTTGCCCGACCAGTAGCTCCCAGAACTGGCTGCGGCCGGCCACTCACGGGTCTCACGGGCGGCAGGTACCACGGCTTCCTCGCGGCCGCGAGGCGCTGGCCGTTCACGCGACAGGGGGACGGGTCGAACTTGGTCGGGATCGCAGACGGCGTCAGAGCACGCTTCCCGTTGTACGTCCTGAAACACAATCAACAACACACTACGACCAGGGAAATTATCTCTCGCATGAATAGCATTGCAGATTTTAAAAAGTTAGCTGGAAGTATTGTATATAAAATTTTGAATTTTGTAAATACGATAGTAAAAATTTTCTCAAAAAATTATTTTTTTATTAAATTTCAATCAAGAAATTTTCAAAACTAAATATTAGGTAATAAGAAGAACTGTACATGGCTTTTATTTTGCACACAACTTCAATTAAGCATCCTGAACAATTCTCCCAATCTTAAATGTTCACTTAATATGCAGAATTTAAATAATATGAGTTTAAAACTTGTGATTTAAATGATGTGTGTAGCTCAAGAACAGAACAAATCTCATGTCAGTTCAGCATTTCGCCGCTAATGTCAGTCACAAATTTTGACGATGAGTTTTGAGTTTACCCTCAAGATGCACCGACTATCGCACAGGAGTTCTGGTGGGCAGTAATATTACTTTGAAACAGTCAATTGACAAAACTGATATCAATGACAATGAGTTCATGTGTTTTAGAGGGATTTATTAATTTGTTTGTCCTCTTAACTCTTTTTCTTAACCTTTGCAGTTAAAATTGGTTGTATCAAAAATATATTTTGACAAAATTTTTGGTATTACATACTTTAATGAGATATAATAACTTTAGATGGATGCAGGGGTACAGCGATTGTTTATTTTAAACATGTTAAAAATATTAAATGCATGTTTGGTGATCAAGACTCAATGTTTAGTTCCCAGCCACTCGTGAGAATTACCTGCATGCATTCCGGACTAGGCATAACTGTGTTATTTCAGAAGGCAACGACAAGCCACGGCCGAACACCCTGCCTAGTCTGTCTTGGTCACGCCCTGGTCACCATTTTGCGGTCATGACCCGTCACCAAGCAGTTGCGAGGTTCGCCGTATTTTGTTAATAATGAGGTTATTTTGTTTATACTTTTCAAGGGGCATGCTAAAATTATAAAGAAAATTAAGAAAAATGAACACATAAATTTTTAATTTACACTGAGTGAGCATCAGTCAACCAGAGAATGTCACATGTCAGGAATCTGCAACATTAGACTGGTTTTTAACCCTTCTGTTGCTTCCAGGCAGGTGTTTGAGACACACACAGGCAGACTGTATGAAAACAGTGCACTTTTGTTCAATATAAACTAAAAGTGTTTTGAATAAACATATTTAATAGGAAAACCTCTGATATTTGCCATGACTGATCCTACAAGTGAATAATGCTTCGGAAGGAATACAACCCCAGACGCACAGAGTTGCAGCGAGAAAACGGACACCTGACACTGATAATGGCGAGCAGGAAATGAACCCGAGGCAGGACATCAACCACTCCCACAACGGAGCAGCAATTGATGTGTGCGTTGACAAATAGGGAGAACTACGGGAAATCCACAAGTTTCCATAAAACGCAGAATAGTTTCGCTAAGGATCAAACTAGATAAATCTTGGTGGCAGCAGTGCCACTGATTGGTAACTAACATTTACTCAAACAATTTCACAGCAGGATTATTTACCAGCAGACAGAAACAAACTAACAGTACAACATACCAAAAGCAGTGGTCTTCGAAGTGTCGCATACAAATCCTACTGTTCTTGGTGGGCTCCCAGGCAGGCTTCTGAATGGCTCGCACCCAGCGAGCCACCAGCTTGGGTTTAGCCAGCGGGAATCTGCGCAGCCACAAGCAGTAACATGGCAGACACAACTTCCTTAATTCAGCTTACATTAGTGCACACAGGGATTCTTTCTCCTTTAAACATAACAATCACAAAAGAAAAGCTGGTTTTTAGTGTTTCTTCAATAATGCATAACTGTAAGACCAATCCCAACAGGTAGTTCATATATAAAAACAAAAGTAAAAATAAATAAGTTTTAGAATAAAAAATTTAAATTTATATTTGCCCTTTAAACACGATCTTTTAACAAGATGAGGCACTTCAGAGTAGCTAAGGTAAAAATTATATATATTTTAAGTAGACTCTAGCACTGCCTTCAGACTATACATCAGACAACGTTGCTTGTTTGATCAACTGACTTGTATTCAACACAACATCTAACTGATGTCCGAGAATGGGAATACAAACCGCACACTTAAGGGCTCCGCCTACCCGGGCACACACACGGTGCGCAGAGCTTCAGGAAAAACAACGCAATTTCAAAACTACTCAAGATATCCGAGTGGGGTCTGCTTACGAAAAGCATTTAAGAGTTCTCTGAGGGCCGAAAAGTACTTTTGATTTCGGATTACGTTTATAAACTGTATTTTTAGAAGAGTTAAAATGGCTAAAACGCATGTTTTCAGGGTAATTTTTTGGTGTAAAACAACCAGTACAGATTCTTGAAAGCACTTAAGGGACTTGCATTACACCTTTATCTTCATTTCTCCGCCATATAACGTTACGGCCACCACTCAAATTTCACAGTTATCCTGTCACGACGAGACAACTGAGCGTCAGTTCAGAGCCTTGAGCTTAGAGGCGACACCGCGCTAGAAGCACCAGCGAGCATCGTGCTTATCATCCCGCCTCACTGACACACATACACCCCTAACGAGGCGGGCCCCAGAAAGGGATGATTAGACACTAAACAACTTTTTTTAAAATTTCTGCGAGCCCAAAAGGGTGTAATTCCTTCAAGTTAAAACTGAATGTCCAGTAGCAGGCAGTGTGCGAGTGGACTCACCGGTACATGGACACCTTCTCCTGCCTGCCGTAGCGGCTGGTGCAGTTGGACACAACGCATCCCTGGGGCATGACTGGCGGACCACAGCACCTGCACACGGGAGTGCACGCTGCAACACCCGAGCCTGCACCTTCGTCTGGAGGCTCACAAGTCTCCACATCAACTACATGTGGTTTTCAAAACTAAGCCCTGTTATTGGAAAATAGGCTACATGTTTCACAGAACAGCTACAGAAACCAATAAGGGGTCTGCCCACATAGCCCAAGAGAGCTCTGTGGTGTGCTTGAATGAAATGTTCTTAAAGAAACTATTGAGTGTATTTGCAATCTGTTGGCACTCTAAAAGGAAAAAATACACAAACTGCATGGGAAACCTACTTTCAAGGCATTTGACATATGGTAAGAATAAGGTTGTAAAATTTCCGGAAAAATTGAATCCAGGAAAAAAAAACAGGTAAAAAACAAAGAAAAAATTTTTTCCGAAAAATTGGAAAGAAATTATAAATTCAAATTTAACTTATTAAATATTATTAACTATTGAATCTACTTTTATTGTTATAAATATTTAAGTAGGCTATTATGTTTTTATTAAAGGAAATTTAGTAGTTTTGAGTTTTGTTTGTTGGCAGTTGGCCAAACTTCTTTATAAAACAATCACTTGTGAGAGTTGAGACATTGTTGTAAGTGTTGGGCCTACAGCAGCAAGATTGTTTACTTTCTATTTGGAAATTAAAAGAAGTAAGTATATTACAGTATACATTTGTATTTTTAATATGTAGCAGTATTGTAGGACTTTATGTATGTTGATATAAGTATGTTTACTTGAGCTTGATGGAGCACATGTTTACTAACCTCATTGCTTTGCCAGAAGTGTTTTTTTTTTATTATTAACTTCTGTTACCCACTTGTTTACACTAATAATAACATTACCATGTAGTAAAGTGATAGAATTCAACCAATAACGGTATAACAATAAACTTTTGAAACATAAGTACCTAAACATACCTAACCTTAAAATTCCAGCAGTTGCAGTACCCATATTAACAAAGTACCTAAACATAACCTTAAAATTCCAACAGTTGCAGTACCCATTTTAGCATAACCTATATGCTTGTCAGTATGTGCTTAAGGTTATTTGCCCTCTGGAACTTCAGTGTTTACTATAGCATATATTTTAAGCATTTTCAGGTAGTTTTGTATTAACTTACACGCCATTATGACACATAAAAAGTACACAAATGTTATTTTTTATCATCTTTGAATATCTGTTAAAGTAATTGTGACGTAACATATATTAGTATTAAAATTTGTTTTATTTTTTGTGCTAAAAGAAATTAGTGTTTTTTTTTAATCTGAAATAATAATATTTGATTTCCCAATGCCACCAGAATGACAAAACATTTCGTGACTACTTGCAGTAAATGTCCCTTAGAAGTCAAGAGAAGTTTCACGACCAATGGCAACAATGGCAATGACAGTGATGATGAAACGTGTGTGATTTTGCATCTCCCTGATGATGAAATACACACACAAGCATCTTCTGCACTTACATCAACATCAGACACAAACTGTAATGTAAGTACACATTTGGAAAAAAAAATTGTATTTGAGGTTTCTTTAAGTTCTTAATACCGTACATCCAATGTTTAATACTTTCCGTAATCAGGCCTCAGGCCCTTGCCTTACATACTTGCATAGAGAACACTTGAACGTCATGTAAGCATGTTTAGAATGCAATCTTAAGTGAGAACAAGAACATCTTCTACTTCAATTAGTAAGGTAAATACCCCGGCTACCGCACCCTTAAAGCTTCGCTTCAATTGTTTATTCACAAAGCTAGCAATGGAATTTTTTGTCGGCCGTTTATTATTTTCTAAGTTCCTGCAAGGCATCCAGTATGGAAATAAATTCCCAAAAACACAAACACTGTTTAATTTAAAAAAACTATGCGCTCAGGGACTAAACTTGTGACTCATTTGTTTATTTACATCCATAGAGAATTACCTATTTTGTGAGAAATGCAAAATTTTACGATAGCAAATTGCCAAATACCTTTCCTCTTACCCTCAGTTTTCAACTATATGAAAAAGAAACTATCACTCTCACTTCTCATATCGCAATAAATTCATACTTTCTTTGTTTCAGGCTGCCAGTGCCAACACAAGACCACCGACCTGTGAAAAGGCTTCTGCTTCAGGCGATGGCGAGAACATGAGATCTTTGCATTCTTCTTTACTCTCAAATCGTAATGTACAAATGCATGGCATATAAAGTACATCTACATCACCACCATCATTTCTAGCTGGTACATCCATACAAAAGAGCTCTAAGCAAAATGCTTTAGTCTTTTGTTGACAGAATCTCACCAGCTGAGAAGGATAAAATAGATGAAAATATAGCAAGAGCAGTTCACAGAGTATAAAAGGGGTCCCATTTTCCGCTGAGGGAGGAGACTCATCACGACCACCAGCGACACCAGCCGGAGGCCCTGCTGGCCTTTCCTGCCGAAGGAAGCTACACTGTCAACACGTCTCGCCGGTCTGCCATCACGCTGCCCGTTGGAAGAAGCTACCACTTGGTAAAGTACTGTTTCGTCGTAGACACTTATAGACCGAGTGGGTAGAAAACTTAGAGTGAGAAGAGGGGCAGTGGTGACGGAGGCAAGGCTTGGAGACGGCGGTGTGAGCTTGTGAGTCCCGATGAAAGACTTTACATCTGACTGGACACACACAACACTTAGGTGCGAATCCCGGCAGCGACACGTGAAGAATAATGCCAGTCCCCACACCGACGAGCATTTCTCCCGCTACGATAGTTTGGGGAGATAGTCAATGGTAACCCCTGCATCGACGAATAAGAACTTGCCCGCAGAAATACGTGCCGACAAGAGTAATCAAAGTCGACGACCTGTTATATTAATAATTAGAGGTCTGCGTACCCTCGTGAAAACATGTATAGTGGTCTTTTATGTATTAGTCATGTTGTGTATAAATAGTATTTGAGTTAAATGATATTAATGATTATGCTGATGTTTGCTAACTTGCGCATTGACAGAGGTGTGTCACATAATATTCCATAAGTCGAGGGGGTCTTGTTATTTATTTTCATTTGCACTCTGGAAATTTATGTACGTTAATTGCTTGTAACTTAGCTTTTGTTTTGACGGTGTACCCAGCGCCAAGCGCGGTGCCAAGTATGAGAGCACTGGCAATTGTGAAGTGAATTTGTTAAGCTGCATTCACGTGTTTCACGTTGCAATAATTCTTAAACGTTTCTGTTCGCAGACTTTTGGATCACAGCCACGCCACAAATATAAACTGTTTACTTTTTTGTCATTAATGAAGTTGTAATGAATAATTTCCTGTATAAGCGATAATAAATGTGTTGTTACCATAGAGTTGTAATACCTTTAGATGACATTTCGCCACACTCTGTTCCATTCCTACTCCTTGTTCCCCTCGAGTGTTTAACACGAGAGGCTACAACCTGTGTAATCATTCGACGCTACAACTTTTTTTTATTGTCATGTGTTTGTGAATGCATAATTAATGAAAATGGTCGATTAGGTCAGGTCAGTTACATTATAAATACTTGAAACAAAGCGTACATTAAAAATAATATGAAATAATTTCAATGGTTCTTTAGTTTTAAAGTATTTATAATGTAACTGACCTGACCTAACAAACCGGGGCAAAGGATGAACAGTAACAACTCACGTAAAAATTTTCTGTTACTTATTACTTGCGCAACAATATCCAAATAACAAATAATACGGTAAATATGTAGTTGGGCGGTATTTGCAAAAAAAAAAATGTTAAAAATCCGAAAATACTTTTATTCTATGCTCTTTAACTTCCTCTTTTCAATAAAAGCGGCGGAGGTAATAAATTCCAAATACTTTAGGAGATATCAAATTTTTAAATTTCATCATATGTAGTTGAGCGGTATTCGCGGAAAAAAATGTTAAAAATCCGAAAATACTTTTATTCTATGCTCTTTAACTTCCTCTTTTCAATAAAAGCGGCGGAGGTAATAAATTTCAAATACTTTAGGAGATATCAAATTTTTAAATTTCATCATATGTAGTTGGGCGGTATTTGCGAAAAAAAAATGTTCTAAATCCAAAAATACTTTTATTCTATGCTCTTCAACTTCCTCTTTTCATTAAAAGCGGCGGAGATAAGAAATTCCAAATACTTTAGGAGATATTGAATTTTTAAATTTCATCACAATTATAGCAGTGCGTTCATGTGGCTTTCACCATTGTTTCTTGTTTACGAGCATCTATTTTTTTATTGGATAATGATGTCACGTGATTGTTCGTGATAGGCCAGAATTCAAATTAACCAATACGTGATTATTTACTTCATTTATTGTTTAAAACGGTGTTTAATTACCGCCTCCAACTTAGGCAAGTTTTTAAAGTTTCTAATTTTAAAGTCTTATTTTTTATTGTTGCGCAAGTAATAAGTAACAAAAAAAATTTACGTGAGTTGTTTCTGTTCATCCTTTGTCCCGGTTTGTTAGGTCAGGTCAGTTACATTATAAATACTTTAAAACTAAAGAACCATTGAAATAATTTCATATTATTTCTAATGTATGCTTAGTTTCAAAGTATTTATAATGTAACTGACCTGACCTAATCGACCATTTTCATTAATTAGGCATTCACAAACACACGGCAAAATAAAAAATGGCGACGGTCGAATGATAAACACAGGTCTTGTATGCAAAATAAGAACGGCGATATCTCCTAAAGTATTTGGAATTTCTTATCTCCGCCGCTTTTAATGAAAAGAGGAAGTTGAAGAGCGTCTAGTAAAGGTATTTTCGAATTTTACACATTTATTTTCGCAAATACCGCTCAACTACATATTTACCAATAATACTTTAAAATTAGAAACGTTAAAAACTTATCTACATAAGTTGGAGGCGGTAATTACACACTGTTTTAAACAATAAATCAACTAAATAATCATGTATTGGTTCATTTGAATTCTGGCCTATCACGAACAATCACGTGACATCATGATCCAATAAAAAAATATATACTCTTAAACAAGAAACAATGGTGATCGCCACATGAATGCACTGGTATTGTGATGAAATTTAAAAATTCGATATCTCCTAAAGTATTTGGAATTTCTTATCTCCGCCGCTTTTAATGAAAAGCGGAAGTTGAAGAGCATATAATAAAGGTATTTTCGGATTTTTAACATTTTTTTTCGTAAATACCACTGAACTACATATGATGAAATTTAAAAATTCGGTATCTCCTAAAGTATTTGGAATTTCTTACCTCTGCCGCTTTTAATGAAAAAAGGAAGTTGAAGAGCATACAATAAAAGTATTTTCAAATTTTTAACATTTTTTTTTCGCAACTACCGCTCAACTACATATTTACCTTGTCCTTACCACCTTCATCTGCAGCCTGTGAACGAAATTGGTCTCAGTTTGCTGCAATTCATTCTAAAACTAGAAATTGCCTGTCTGTAGATAAGGTACAGAAGCTAGTGTCTATCAGAAGTAACTTACAATTTAAAGAAAATACTCCTAGGCGGAGGTCTTGTCCTAATGTACGTTGTCATTCGTCATGTGCCTGTCAACCAGAACATGTTGCAGATGGACAAAGTCAGGAGGAGGAATCAAACATTTCAGAGTCAGACTCTGAATTGGATCTAGAGATACAGCCACAGGTTATATAATGCCTAGGGCCTAACCTACCTACTGTCTTGAGTGCCTACTACAGGAATTGTATGTATATGTTCATTTATATATTGTCTTGTTAAAAATGTACTTATGATATATATTAAGAAAAATGCTGAGCACTATGTAACCATGTTGCTATAAATCATTTTCATCAATGTGAAAGTAAAGGGTTTTTATATCTATCTATTTATTTATGCAAATTTTTATTTTTTCCAATTTTTTCTTAAAATTTGTATTCTGATGAAAAAAAACAAAGTTTACAGTGTTTTTTTACCCCCAATTTTCCTGGTTTTTTCCGGCCTCAAGAACCCTAAGCCTAGGATATATATAAAAAATTATAATTTTCTTGTTTTATCACATCTATTTTCCAACTGGATTTTTCTGGACTAATTTAAATAACAAATGAGAAATTTTATATTCACAAGTATTTAAATAAATATTTTGGTTGTTCCATATTCTAACCTGCATAAACATAAGGCAGGCTACGTACAGCAATCATTAAACAGTTGCCCCAAGTCATTTTCTTGAATGTAGGCTATTTGAAAAAATAATGATAAAATTCGTCCCGTCAATACAATGTCAATTTCAATAACGCTCAGATAAATAATCATAAACTGTGGAACACACTATAAAACAAAACTCAAACACGCAAAACATCAAATCGTTTGATGTTAATGACGCAAAGAACAAACTCGACATAAAGAACAGGTTATTAGGCATCAAATATAAATAATAGCGTAAACAAATAGTGACGATCCTTGCTTTAACGCATAAAAAACTTGCGATGAATCACAACAGAAGATTAAAGCTGAATTATATGCACGGTACAACTTATCACGTAAATATACATTCACACTTAAATTTCGAATGCTACCAACTATGCGAAAAGCGATTGTCGTTATCATTGAAAAATATCGTGTAAAAAATGAAAGATATATTCATCAATATTTTTCCAAAGTTTCCGCCCAACACACATTGGAAATCGACAGACCATTCCACTCAAAGAATAAGCGACACAACAACCATATACGAAGAAAAATTCAACAAATAACAGTGACACTATGCACTTTACTAGCAACATAATATTTATAAACATGTAATATTACAAGATTGTGGAATTCTTGCCGCAACTTAATTCTATATTTACAATTAGAAACACCCACCACCAGCATCACATAAACGTCAGTCGAGCAACATTGTGTATAAAAATCTTCAGTAGGGGACGTACAAAAAGCACAAACTCACCTCACGTAGGTCGGTACCTAGTCTATGATACGATCCAAATGTTCGAATTTGAATATTAAGTCCACTTTTCAAATGAACCACTCTCAGGGCTGTTATGAGCCTCGAATTTATCTAACTTATTAGAGAGTTATTATTAAATATACGCGATATTCCCCAACAAGGAACTAAAACAAGCCATTTCGCCCATACGACTCACCTCACCACCTTGACAACTCCTGGCGGACAAGTTAACAACTACGATAAAAATGGCGACTACAATGGTTGACTGAAAATATTCTCAATTGGCACCCAATGTAGCTTCAAAAGAAATATTAGAAAAGTGTTTAAATAAAACCACATAGATTTTGAAAAGTGTAAAAATTACTGAAAAATTATTTTGAACTAAATATACATCTCAGAAATGAAGACTGTAAATTAAAACAAAATAATGAACTTCCGAAATGCTTAATATTAGATCAGCCCGAGAGGCCGAGGAGAGTAAAGAACACAAAATCAACGAGACCACCGAAAATCAAATTGTTAGACAATCTGTCAAATGTTATGTACGTATATAATAAATTGTGGAATGGATAAAAATTAGAACATTTAAAATGTTATTTAGTACTTATAGAAACATATATCAAGAAATCATAAGATATATCATAGTATTATAAGAATACATCCAAAGTAAGTATAATTTGGCTTTGAAAATAGTTTAAAATATTTAGAAAGCATAATGGTTAAAATTTAGAGAACAAAACTGGAACAGGAGAGGAGTAGAAGGACCTGAGTGAGAGAGAGTGAGTGTGAGGGAAGAGTGGTATCCATACCAACATCGGCACTATAAAACAAGTTCATCATACGAAATGTGTACACCGCCCATAAAAATCAAGTGAAAAATCTTTTATAATGGGGCGCTAATATTCACTGAATTGTTTGAATCCAAATCTATCAACAATTTAAGTACTAATGATATGAAGAGAGAAAAAATATGAAAACCAATTTTCCAAGCGAAGCCAACAGCAGAAGAATTCAGAAATAGTCAGTATTGATTTAATGGCATTAATATTTTAAGCACTTTATTATCAAAATGAACATTACAGATATAGTACATCATTGATTTCGTAATTTGTTAACTATTCTTATTAATAAAAATTTGAATTTTATGTTGAATATATTCAAAAAATTATTATTTCGTATTAAAATTTATTATTTAAAACTATATACATGAAATTAATTACTTGTAAATTTTATAAAATCACAAAGTTTTATGTTTATGTCTCATTTATCTCTATGCCGTCCCCGCTGCCTGATTTCTGAATTATTGAATTTTGAAAATTATCTCAAGGGCGGGGTTCTTTGCCTCGTAGCTGCAGGCAGGGACGCGTCGACAAAGGACTCCCCGGGCTGTTTAGGCCACCCAGGACGCCGAGACGATTAAAAGGAAACACTTGAGTACAACTTAATTTATTACCACGTCACAGGATACATGGCGCCGTCACTAACTGGCCGTATCATCGTCTACCTTTTCATCTCCGCACACGCAGCCCTCGAATGGTGGCACTGATAAACGTCTTGAGGAAGACAGCGAAATACCCTAGAGAATTATGAAGTTACAAAGTACACATGGCGGACGTTTCCACCCTTAGCACGCCCTTATCATATGCTGACACCACATGCGGCTGATGGCCGAAACTAACCCTAAGATTACCACCGAATGGCTAATCCCTACAGGGAAGTACTCTGAGGAGCGAAATGAATCCGTTAAGATGTAGAGTTCAGGTTGGATTGGAAATAGTTACCAGAGTTCCTTCCTTGCTGTGATGTAGCAGGCGCGAATGCTGGGCGCGAACGCGGCAGTATCAGTGTCACGGAAAACTCACACGCGTCCGCTGCACATCTCAGAAACTCAGTCGATATTAAATGTCGGTGAACGCGTTTAGCTACAGAGCGGCTCCGCGTGGGTAAAGTCCAAACTTCTAGCGGATTTACTAAGGCATGAAGCGCGGGCCCAGCGGCGTGGTACCCTTACAAAGAGAAATTACGTAAAATGAGAAAAATGCTCATGGCTGAGCCATAATCAATTATTTAAGGGCCGCGCGAAATCTCGCACGGTAGGTTTGGGCCGGGCGTGGAACAGATGAAAACAGATTAAGAAACTTTACCTATTGAACACTACATGTTGGTTTTGGCGCGAAGATGAAGGCTCCACGTGCGCGGGGCTGTCGGCCCTGATGAGTGCTTGACTGCGACTAACTCCGCTCCCTGGCAACCCGGCCGACTTCCCGCGGAACGTTACGGAGCGTGGGAAGATGGTGACGGCCAGTGTTGTAACAAAAAAGCACCTGGATCCACATGAATTATTTATAGTTAGAGTTTTTAAGGAAATAAAAAGTTTTAGTTTTTCTCTGAAATACAATTACCGGTACATGTGCACTATGCTTTGATGGCGCTGCACCACACCTGGCCGGGCACGTCGCACAACACAACCGGCCGTGACTAGTGTCACGCCGTTCGGCGCACTGCCCTAACTCGCCCTTCCTGGCACACTTGGGCGTGTTCGTTGCACTCGTCCTGATCAGGTGTTGAGGACACATAACGGCATGTGCGATCAGAGGGAGCACCGACGGGCGGCGTCAATCTTTATCTTCAACATTTTCTGTAAAAATATAACCTCTTTTGTAAATTACTGGATTTTTTAAATCTGTTTTTCAACAATTTAATACATTAACAAAAATACATATATTCAACTTGTCGTCGTTCGTCCGAAGGCCATAAAGCCCGGCCTCCACCCGCCAGTATTAAACCCCGCTAACGGAACGCAACCCTAGCCCAGGTCACGTGAGTCAAGCGAGCCATCGACGTCGGTGAGTGTTAAATAGATTACGCCCATATGCCAACTCCACCAAACAGTTCTTATGCTTCATTAATTACGGGGAGTAATTAAGTGATTTTTAATTATCAAAACAACCCTTAAGAGTGGAAGTGCGTCGTAGGGGTGCAGCGGTTTTCCCCGTGGGAAACCGCAATTAATAAACGTTCAGAACATCCCTTGCGGCCTTCCGCCAATAATTAACAACAGCATAAATCAACCTAATTAACCCCCCCGTTTTCACCTGCAAATAGCCACTGGAGTAGTCAACAAGTGACAGACAGTCTCCAGCTTGACTTTCTATTTTCAAATATTATTAATCTCAATTTTATTATGTATTATTATTATAGGCACACCACCAACTAATTCAGACAGATGTCATTAAATTACGAGGGTTCTAGAAATAATAATGTCTAATTATAATTATAAATTTGGAATAACGGCACATTAGAAAGTTCGGCGCGTCATGACGCTTCCTCCCCCCCAAGCCGGCTCAAAGCGGCAGTAGAGTTTTACTCACGGGCCGGGGCGGACACGTGATCCCGCGGGGAGACTTCAACTTTTGTGCTACTGATTTCTTCATACTGGTAAATATTATAATTCATTAAAACCTCTTTTTCCTCTCCCCGCGTGCTCCCGCGCCCTTTTCTGGTGCAGGGCTTAACCCGGCCGCGTTAATTTTTGCTCGTCGCGCAACGACGGTTCGCGACGCAGTCACCTTACGGTCCGGGCCGACTCCCGCGAACAGAACTTAATTTAATTCGTAGAGCAGACGCCTGCCGGCTACAAACGTAAAGACTTTTCTTTTAATATTACCTTCGTGGGCCCGCGACTCACACAGGTGAACCCGGGCACGAAGCTAATTCCAGTTTATCACGGGAGTGGCCGTTAACCCACTCAAACTCTGCGACGACCCCCAAGCCCATGTAGGGATCTTATTTGCAAGTGCCGCAACGTAACACGTATTTAATTATTCAGTGCGAGTGTGTGTAGTGTCAGCGTATTTGTCCAGTGTAATTGTATAACTTGTGCCCATCCACACTTTGTGAGATGCGGGATTAAAAAACCAGCACCTAATTAACGTGTTCTTTATTTCATAGACTTCCCCTGAACAGTTAGGAAACAGTCCTCTACACTGTTTAGGGCCAGTGCGTATTAAAAGCAGGGACTCCCTTCCACCATCAACAGCCGCCGATCCTAGTGGAACACGCAGGGGCAAAAACCCACGACCACCTCGGTTAATACTCAAATTAACCTGGCGCCCGCCGGAGATTTCATTAAGAGCCACTAAAACCACTAGGACCGTCCCGAGTCTCGATCACGAGACTGCGGGTGACGGCAAACTTTGTAATAATTAGCATTAATATTTGGGCAAAATAGTTCTGAATATAAAACTAATGGCAGTATCAATGTTATAAATAAATCAAACTAATGCAGCTTTTAAAAGTAACTTAACTTCAAACTGATGTATATTGCATAGTTGTAAGGTGGGGGTGACATGGTTATGCAAGGTACCAAATAGCTTTCTATTGTTCTACTTGCACTAGATCACGGTGCATGAGACACTTGGATCTCAAAGAGTGACTTCGCTTCATGGCAGTGAGACAGTAGATTGTAGCTTAGATAAATATACACAATGGTGTTAGCCCCCAGGGACAGTATTACAATGATGAATTAAATATAGAATTGTGCTGGTAAGCAAGGCCGGTTTATTTACAAAGTTTTGGACCAAACTAAACTCACCGGCACATGCCTGCAGTACATGATGCTTCTATTAAAAATAGGTGCACCCAGCTTGGGTCGGTAAGATTTAGCTGGAACAGTACATTAATAAAACTGCAAAAACAACTTTTAATTTATATATATTGTGTCATAGTAACCTGGAGCATTGTACTACGAGCCTTGTGCTAGGAAATTATATTGGTCATTTAATATTATTGGTGTTATTTAGACGATCATTATAAAACATAATTGCTTAATAAGATGCTGTAATATTGTAAGAAAATAGCTGGTAAGTGTCAATAATTATTTATGTGAAAAGAAATTCTCCGAAATAATTAATTATTTATTGTTTGTAATATTTCCATGAAGTACGTGGTTATTTTGGCAAGAGTTACGGCTTGTAAAGATATTCATATTGACGACCTGTTGCTTTCTGCCATACTGACTGGTACCACTGTTGTGGTTAAGGGTGCCAACTGATTTATTTATGGGCATGCAAGCTAGGACACAGGACGAGCACGGGTGTTGTTTCAGGGCATGACATCACCGTGTAGCCTGGCAGATGGCAGCCACGAGTACACTATGTTTAAGGACTGTCTATTGAACTACAGAATCATAACACTCTTAATTTGGTATGACCATTCTTCACCGGCACATGTCGCCCATACATGGCACTACTGTCAACATGGCTTCGGGTTTTTTTAAAGCCTAAGCTTGATGCAGTTTAGACTAAGTGAACATAGTTATGCTGCGATATAGTTACGACATTCTGGCCTTAGATTTAAACTAATGTGTGCAGGCATTGCCGTAATACTGCCTTTAATTGAATGACAGGTTACATTGTTGGCAAACCTATGTGAAGCACTATAGTCTTAACACCATGTGGTGGCCTTCCCCCAATGGTTATAACCTTGAAACAAAACAAAGACCCTAAAATGCTGATTTGCGATATAAAACAATTTAACACGGGACATTCTCGCATAGCGTTATAGAGGTATTTGAGAAGCCCTCAATAGAAATGAATTTTATGTTTATTATTTTACTTCTTACCTCTATGACTTTGTCTTAGTCCTGTTATGAATTATATTTACCAGTATTGTATCTCTATGGTCAGATCAATTTGGTTTTACTCTTTAAGTATTTTCATGTTTTATCTAAGTAATAATTTTATGAAATGTCTTTGCAAACATTTGTTAAACGGCGACGAATAGGAAATGAGCTTACACCTTTTAATATTGTTTTTGGGTCATTACTGAGGAAAGAGTATATGTGATTGGACGCTCGACTGCGCATATATTTTATTTAAAGAATTTAGTATTTCCAGTGTGATTTCGGAGAGTGTTCAATAGAGAAAGCTTTGACTGTTTGAAACAAATTGGAACGAGAGTTTCTGTTCTACTATCATGGGAGAAGGATCAGAGAGAAAGAGCTCCGTGATTTAGTCATAAATGAATGTAAGAATATCACGTAAAACATTGGTACGACGACTGAATAGCTAGAATCTACGTGAAATTGATGATTTTATAATAAATACCGGAACTACACAATGAAGAAGAGGTAGTTACCGATGTTCGAAGCTCTACTAAAGAATCTACGACGACGATAAGTTTTGACTAACAGCATAAATATAACTGGATCAACGACGAATTAAGAAGAAAAGAAGAAAAGGACTATCAATCTTCGAGATGGAAGGAGTTCGACAGCGGTAGACGGCATCGTAGACGGTGTACCGGAGGACATCATCCTTCTAGACGACTCCAGGTGACCGACGCCAGTCCTGCTGGAGTACCAGCAGCACGAGAGGAGGTGCATCGAGACGGAGACCCAACCAGCGACATCGGAGGAGAGTGAGATCTAACCAGCAACATCGGAGGAGAGACAGGGGTTCGGAGAGGTTTTCCACAGCCTCTTGGTATTGTAACGACGCGACGAGGTTTGTTTGCCCCATCCCCGAATTAACAAGAACAGCGAGAAGTTACCTGTCCTATTTTAATGGCAAGATATCTTAAACTATGATGTTTACGATCAAGACCTAATTTGAAACTCGCTAAAACAACTTAATACTACTTAACTACGTAAAGACTTGTAGCTTGTACATACTGGACCTGGTTAACTGACATTGATCAGTAATATGTACGATATCAAAGTTAAAATCTGTTAAAGTCATTAATTGTCTTGAATGTTTAAAGAATAGTCCCAGGTCCAGAAGTCTTGAGACAGTTTGATCTACCGAAAGAGACTGAGCTAGTAAAAACAAAGAAAAGACTAATTTGCCAGTTAAAATGTGTTTCAATAATATTTAAAATATTGACTGATAACCAAACTATTATTCAGTGATACAATTACGTAAAACGTAATTAGTTCTGAAAGACATTTAAGTATAACGGATATTGAAATTTTGTTTAATGAAAAACCTATTTAAACATGAATAATTGTCTCAAAGGTATTTGTATGTTGCTTGCTAATCATTGACTCTGTCACTTTTCATGTTACAGTTGGATATGTTGCAAAAGAGTATTGTCACCCATACAACCATGATTTTGACCCTAGTAAAAAGTTAAATTTTCATTATATTTTATTTTTCCGATTGATAACCATACTTACATATCATGTGTATGTTAAACCAGATAGACAGAAATATTTAGCTTGGATTGTCTTGAAAGAATAATTAGTTTTTATTACACTGAGATCAGCAGTCATAGAGAAGTTAATGCTTTTAAACACACTACTTATATTTGTTGATTTTAAGGTCAGAATACTTACACCAAAGAGAAGGAGACATACTGCTAAGGAATTATACGACATTTTATTGTTTGGTATTCACACTGAGTCAAACTACACCAGTACATACAACTTGAGAATAATTTATTTTCACTATCAACATAACAAGACATATTTTAGTTAATATTCTGTAGAGGTTAGTAGTTGTGCTACATACACAATCACAGCACTAGTACTTTATCGAGTTTTCACGGCGCCCAACTAGACCACATTTTACATTATAGATATTGGCATTTTAGGAAATATACTCTATAGAGTAATTCTGAAAATACTTATAGAAATTTTGATCACCCAACGGTGGTACACCCTTTTGAAATTTTGGTCGCTCATCCTTGGAGCTGTCTGAAAAATAACAGAAGAAAAGGGAAAATTCAAAAAAACACTTCAGCGTACATAACTAAGTGTAGCACGCGGCCTTAAACTAACCAAGTGCCACGTGGACGAACAAAGAGTGGGCCCCTGAGAGTCCAAAGGCCTTATTAAAAAAACGATGTGGGTACCTGTTTCACCTAATCAGCGGCCCTGTGTTAGTGAAGCTGCGAGAGTCTTGATGACTATAATTCATCACATGAGGTCTAGGCCACGACCTACTCAAAAATTACACATCAAGTTTAAACGTCCCTCACATGAGCACAAATCAATAAGTTATGTGGTTGGTAAGTTCAAGCCAGCCATGGAGGGATAGCCACAGAGCCAATATAAAAGGATTTATAAAATTTACATAATGGATGAAACATGGTCAATGGTAAACAAAGTTGAAGGGTCCCGAGGTGCTGACGCGACTAGCTCTGACTCGATATGATGGCGAGCTACCCGAGTGCCTCCATGACCTACCCCAGTTCACTTCCTTCGAAAATGAGTCGTGTGTAAAAGGAATAATGCAAAATATGTTCTCTGCCTAGTCGCACTAATCCAGAAACAAAATTTTGTATATCATTTATTGATTACATTATTTGTGAGAAACAATTGAATGACAAAGCTATGTAGATAATAGATTTTTCAGTGGCGGTGGTCGTTCACCTTGTCATACTACACTCCACTACATTTCACCATGGGGTTTTTCTGTCGTACATGCTCTGGCGAGGCATCGGTGTGCCATGGTAGTCTGTGCGAATCGACTAGCACCGACAGGTGTCGTGTATATATATATATGATCATACGTATGAAAACTTGCAGTCACCCAGCCTTTGTAGAAGGCCCGGGAAGTACCTGACGGGCGCTACGGGCGTCGCGGTGTTGCTGTTGTCCGGGGGGCGCCAGGCTAGTGGAACACTAGGCCGTTGGTGATGGGTCGTGGGTACTCTGTTTCCGCGTGCCCCGCCAGGTACGCGGCTTGAAATCTAACCTGAAATTCCCTGAGGTCGCTCGGCTGTGTGGAGGACGGGGTGGCGCGAAATAATCATAAGCGACACCGGTTATGTTGATTTACGTTTAATTAACGGATTTCTCCGGTGGTACGCATGGGTACTCGGTACTCCCTATGCGTACTCTACGCGGTGGCAGAACCGCTACAAACACTATGCGAATGCGCTATGCGGCATCTGAGCAGTTAGGAGTGTTATGGAGACGGCCAGTACAGAAAGTTAACTGTCTTAAGGTGGCTCAGTGAGCGTGACCTTAAATTACATCTTACACTTACTTGTGGTTGCAGCCGGCAGGCGTATGCGCAGCAGTTTATCGAAAGCGTTTTGGATGGAGTCGGCCAGTGCCATATGCAGTGGCGTAGCCAGGATTTGTGTATGGGGGGTGTTAAGAAGCATGCCCCCCCCCCCCCCCCGTATTAAAGTGGAGGGTCCGGGGGTGCTCCCCCAGGAAAATTTGGATTTTAAGGTGTAAAATAGTGCTATTTTAGCAGGTTTCGGTTCTTAAATTTAAATATTGTAATGGTAAAAATTTTATTAATTTTAATATGAAATTTGTTTGAGTGATGAATAAGAAATTAATTAAAGATTTGGTGCTAAGAGGGGGGGGTTGAACCCCTAACCCCCCCCCCCTGGCTACGCCCCTGGCCGTACGTGATGTGTTCCGCGATGCGGTGCGCAACCACTAAAGAAAACGGTCGGGATAAGCCCGGTCCCGCAAAATACACGCCAAGTCGACGTGAGCAGCTATGAAGTAAAAGAAAAGTTTTAGATATTAAAATGACTACAGAATGAACGATCGGTGAAACAAAGTGAAAGGCTGCTCACAGACACACGTCTTGACCCGGCGCGGAGTGGTTGGAGACTGCCGAACATGGCCGCCTCGCAAGGGAGGGAAAGTTTCACCTCCTTTGTAAGTCGGCGCCAAAAACTTAAATTAACTTAATTTGCTCTATTATAAACTAAAAACACATTCCAGATGCCCAATTAAAAGGTAGCACCCTGTAATTGGGTGCTTAAGGCTTAACAATTGTTTTAGAGTATTTAATTATTTGAATTGTGGCATCAAGTTGGCGACTGTAAATTTATTAACATTTTGTCTCCCTGTGAATTGTATTAGTGTGATTTCTCCTAATCCGACTTGATCATTGTCACGGGCACTTTAATTAAGGCCAGTGGCCGCGGTGAATGTTAATGAGGTTCGTTGTCTGCTCTGTGCATGCGGTGCTCGCACGGAGTGGCTACGACGGCTGGGAATTAGTAATTTTTTCCTAATGTCTTTTCCCTTAATTGTTTTATGGGTTCGAGCCCCCGGGGTTCCGTGCCCTTAAGTTTATTTTCATCTATTGGGGTCACGCCAGAGGCGCTCACCTGACTCATTCCCGTTGGGCTGGGGGTGCGCTCCGAAAATGGGATCGGGTACTAGCGGTGCGGAGCACGGGCTTAGAGGCCATGGTCGGTACGACGTCAATCTGTATATAACGCCACACATATGTGTGTTGTGAATATAATAATTTTTCTGGATCAAGCATTCCTGCCACAAAACAATAATGTTTACACCATACAGGGTAATCCTATCATGTAATAGTTTGTGATAGTATTGTATCTGTTATGTGTTTTATTATGAAGTTAATGATGCATTCCTGTTTCTATCGCAACTAGAGCCTTTTTTGTATTATCTCCCTTAAACATAATTAGTTGTTTGGATGTTGTAATAAAATTAAGTTTAATGCATTCTGCAACTTTGGTTTATTCCTTAAATGTTGAACAATCTGAGTTATTGGTTTCCTATTGAGTTTACTTAGAAATATGAAAGTAAAAATAAATCCAACATAGCTTATATTTCTTGTCAACCATTTCGGTCTGTTAATCAAATGATTAAATAACCAATGTAGTTTCTCCGGCAGCATGTTCTAGTGTCAGGAAATCTTAATGAAAACACAATTTGCGTATATTTATCACGCTTTGTATTTTTGACGTGACAAAGTCTAGTAAATCGATGAACGCCGGCTGCACGCACGAAAAAGTGTCCCGTAACGCACATTGTCCCACTACGATGTGTCCCGTTTCGCTCATTGTACGCTTGCGCCGCATCTCTCTTCCACTCGATTGGAACAACCATCGATTTGACTTTTCAATCATGTTTTCGTCGTTTGAATTATTAATATTATGTAATTTAACGATCGTCCACCGATTTTCAGCACAATCGGTACGGTTATTTAAAAGTAAGGTTGAATTTTAAAATACATTTTTGTAACGAACAATAGTGTTTTACAGTTACACATAATAATTCAAATTACATCTGGGATCTTTTGCACAATGTTTTAAAAAAATATTGTAACACATTATAAATAAGTTTGGTGTATTTGGTATGCGTATTTGTTATAAAATCGTATTATAAAAATGAAATAATATTATTCCCCTACAGTGCTTTCATCTACGGTGACGGACGCGAACCGAACGAATCGCGCAATCTACCCGCTTCCGCGACAACCAGGCACACGTTATTACATATTTTCCTTTTTTTATCGCGAGGGGCTTTATTATTAATGAATTATAAATAAAATTTCGTGCCCGGGGCCACAATTGCATATCATTTTGAGCACTGGAAGACATAAAAACGTAAAATATTCTCGACGAATTTTAATCTCGGTCCCAGCGCACCACGAGCGTCTGGGTTGGAGATTAAAGCCGAAATTCTTTCTTAAACTTACTAATACTTATTTTATTAACTGCAAGGACATTTTTATTAAATTCTACGTTTAATTTCACAACGAACAAACTTCGTCGTTAAATGTGTGATTGCGAAAAAGGTAAAACATTCTCGACGATCTTGAAGTTAAATAGCAAACATGTATAAAAGTTAATCTCTTCGTTAAAGTAATAAACATATTTGAATTAATGAGTGCAAATAAAAGTAAATTTATCAATTAAATTGTAGATTTCATTTCACTCCTTCTTTGTATCTATACAAAATAGTGATAATTCAATAAAAATGATTCAATTGTATTCATAAAAGTATACAATTATTTAATCAATGTTTTGTTATGACGTTGTTACGTTAAACCATCGTACGTAAACCGACTTTACAGACAACCAATTTTTCAAAGAATTACACATCAAATTTCGTGTCCAATTTTTATATTATTAGTGTATTTGCTCGTTACTGTGGTTATATTACACATCATTGTCGAGTATTTAAAGACTCACACAAATTATTTTAATCTAGTTGTGCAAATAATCATTTATTTTTTTCACTTTATTTGCAATATTATATACAAAACAAGCATACTGTATTTGTTAAAAAAAAAAAAAAAAAAAAGCGAAGTTTTCAAGTCATGGAAAGGGTTTATATCAAATCATACTAAAATACAAGTTTAATTTTCGTCATAGTATTTTCCACAATATTTGGCTCAAATTTAAAAATTTAATTTTTTGAATGGGAAAAAACTGTTTTTTGAAGAGTTGTATCTCGGGAACTATAGAATCAACAGATTTGCGATTGAACTCACATTATTGCAAATTTAGTCACTTCAAGAAAATGTAGGTGTGATGTTTCCGCAACCACACATACTTTTGAAATTATAAACGAAAATTTAAAAACAAATTGCGACAATTTCGTTGTTTTTGCTAATATCTCTCAATCAGCCAGGCAATTGTGTCTTATAACTCCATATTAAGATTCAACACCTCTAGAAGTATAGGGAACAATAATAAAAGAAACTACTTTTTTTTTCAATGTGAAACTTCCTTTTACATATTTTAAAAGTGGAAGCAGCCACGTAAGATGCACTCACTCTCACTTTTTCTTTCTCTCACCCTCGCTCTTGACAAGGTCGCTGGACTAATCTATTTACAACCTCCGTGCTTGCTTTATCCAATTTTGACAAGGTTTGAACATTTGGCTGTGCTGCGATACGTCATCCGTGCCACCTGGCAAAACATTACCCAGCAGTAAAGGTTTTACTTCGCATGTTAATATGATTTTTTTTTATCATTCATTACATATTGGGTTGCGTTTCTTAAACATCAAAAATACAATTGGAATTTTTTTTTAATGTGTTGACAAATAGTGAAATAATAAAAGCAGGGAATTTTGGAAGTCTATGAACAAAACCCATAGCTATAACATTTTCTTATGGAAAAATGTGAGTTAGTGAAAGGAAACTTTGCTTAGTGGATAATAGTGGTGCCTGTCCGCATGACCCATTCAAAAGAATACAATGGCAAGCATAAGGAAGTATGGAAATAATTAGAAATGTAAAAAAAATACTTATATAACTATGGCATTTACTCATAAGTTAAATCTACCTGAGAATATATATAACATCGCATGTGGGTCGTGTAGGGCTGGAGCAAGTTTTACAAGGGCACACATTCCGCTCTACTGTAGTGGAAGTTGCATCACCAATATCACTAATTTAAATCTGTGATGTTGCCAGTATGTATCTGGATGGCTGTAAACGAATACATAAATTACAATTGAATTAATAGTGCCATTAGTCTAGCTTATTATAGTCTTAATATCTGGAACACAGTACAGGTGAGATCAGCCTTGATGTCACGGGGGTCACTCCGTCAGCAGTGGATGGTACAGACAAGGCTGGGACACAGGGTTAAATTAGGACCAATGAGGTGTGATATCAGATGTCCCCTCACTGGATAAGCCTGGGCCAGGCCCTATCAGAGTTGTGGAGAGGTATGACATCGGAAGAATGCTGGGCGTCGACAATCCAAGGCATCGGCGCACATGCTGAGCTGGCTAGATCCCATGCCCCGTGCTGCCGCAGATCTCGGGTAGTGTGTATAGTCAGGGTCGGGACAGCCGGCAGTCTCAGCATGTGGTATTGTAGCACATGTTGATTCGTGATAGTTAACCATCCTGCATGTCGGTGGATAGGGAGATGAAATGATATCAGCTCGTTCACGTGTGCACACAGCGTGAGGGGGATGCGGGCAAGAACTATCTGCCACTCATTTCCAGTCACTGCTCACACATAGACTGTTTTACTCTCTCTCTCTTCTTGAGAGATCTGAGTTATACACTATACATCACTGTCCACGAGTCGCAGTCCTTACAGCGACAGACCGACAGTCGCTTGTACTGACTCAACAGGGGGAGTGGTGAAGGAAGAACACATTGCTGCCCTCGGAATGGCGGGCGCCAATTGAAGCCCTTCCCCTTCAGGATGTGTATGTCACATGACTTTGATTACAGTGCGATTCCGGAAGTCGCTGTCCGCAATCACTATGTCTGGGGGTCGATTGCAGTGTTCATTGGAACTGTTCTCTGAGTTACAGTTCCCACATTGTTCAAGAACTTTGGTGCCGCTTACCTGTCCTGTAGTTGGTCACCATGGCAACTAACATCACAATGCCGATTTAGATGCCGGGAGTGGCAAACAGTGGGATAATCAGTTTCACGTGTCCCGTTAGTGAGCCAGAGGCTGGGAGGCACTGGAGGTGGGGGTGAAAATCCCCGGGGTGTGCCGAAAATGTCCTGCAGCAGGTTAGTAAACCATGCAGAGAGGGGCTGCAGCATCGGGTCTCGAGGTGTGTCGCCCACAGAGTGGGGCGCCAGCGGCGGATGGTCGGGAGGGGGAGGGATCTCTATGCAGATGAGGGGACTGGTGGCAGGTTTGATGGGAGAGATGAGTGTGGGTGGATATGGTAGGAGGGCTGAGGCAGCCGGTAAATGCACCGGGAAATTGCGGACAGGGGCGAGGTCGTGGGAGTGAGGGACTGTACTCTGGGTTGGATTCCACTCCGTTGACCGAGTCGGTGAAGGCCCTACTGGTTAGCCGGCAAGCTGAGATAATCAGATAGTATTTAATTTCCAAGATTACTCTGGGGTGGGTCATTTCACAGGCTTTGTTGACCCCGAGTTCATATATATACACAGGTACACCATACATCATGGATATGCAAACACATATTATTTACATAAAGGGTTTTGGGTCTTATGCATCTCTACAATTACATAATATAATACTATACTACTTGATACTTATCACATTAATCTAGATGTACACAGATGATCTTATAAGTTCATTTAATACATATTGTTTGTGACCTGCCATCTGTTGGTGGGTGGTGACACTATCTCTCCCACAGAGAAGGTCGGTATGTGCCGTGAACTCGGTGCTAGTTATGTCATGCTGGCCGAGGCCAAAATGGTGGAAATGACAAGTTGGTTAGTCCCTCCTTGGCTGGAACACCTGCACTAACCATTTGCAGCATCTCCTCGAGCGCAATGGCGGGCGTACATAGGGGCGAAAAGTAAGCATCGCGACGCCTGTGGTAGCAACTTCGGCTCCTCCCGTAGTGGAGGACTCCGAGTTAATGTCTGAGCGTGGCAGCTTCCGGCAGACTCATCCTGCAGGCATCGATGACACGTCCAGCAGACAGACGTCGGGTGTTAAGTTGCTCAGAGGGTCAGATTCTGCTTGCGGAGATTCTAGATGATGGCATAGCAGTAGTAGGCATTTGGCCATCCACGATGGTCTCTATGCCCAGGTGGCCTTTGCATCCATTCTGGGTACAGACACAATCTGTGCCCCTAATCGATGCCGGGCAAATAACTGTATTCCAGGTGGTTTGGGTGTCGTGGAAAATGGACTCATACTGTATGCTTAGGTTGGATCTGATTGTTTGTCCATTGCGATATTGAGATATTGGCTTCATGATGTCTTCCATGATAGTGGGTTCCCAAACACGAGATTTCTGATGCAGGTTATCACGATACTAATCAAAAAGCAGTGGTCGTAGAATGCTAGCTTAAGGGGATTGGTGCAGGACAAAAAACAGTCATTCGTCAGAATTTGTTGGAAATGAGCTTAAGTGTTTCATAAATGCTTGTTTATTACTACTGTATGGCCAGCCAGCACGTATATAAGCTAGCGGGTGAGATTTGGCAAGTTAGTGGCGAGAGAGCTTCTGTGAGGGGAGGTTGTCGAATGTTGCAGCTCTGAGGCCTGCCATCTAGCGGGAATCTTTCGAAGGTCTTCCACAATATCGCCTTTCTCTCTCTCTCTATCTCTCTCTCCAACACGGACACCCAACCAGCTCTTATCGCTTCCCATCTCGCCTTATCCTTCATTCTCGGATCAGGTAGCCGCCCTTCCCCGCGTAGACTTTCGTGTTACTCCAGGAAACCAAGACAACCTGTGAACAATTTGTCCAAAGCTGAATTTTTGTACTGTGGTAGAGTTGACTATGCTTAATAACATACCGAAAGTTTACCGCTGTAGACCTTGTGCGTTATCACCGAAAATTTGCATTTAAGTCCTAGGTGACAGCAACTTGCATCAGTCCATTAAAATGCTACCCATTTATACAGTTTTTAATTTAGACTGTCCATAAACTTACCAAAATAATCTAGAAACTTTAATACACCCATTAATGTTAGAAAAATTTAAATTTTTAATATATATGATATAAAGCGATTAATTCACGACATATTTTTTTTTTATCTTTGCCACCCAGATAAAAATACGATTTACACCGATTTGAAGAGCCCAATGCGAAAAAAATGTCTAAATAAATGTTTTTAATTATACTTTTAGCTTTAATATAGTATATTTATAAAGAGTCTAGCATAATTAGTTGCCTCATTAAAGCTGCCCGAGCGTTGCAGTGTACTGCGGCCGTACTGATCTTTCACGGCCGGCGTGCTTAGAAACACGCTGCGTACTGCGACACTCAATAAACTTGGTATTATTTTGGGATTACTTAAAATATATTTAATGCATATGATAGGGTGTATTCATGTTACATCTATTGAGATATACATATTATTTTTTTTATAAGTATATGAATGATTTTTGATACAATAAAATTAACAATAAACAATTTCTGCTTGGAACTTGTAAATCAAAATTCTAGAGGACCTCTGGTTTTATATATGTGTGTACGTATTTTGTTACAAAAATTTTATTATTAAAAATTATTTTAATACCAAAAAATATAATTATTTTTTATTTCTAATACATTATATTATTTTAGATCAGAACTGTGCAAAATTTTAATGTAGCCTATATTATAAAATATATATATATATTTAATTGTATGAAATTATTTTACTATATAACAATTGAAGAAAACGATACACCGTTAATGTGCTTATTGAGTTTTGTCACTTTTATAACATAATTCGGATGATAATTTTATTTTTTTCCAGAAAATAAATAATACATAAGTTGTGTTGTAAAATGTATTGATAGAATTACATATTTAGTAATTTTTTTTCTAAGTTAATTCATTGGAGTGCTGCGCCTAGCTTACTTCGTTGAATTGCTAGTGGCAAAGAGCGGTGGTGGATGTTTTTGCAAGAGTTTGACCGTATTTTATGACCCCAGCTGTGAGAGGGTGTTCGTCCCAGAAATCCTAACGGTCAAGGAAAATAGCCCTTCTCTGTAGTCACGTACGGGTCTGCTACTCGCGCAATATCGTCAGTTTATCACAACTTTCCGGGAAGTTCTATTGTTGTTATTTATTTATAATTTAGAAATTAAAGAGTCGATCATACTAACATTTTTACCTAAGCAAATTGCATCCTGGAAGATTTTTATCTACGTTTGCAGCAAAAATCACTTGCAGTTAGGAAACTTTTATTCTTTCAGAGTAAAATTCAGTCTGGAATTACCATACATTAAAAACCTTAGTTTTCTGGAGCAAAAAACGTCCCAGCACGAGCGACTTTAACACTGCTGCACCACACACTACGCAGCTTGAAATACATCAGTGGTCAGACTATTGTACCAGACACTCAAAATATACACATTTAAACCTTAAAAAAAAAAAAAAAAACACAGACAATATTTATGAAGTGATTTTGACGTTACGCTCAACATGTAGTCAAATTTCTATAAAAAAATATATTTTTTTTCTTACCTTTTATGATTAAAATTACCAATTTAATAATAGGACGTTTTAACTTTGAGGTGTTTATCACAGTTACCATGTAGGACATTATTTTATATTACTTTGGTGCCATAATGAGAACCGACTTAAAAAAGTATTAAAGTTATTAAATTTACGAAAAATTTTTGTGGATCATTGTAGAAATTATCATTAAGGACTCAACTGCTCATTTATTGGTGTGATCACAAGGTTTCATCGGTAAACTTTTGACGTGTTACTAAGAAATGTTCATTCTACTACTGTACAAAATTTTTCCTTTGGGATAATTTTCCCTGTATTAAAAATTTTTGTTTCTTAACAGCGAAATTCGTCTCGACCCGAACCTACTTCGACAACCTCGCAGTAGTATACACTACGCGGCTCGGATCGCTTTAGTGGTCAGACTAATTGTATGAGACACTTAAAAAATATACCAATTTAAAGATGAATAAATATGCAACAACGATTACTTTAAGCGATTTCCACGTTGGGCTCTTTAAGTTTATGTAAGATGTATTTATATTTCCTTAAAATTGAATGAAAGTGAATTCGTTAACTTTAATGATTTAAAAGGTCTATTTTATAGAAACATGTTAAACTTTGTGCTTTTTATCACTATCCTCAGATAGGGCAATGTTTCTAGATTATTTTGGGTTCCATACTGAGGTCTACTCCATAAACTGCATTTGCAATATCCATTATTGTGGATCGTTGCAAAAAAATTTAATTTTGGACTTAACTACTCGTTTTCGGTGTGACACACAAGGTTTGCGGCAGTACTTACACTTTTGACGTGTTACTAAGAAATGTTCATTCTACTGCTGTACAAATTTCGGCTTTGGGATAATTTTCTATGTATTAAAAACCTTTGTTTCTTCACAGCGAAATTCGTCCCGACCCGAGCCTACTTCTGCAACCTCACAGTAGTATACACTACGCGGCTCGGATCGCTTTAGTGGTCAGATACATTGTACCAGGCTCTCAACAAATAAACTAATTTAAAATTTAAGAACTAAATCGTGATCGTAAATTGGCCGCCATGGTGATTTGCGAATTTATGGAGAAATAAAAGCAGTTAAAATCTTATGTAGTTTCCAAGAGACATTATTACATCACCAATCATCTTAAGTAACAGGTTTACAAAATTTCAACATATTCATTAACTAGTCAGTTTTTTTTCAAATGTGTTAGTATTAACAATCTGGACCATATCTAGTCGGTGAGGTCTGTATTGTTACAGACTATCTGTATTCCGGTATTTGGATTTTGAAGCTACTTAATGATTCGCTTTCAATGTCTATTAAAATATACCTAATGCTAATTGCAGGAATATTTCTACTCGATTTCAAAATTATAATTCCTGAACATTTGTAGCGGACACATTTCAATGTAACACTCACTGATTTTCGAGTTGTGTTGAGGTTTCGCATGCCACTTCGTGTACACGAGATGGCCCCTGCTCTGGTAACAATGAGTAGGGACACCTGTATTTCGCGAATACATTTCGTGTCAAGGTATTTCACAAAATACTGTAGCTTTTTATAAGAGGAAAGGCAAATTGTGAGGGTAAAACAGTACGGTGACCACATTCTCATTGGCCCCGTCAAGAGCGGGACGACACCTCTCACCGACCTCAGACAATAACCACAGGAGAAAAGCTACAGAATTTTGTGAAATACCTTGACACGAAATGTATTCTCGAAATACAGGTGTCCCTAACAATGAGTCATCACAACCGGTGCCGTCTGTACGAGCGTCTTCACAAGTTATCCTGAAATATGTTCTTAAATATTAATTCAAGTGAATTCTTAAAATCCTACACACCTTATCTTAAGTGTCGTAAATGAATCGTTATATTTTGTAAATCCATATAATATAGGAGCCACCATGGCGCGAAGCGATGGACGCGATACGAATAATATTTTTTTTACCAACCAATACATCAGTAAATATTTGTGGTTTCCATTCGCTATGAATTCAAGCATGTAACATTTGTACTGCTTCTTCAATTCGGCCACAGTTAAATGGGAGGCTCTGAATCCCTGAAAACTCCTCAACAAAATCAACGATGAATCACAGGCATTATAACAAACAGTTGTCACAAGTCAAGTAGCCAATGAGCAGGTGACATTTTTCGAGTCCGTAGAGGATTGACTATCGTACAGGTCATTGGCAACACGCCCTTACGCGCATGGTTAATACCCGCATGAGTAGAGCAGAGGTGCCCACCTCCCCCCCCCCCCCAAACACTATGACTCACCCCCCCCCCCCTAAACTAATTATGCCCCCCCCCCGAATTTTTTTATGCCATTTTCTAAATGATTTACTCAATTATTTTATAATATTATACTTTTTTAGTATTATATTTTATCACATTTTGCATTAATTAAAACTGATTTTCTAATAATAATTTTGGTAATATCAGGTAATATTTCCATCCTGAACCGACAGATGCCAAACTGCGTTTGTTGAGGAAAGTGCGGGGTTGCCAATTTGATTTACAAGATCCCTTTCATTTATCAAAGCACCAGAATCGTATTTTCACATTAGAAGCTATAATTATGTAAATAATATATACATTTTTCTCGTCTTTTAACCACCCCCCCCCCCTAAAAATTTTAATGACGCAGTCTGCGTCGTTACCCCCCCCCCCCCCCCTTGTAGGCACCCCTGAGTAGAGTGTAAAGGCGTAAGCATGATACACATCTGGTCCTCATCTAACCGCGCACACTTAGATTTAACTCAGGATAGGGTGAAAAATGTTTACTAATTTTGCAGTCCTAACAGTCACCAACGAAACGCCAGCAAAATAAATAAATAAGGCCACGAATATTGTTCGTGAATGAAGGCGAAGCTGATACTTTGGAAACGTTACCAGCATATATTAAATAATGTTTAACTATTATTTACGTAGCTTACTTCTTAAAACTGCATTCATGTAAACTGATTTTGTGTGAGACTATGTTGAGTGTTTTCTGCTACACTTATTTTTCTGAAAAAAAGTATATTGTGGCTTAATAAACTTGTTAACATTGATGCCTGTCATAAAAAAAATTCAAACGTAATCATACGGATACATGTTGAGTATAGTTTATGAATGGTTCACGCATTGCTGGAAAAAAAAAAGCATGTTTACAATTTTACACATCTTTATGTTGTCGCATCGCGTCCATCGCGTTGTACATACGCAACTCTGAAAAATAAATGTATGGTAAAAAAGCTATAATAAAATAATCTCTTATCTTTCTTTATTCTTTTTTCTAAGCGCTCTAATGGCTTTCGATAATTTTGTTCTTTTGTGTACTATGCTTGGTGGAGGTTTCTTCGGCATTTTATTCCTGAATAAATCTCACGCTTACAACAAAAAACATCTAGCTAAATCACTGTGCTAAATAATAACAGAGAATAACCATTCAATTATACGCCGAGCTAGACCAAACACGTTCTCTTATCTACTGAAAATGAGTACGTTGACCATATCAGTTTCGCGCGAAATCCCGTCTCCCCTTCGTAAACAGCAGACAGCTGAGGCAGGGTGGGAACGAGAGAAAACACTGGCTGCAAACTGTTCGGGAAACTGTCGCAAGGTGTCACTACTGTCCAGCGCGCTCCATAATTTCTCGTATCCGAGCTTGCACGCTGCTCAAACTTCTACAGCTACGTTTTTACTTTAGGTCCGACTGCAATAAGCTAAAGACTAAAATAAAGTCAATCATTCAGCCGACAGATATATTGGCGTTTGAATTACAAATGAAAACGCGAATGTTATTAAATTCGCAAATGAATATCACGCAATTTCGTAGCAGCTCATTTATTAAAATTCAAATTGTAAATACGTTAAATTAATAATGATTACAGATAAAATAATGGTCACAGTCATATCTCCCGTGTCTGAAAATTTATCTGCGAAAGTTTTACCACTGAATTCTTTATAGTTTATTAATAAAGCTTGAATTTAAAAAATTCCCGAAAATCAGCAATAACTTAATTAAAATAAAAAAATTAAAAAAATAATTTTACACCAGAATGGTTCAAATCTTCTCTAGTAGCTGAATCATTAACAAATATATTGTTTTTTTTAATACGATGCTGGTGCACCAATCCCCTTAACGCATAGAAACACCATTCTCTATATTGTGCGCGAAAAGCTTCAAGCAGAAACCTACGATTCGGTGATGATCTTCCCACTGGCTTCGTCTTTCAAATTTCAAGAATGTAATAATTCCAATACCAGTGTGATAGGCTGGTTTCTAGTGTGTTGTAAAAGTGCAAGCACACACAGTAAAAAAGAATACATCCTGTTATTTTGTCCATCATACCCTTTGCTGGCGGTAACGATGCAGGGAGAATTTCAATAACTCTGAATTTTCCACAGCAATGTAAGGCAAGAAACTAATATCCATTCCGACAATTTTGGTCGGATTTTCAAGTACATGTGAGTATAAAGTGAGAGACACCTTGACGTCGACCCAGAGGCCACCCTAGCTCCTACAGGCCGTTATGGCGCGTCACCGCCTTCTTCTGTGCGCGGGCGTGTGCGGGAGCCAGTGGTGCCACCTTCAATAAATCAGTGTCCCTCCGACGTAGTTTTTTTTATGTATATTTTCTTTTCTTTCAGCAGGACATAATTTTTATTGTAAAAACTATAATATCATCCATCATGTATAATTTAAATTAGAAGGGTAAATAACATGTATTTTAATATGCACGGGGTGAACAAGTCGCGGGTTCCCGTCCACGAGGACGTCAGATGCTGCACGAGACGCGCGCGGGGAGGGGGTCGGCGCGAGCAGAGGAGGCAGTCGCGTCTGGAGAACCGCGGAGGAGTGACGTGTCGGCCGCGAGCTCTCGCCAAGACGAGTGAAACGGGTGAGCATAGAGGCCTCCGGGCTTAACGTCAGTGACGCGGGGAATAGATCAGCAACAGTCTTCGAGTCGTGTCAGGCAGTTCGAAACTATGGAGATTAGTATGTAAACTATTGCCAAGGGGTCGCCTTATTGTAAATAGTTTAGTTTTCTTTTTATTAGTGTTTCATAATTTTTTCCTTTCCTCTTGTATGTATATATATATATATATATCTTTATTCGCTTGTATAGTCATGCATTGCCTAGGATAAAATAGTACCATTGTGTCATGGACGAGACCTCGCCATTTTAATGGGACATTTCAGAAACTGTGTCCGCAGGTAGTGCTTGCCTGAATTCGCTATAGGACAGGAAATCAAAGCCCTGCCGGTTTGGGACAAACGCCATCGGTTAGCGCCGCGACGCCGGCGCCTACTACTTCCCATAGGCGGCCGTGTAAGGGGAAATTCTCGTGTAGTCAGGCCTCACCTAAGAACGGTCGTAGGCGGGAACTGCGATAGCCCCGTGCCAGTGCAAATAGTGGCCAATAAAAAGAGTGAGTGCCACGAAACCCTATGTAGTTTCATTATTAGCAGGCTAGATCCTCTTAACTGCCACGCGGCCCGAAACCCACCCCCAACTGAGCTAGCCCAAGAACCTACACAACCAATAAGGGGATCAGCCCGCTCGACGACAAGTGGCCCCCAACTAGGTGGCAACGCATTCTCAAACTTTCAAATTTTCAAAACTTTCAATTTTTTTTAAAAACTTTCAAACTTTCGAAATTTTGTCTCAAAGGGCGTAATTTGGCAAAGTGCGGGTTGCCAAGAACACGGACAAAGTGGGCGGAAAGGACATCACGGACATTATATGGACTGGAGTAGCGTGCGACGTAGCGCGAGTTGCGTCACGCGAACGGCGCGGGAGCTGCCTGGCGCGGCGGAGCGGCGGAAGCAGGCGGAAGGAGCGGCGCGGGAAAGAGATAAGGAGACGCATCCACGCCGGGATCAGGTTCACGCGGGAGAGAGATAAGGCGGCGCGACCCACGCCGGGCTCGAATTCGCGCGGTATCGCGCTGCGGCTTATCGCGCGCCGAGAGGCGAGTTCGCCGACCGAGCCGAGAAGGATCGGATAACCAAGTGAAGCCGGGTGACGACCGGAAAAATGGAGGGACCGGATGAGACAAAGGCGAGGGTGATGGACACGTGTGTGGGGTGTGGACTTCCGTTCAGGGGGAGACACGGACAGGACCTTTCGTGCGAATGCCCATGGGGACTAGCGGACGTGAAGAGTAGCGGGGAGAGTAATGACAGACAATCGGGGAGTCATTTACCGGGTCACCGCGACGAGGGCGTTAGAGAGCCCATAGGTCATGGTCATCCGAGTATAGTGATGCGAGTGGTCGAGGTGGCTAGCCCATTACCGGAGTTTGCGGGAGAACCGCACGAAGATCCGAGTGCGTTTGTAGCCGCGTGTGTGGACAGGCTTAGGGGAGTGCCACGAAGGGACTGGGTGACGAGAGTGTGTGGCCAGTTACGGGGCCGGGCGGCGAAATGGTGGACGGACACGGGGGACTATCTATCCGAGTGGGGAGAATTCGAGCGAGCACTAGAGAGGCGGTTCAACGGACCACTGGCACGAGCCGAGTGTCAGCGACAACTTTACAGTGTACCACAGGCCGCAGGGGAGAGCGCCGAATCATTTATCTATAGGAAGGTGCGGTTGCACCGGCGAGTGGGGCCGGAGAGAACAGTGAGCGAGGTCATGCCCGTAATATGCGAACAGTTGTTGCCGTCGCTACGCCCTTTTCTGCGACGGGCCGTGGACCTAGAGGTATCCGAGTTCGTGGAGCTGGCCCGGGAGACTGAAATGGACTTGGCAGCAAGTAGGAGGGAACTCTGGGCAAGAGAGTCACGACGGGAGCCTAGGATGACACCAGTGATGTCACAAGAGACTGTGACACCCGAGGACGCAATGACATTGGTCCGATACAGGGGCGGGGCCACACCACAAGGGCAGAGGACGACAGGGGGACCCACACGGGAGACCAGAACACGGTCAGAGGAGCGGAGTACGAATCAGCGGACGAGTGACAACCGTCCACCCAGGTGTCAGTATTGCCGCAGCCCGGAGTATCACTGGCACGCGGAGTGTCCAACCAAGGCGGAGTTGTGGAGGAAGATGGAAAGGGAAGGACGCCATCCGGGAAACGGACAATAGGGGGCAGGGACAGAGTCGGCCACTGCCTCCTAGATACGAACCCGGACAACATGACAGAAAAGACCTCACCGAGCCCGAGAACGAGTCAGCCCAACGACGCCCGCCATGACACCAGCCACAGGGACGAGAGGAACACAGGGACGTCGCCCGCCAAAAGTGACAGCCCCACTGGGCAGCTCGGAAGAGACACGAGGGACCACGGGAACCGCAGCATGGACGCCACAGCAGACGGGGGAGCCAGTAGCAGTCCAACAGCAGGGGACAGGTCACCACCAGAGGAGCAGGGGGCTCCTCCAGCACAGCTGGGACAGCTGGGCACGGACCAGGCGGCGCTGCTCCGGGTGCCAGTGCTCCTGAACGGCCGTCCCGTCCACGCGTTGGTGGACACGGCGGCGACCCACTCTTTTGTCTCCGCCCACCTGGTGCCGGACGAGGACTTGGAGCCACACGAGGACGAGGTGCAACTGGCAACGGAGGGGACAAGCGCGTCCACGTCTGGACGCGCACAGGTAACCATCGGTGTTCGTGACTTATTCAGTCGGACTAGCGCCCTGGTGATGCGTGGACTGCGGGAGGAGTTGATCCTGGGCCTGCCTTGGCTGGTCCAGGAGGACGCCGCCATTGACATCAAGGACAGTAAGTTGCACGTGGGCCGTCAGGGGCGCCGAACGCTGTACGGCGTGGGCCGGGCGGGCCCTGTTCCTCCCTCACCACAGATCCAGCTGGCAGACCTCACTCATGACGTGCCACCAAATTACACAGGGTTGTTCGAGGGCGTGTTGTCGCAGCAACCGTTAGTGTTCGCGGCCACAGACATGCTGCGGCGGACAACGGTGACGGAACATGCCATCCCTACAAAGCCACACAGTCCCATATACGTAAAGCCGCGGGAGTTTGGACTCAAAGACCGTCAGGTAGTGCAGGAACAGATAACCGAAATGCTCCAGAACGGAGTAATAGAAGCTAGTGAATCTCCGTACAATAGCCAAATCGTCATGGCTAAGAAGAAGGACGGGACCTTGAGGTTCTGTGTGAACTTCAAACCCGTGAACTCTGTCACCATACCCGCCCCACCACCACTGATAAACATTGCAGACGCGTTGGCAGGCTTGGGGGACGCCCGTATATTTACGTCACTTGATCTAAGGTCCGGGTATTGGCAAGTCCCCGTCAGGCAGGAAGACCGTCCTAAGACCGCGTTTACGGCCCCGGACGGACGCAGGTTTCAGTTCCGAGCCATGCCGTTCGGGCTGATGGACGCCCCCTCGACATTCCAGGCCATGATGGTCCGCGTCCTGGATGGGTTCGTGGGCGACTTCGTCACGGCCTATCTGGACGACGTGATCGTCTGGTCACGGACGTGGGAGGACCATGCGCATCACCTGGCATTGGTCCTCGAACGGCTGGCCAGACACGGGCTGACCTGCGCCCCGCACAAGTGCCATATCGGGGCAACGGAGATCAGATTCCTGGGGCATGTCGTCAGTGAGAAGGGGTGCCGCCCTCTCCCGGAGCACCTGGACCTGATCGCGTCCAAGGCGGCTCCACAGACGAGAAAACAGCTGCAAAGACTCATGGGGCTCCTGAACTGGCTGC
Organism: Bacillus rossius redtenbacheri; assembly: GCF_032445375.1. Classification (NCBI taxonomy): domain Eukaryota; kingdom Metazoa; phylum Arthropoda; class Insecta; order Phasmatodea; family Bacillidae; genus Bacillus; species Bacillus rossius. Next base: position 2,821,391 of record NC_086332.1, read on the forward strand.
GGTCCTTCATACCGGACTTCGCAGCGGTGACGGCCCCCATGACGGACTTGCTATCCCCCAAAACAAAATACAGGTGGACCGCGGAGGCCGACCGCGCCCTGGCTACTGTCAAGCGCTTGTTCAAGGACAGTCACACCCTCGCACGGCTGGTGCCGGGCGAACCCCTGTACCTACAAACGGACGCGAGTCAAGTAGGTATGGGGGCCGTGTTGTACCAGGTTGGACCCAATGGCGAGCGACGCGTGATGGAGTATTCCAGTGCCAAATTCGGGCCGGCCGCCCGGAACTACGATGTGAATGAACAGGAGTGCTTGGCAGTGGTGTGGGCTGTCAAGCGGTACCAACACCATCTGGAAGGGCGGGAGTTTACTCTTAGGACGGACAATCAGTGTTTAAAATGGTTGAACTCGATGCAAGGGAGGAAGAGTAAATTTACCCGGTGGGCTGTGACCCTCCAAAACTTTGCATTCACAGTGGAACACGTGCCAGGGAGGACTAACCAACTTGCCGATGAATTGTCACGACATCCTAACCCAGAGGACATCTTTGAGGACGAGGGCACGTGGGACGATCTGCTTCCTCCGTCAGGGCGCGCACCCGTCACGGGAGACCAGATGGGGCCCGCGGCATTGTACGCGGTAACACAGGAGGAACCAGTCACTGAACCCGAGGCAGTGGACACTCTCTCCCAGCTGATTAGCGCCGTGCAGCGGGTTCAGCGGGGGGACGACGTCTCGAAGGCCGCCGTGGAGGCGTGCGGGAACCAGGTGGTACCGGATCAGCGCTGCGTGGACGGGGTCCTGCAGACGCGGGTGCCGGGAGGTGGGGATGCTTGGCGAACTCACGCCCCGAAGGGGGCCCGCGTGGCCATACTGGGTTATTTCCATGACCACCAGCTAGCAGGCCACCCCGGGGCCGAACAAACCGCGGAGGCAATCAGGGTCTCCTTCCACTGGCCCGGCATGGGACACGATGTCCGGGAATACGTCCGACGCTGCCACACTTGCCAGCAGCGCAAGGCCCGGAGGACAGACGGCGAGGAGCAACAGCGACCTCGCCGCCCGCAACACCCATTCCACACACTAGCTCTAGATATCATGGGGCCCTATCCCCGCAGCAGCAAAGGCAAGCGCTTCCTTGTAGTACTAACAGACCTGTTTACCAGATGGGTCGAGGCCTATCCGGTCTCCAACGTCCGGTCGGGAACGTTGATAGCGCTGATCGACGGAGAGGTAGCCCCTCGCTTCGGGTACCCAGCGGTGCTCCTATCGGACAACGGATGTCAGTTCACGGGAGCCCGCTGGAAACAGGCCTGCAGAAGGTGGGGGGTGAGCCACCACACGACGCCGACGTATCACCCGAGGGCCAACCCAACCGAGAGACGGAACCAAGAGATAAAGGCTCAGCTCCGTCTCCGGTTGGGAGAGGACCATTCAAAATGGGATACCCATTTGCCGAACCTCTTATACTGTCTGAGGCGTCGTACGAGTGCCGCCACGGGTTACTCGCCGGCAGAGCTGGTCATGGGACGGAACCTGGCGCTGCCAGGAGAATGCCGGGTAGAGGCGGCAGCCACAGAAGCCGGATGGGGCGAATGTCTCAATACCGAGCTGACCAGAATGCAGGAGAGGGCTAGGCGGAGACAGGAGGCCTATCTACAGCAGACGACACCACAGTCCACTAGACCCCCCCCTACTCTGAACCCCGGGGACCAAGTGTACGTCCGACAGCATCCTCTGTCGTCAAGGGCAAAGAACTTTTGTGCAGGTCTAGCCCCGAAATGGGCGGGCCCCAGGACCGTTCTGCGACAGGCGGGGGCCACATCGTACTTAATACGTACACCAAGCGGGAGGCCCGCAAAAATTCACAGAGACCAACTGCGCCTAGCCGCGGGGGGGAGACAAGCTCCAAGGGACACGGACAGGGGAGAGGGGTCTGCCTCTACACCAGTCACCGACGCAAACCAAGCCAGCCGTGACATGGACGGAAGGTGGGACGAGGACATGGCGGGACAGAAAGAACAAGGAGACGTGACAGAGACGCGACCGGCAGCCGACACAGGGGCAGCCATGAAAGGAACGGAGACAGGAGGGGCAGAAGAGAGCGTAATGGAACCAGCCAGGACATTTGGGGAACCAGACGAAACGACCGCCGACACAAACGTGATCCAGTTCATCACGGAACCGGACACGGACGGGGAGGACGAGGAGGGGAAAGACCCAGACACCCCTCTCTGGCCCCTCAATACGAGTCTGGCGGACTCGTCGTTCATTATGACCGTCACCGAACCAGACTCAGATACAGAACGGGGGGACACAGAGGGGATGGAGGAAGAACTGATGGGGGTCCTGACAGGTGAACCAGGATCTTCGGGGTGGTCTGCCATCCCAACCACGAGGATGGGGGGAAAGGGCAGGACATTAGACCCCAACTGTTCGCTCAGCCCCTCAATTTCCAGAAGCGAATCTGGGGAAAACTCCCGACCTAGGAGGATACGGCGGGTACCCACCTACTTACGGGAATTTCAGTGCAATAACCTACCAAAGGCAAGCCACCACACTAACACAGGATCCCGACTCAGTGTCATGAGTTTACTGCCACCCTTCGCGAGACACCCGCACACGATACACACCAGAGGCCAAGACACTTCCTACCCTCTCGTTTCTACGATCAACGAGTGCAACGGCAGATGCGATTAAGAGACGTTGACGCGCATAATGGCCTTGTGGGAGGGGGGGGCATTTGACGTCGACCCAGAGGCCACCCTAGCTCCTACAGGCCGTTATGGCGCGTCACCGCCTTCTTCTGTGCGCGGGCGTGTGCGGGAGCCAGTGGTGCCACCTTCAATAAATCAGTGTCCCTCCGACGTAGTTTTTTTTATGTATATTTTCTTTTCTTTCAGCAGGACATAATTTTTATTGTAAAAACTATAATATCATCCATCATGTATAATTTAAATTAGAAGGGTAAATAACATGTATTTTAATATGCACGGGGTGAACAAGTCGCGGGTTCCCGTCCACGAGGACGTCAGATGCTGCACGAGACGCGCGCGGGGAGGGGGTCGGCGCGAGCAGAGGAGGCAGTCGCGTCTGGAGAACCGCGGAGGAGTGACGTGTCGGCCGCGAGCTCTCGCCAAGACGAGTGAAACGGGTGAGCATAGAGGCCTCCGGGCTTAACGTCAGTGACGCGGGGAATAGATCAGCAACAGTCTTCGAGTCGTGTCAGGCAGTTCGAAACTATGGAGATTAGTATGTAAACTATTGCCAAGGGGTCGCCTTATTGTAAATAGTTTAGTTTTCTTTTTATTAGTGTTTCATATTTTTTTCCTTTCCTCTTGTATGTATATATATATATATATATTTATTCGCTTGTATAGTCATGCATTGCCTAGGATAAAATAGTACCATTGTGTCATGGACGAGACCTCGCCATTTTAATGGGACATTTCAGAAACTGTGTCCGCAGGTAGTGCTTGCCTGAATTCGCTATAGGACAGGAAATCAAAGCCCTGCCGGTTTGGGACAAACGCCATCGGTTAGCGCCGCGACGCCGGCGCCTACTACTTCCCATAGGCGGCCGTGTAAGGGGAAATTCTCGTGTAGTCAGGCCTCACCTAAGAACGGTCGTAGGCGGGAACTGCGATAGCCCCGTGCCAGTGCAAATAGTGGCCAATAAAAAGAGTGAGTGCCACGAAACCCTATGTAGTTTCATTATTAGCAGGCTAGATCCTCTTAACTGCCACGCGGCCCGAAACCCACCCCCAACTGAGCTAGCCCAAGAACCTACACAACCAATAAGGGGATCAGCCCGCTCGACGACAACCTACAGTTATTTTATCTTCCAAAGCAAAGTAGTCTCTTTCACTCCTTGCACTGGTACCTGTAACGTTTCAGAGTCAGGAAATGGGTCTTGTTGAAAACGATATCTCGGCAATATAAACTTGTTTCTATAGTTCTTTCTTTTCTTTTTAATGTATTTCTTGCAACATTTAAAATTTTACTAACCTGAAAAATAAGTGGTTTTATGAAAGTTTACAACATTGCACAGTGTATTATTTCCTGCATTCTCCCTGGACAAGAATATTTTTTTTCTTGACATGTTTGTTTGACTAAAATAAGTTTCTACATGGGTTCCCGACTGCAGTGGCGGCCCTGCACGGCCACTGGTGTCACGCGCCATCCACTGACGTAAGGCATACCACGCGTGCCTGGCCGGATTACAAGGGTCCTCGCTACCCCATTCCCCCCTCCACACCCCGCTCATAGTCCCACCGCGGCCTATTATCACCTTTAGCAGCCTGGGAATTCCGGGCTTACTGAAACCGCCGCGCGGAGTGGCGCGAATAAACACCGCCTTTCTCGATGTTTCGGGCGTCGCGTCGGCCCGGAATGCCGCGACTCATCACGGCTGCTCTCGTCGGTTCGAGAAGGGCACCTCAGGTACTCAAGCAGCGACGCCAGCGGGAGTTCCGAGCGAGTACCGAGAGTTCGGAGAGTTCCGCGAGTGAAGGGAAGTGCGACATCGGCGAAGAAGATGAGAGACCCCCTCGAGAGTGGCGCAACGCGGAGCGACGGGACCGTGAGAGTGCGACTGAGTGGCGCCAGACTGTGTGTGTGGACAGGAGCGACTGTCGGGCATAGCTCCAGTGAGGAGTGAGAACTGTGGAACTTGATAAAGACATCGAGTGACTTGCGAATAAACCTTTTTTAAGTGTCAGTGATTGGTGATCGGACATGTTTAAGTACGATTATTTATCAGTAATGTAAATATTAGCAATTAATAAAATTGTAATAAAACTTCATGGGACTATCCCTTACGAACACAGTTCTCCCCACACTATAAATCGAAACAATATATAGCTATATACTATAGGCGGTCGTCAACTTGACTCTAAATTTTGCACATAGTAAGTTCTACAATTTTTTTTTATCTACGGTGTATGATTTTGTTTCCTATGGCAAAAATTAGCACTATAATTAAGTAGGCTACTACATAATTACTATCAACTTGTAAATTTAAATTCCAAATTATTGTCACGGTCACCTATATTGACTTACAAACTTATAAAATGCTGTAACATTTATGTTAACATGGCATAAAATTTTGTAAATTGAGCTGTGAGGGGAATATATATTAAAATAATTCCAAAAAACACTGGTGTTTTTAACGGATGGTCGGCAAGGCGACCAACACGTGATGCAGCACGAGCTGAGCCGGTCGGCCGAGGCCAGAGCCGCGGTGCGTGCGTGCGGCGGTAAACGAGCCTCGCAACTCGAGATGTTTGGGGACCCGGAGCGCCCCAAGGCCGGGTGCCCGGGGATATAGGCCGGGGCCCGCGGCGCCCCGGGACAGCCATGGGGCCCTGCGCGCTGCTGCTGCTGCTGGCGGGTGTGACGGCGGCGCTAGCCCCGGCCCCAGGGTACCGCCACGAGGCGCCTCAGGGAGGCCACCGCGCCGAGCTGGACGACTACGTGTCGCAGCGCGCCGAGCTGCCGGGGCCGCGGCGGCCCGTCGTGCGCGTGGCCAGGGTCGTCTTCCTGGACTACCCGCCGCGCGGGGGCTACTACCTGCCGCCGCCGTACCGCCGCCACAGGAAGCACCCGGGCGGCGCGGTGGAGCGGCCCGTCTCGGCCGAGCTGCAGGAGTCGACCACCACAGGTGAGGCTGCTGTCCGGCTACAGAGTGAAGAGCAGTGGCGTAGCTAAGGTGACTGGCGCCCCTGGCCAGACTTGAAAATGGCGCCCCCTCTGGGATTAAAACAGAAGGGGGGGGGAGCGTTCAGTAACCGCGAAACCGTCGCCATCCCTGCCACCCGCCTGCTACGCCACTGGTGAAGAGTCGTGTAGAGAACACGCTTCACCCAACAGTATTGCATGTATGAATTTATTTGAAATATTTTATCAATAGCAGGGTTATTTACGATTGCGTTAAAAAAAATATATTAACACAGAACCCAGCTATATGGAGATCTTAAAATATATAAAAAGGGGGGGGGGGGGCGTTGTCTGTAAAGTCGGTTTACGGACGATAATTTTACGTGATAACGTCATAAGAAAACATAGTCGAAAAATTGCATACTTTTTATTTTCAAATATTATTTACGGTTTTTGCAAATTTAATTTAAATAATTTGTTTTTAATATATTCACGAACAATTAGTTAAAAATACCGCCTTAACCTGTTTAATATTGTAGAAGATTTTCTCGCACGGTGGTTGGCAGGTTCTTGCACACTCGGCTCAGGCGGAACGTGACAATGAGTCATGCTTTTTTTGTGCGTGCAGCCGGCGTTCATCGATTTATAAGACTTTATCGCGACAAAAAATTGCCTATAACTCAAAAACTAGAACTAATTTTTTTAATTGTTTTTTTTTATAACCGTACAATTAATTTCATTAATATATCAACTATTCTCGGCTTGTTGTGAATTCCCAGGACATCCCGTACATACCATGCTCGCACCACTAACTGCAGGATCAGCGCCGATGATGACGCCGCGTGCGCATGCGCGGGGGGAATGAATGACGGGTCGGGAGCACCCGGAGAGAACCCGGCTGGCCGCTCTGCCAGCAGACAACCTCGAGACGGTCTTGTCTTGCAGCAAACACCTAGCTAGCATTGGCTTATTACATTCACGAGTCCAAACATGTACAACTATTTCAACTAATACGACCCTATTTAAAACTTCTGAAAGTGCTTAAACCGCTCTGATTTACTGTGAGAAAATTTTTTTAAGTGCACTTTGTAAATATTTTAGCACGTTAAATTAACGTACAGAAATTTTTGGTTGAAAATTAATTAATGTTTTTTTATTATTAAATACTGATTATTTGAAAGCTCGGAAGGAGCTTATTGCAAGGGAATGTTGTATGATCCTCTCACATATGTATGCACGATGTTTTAGTGAGAACTGTGACAATTGCCACAACAATGGCGCTGCCAGGTAGTCCGCTCATGTCACGTCGAGGTTTGTGCTGGGACTGCGGTGGTAGAATGGAGGTGGGGAAGGTGTTGCACAGTGCGCATGCGCAGACGGGCGCAGGTTGCGTACTCAGCTGCCTGCAGTCACGTATGCATAGAGTAAGTAAAGGGAGAGGCGCCACTCCCATAGTAATGATCGTTCGCTTAAATTTGTAAACAAAACCCTTGCGATCATACCATTTCTTTGCAACTTGACATGGAAAAAAATACAGCCAAATACAACAACAATGGCATCACAAGAAACTATTTATAATTAGAATATAAGTAATTTCTAGTACTGTAATAGCAACTTGGATTAACACAAATTAATAACAACTGGACATGTAATAAACTAAACAGATCAAAACTTGTAATATATTTTTCCCGATGTTAGTGAAACATGGTATGATCCAATATTTAAGGATTCAGTTCGTCCTATCTACTGTCACCCCCTGCACGTATGAACACACGTTCTGCGACACAAGACACGGTAACCATCGCAGCTAGTGGATATCACTGCAGGAAGGAGCTGCGTGATTACGAACACTACATTTTCCCTTATAAACCCCACCATTGATGTCCTGGCGGTATATAGTATATACAGTAACATTTGAGTATGAACACATTTCGGACGGTGCTGCGTTATATACCACGTGTGTATCAGTTGGTGGTGTGAAACGAATAAGAGCGTAGCGATGTAATTTAACTATAATAAGTATTAACTAATGAGAAATTAAATCATTGCTGGGACTGTTGGGGAGCCAAAACTATTAACAATGAAGTTTAACGTAAACAATATTTGAGGTTAGGTACTTTTACGGTAGTATTTTTATGTATGGTGTTATGTTTACTATGGCAAAAAAAAAAAAAACAGGTGTTGTAACACTGACGACACAAATTAAATATCACCGATAGTTCAAATGCTCGAAATATAATCTAAAATAAATTATATAGTGGTTTTTTTTTTCCGTATTTCACTGGCACAATAGTTTATTTAACGCACTCGTAAATGCTTAAGTGGTTGCTGGCCCTTTGACGTCACTGACTTCCAGCCGACCTCCGTAGCGTAGTCGGATGCACACCGGGTTGCGGTGCGAGGGGTTCTGGGTCCGAGTCCCGGGTAAGGCATGGGTGTTAATTTACATACTGAGATTTGATGCACTGAAAAGCTTTGAATAAGGATACATTACTTTATGGCCGTGGGCTTCAGGCTGTAGGCCACTACTATCAACTAAAAAAAAAGTCACTGACTTCCAGTGCGGCTCGCAAGTCCCGTGGATCGTAACGACCCACAAGTCACGTGGTGGCTCGCGATCACGGAACACGGTCTGTGTCGTGGTGCAGCGCGTGCACCAAAGTCACCGTGATCTGCCCGCTGGGCTGACTCGTGCTGGCCGCCGGATAGAAAATGCCTTGTCGTGTAATAACAGCAGAAACCCCACACTCCCGTTAATTCGAAGCTTGGGTCAAGCACGGGTGTTCAGGATGTGGTCACGGGTAGGTCAGAATTCACACAATGCATACTGAGTGTTCGCAAATCGCTGAGCATAATTTTGACGTGAATACGGCTTTAAAATTACTTCCAAGTTTGGGAGGCAATTCTAAAAAATTGGTTGTCTGTAAAGTCGGTTTACGGACGATAGTTTAACGTGACAACGTCATAACAAAACATTAATGAAATGATTGCATACTTTTATGAATAAAATTGAATAATTTATATTTAATTATCACTATTTTGTATGGATACAAAGGAGTGAAATGAAATCTACAATTTAATTGATACATTTACTTTTATTTGCATTCATTAATTCAAATATGTTTATTACTTTAACGAAGAGATTATTTTAACTATAACTTTTATACATGTTTGGTATTTAACTTCTTCCAATCTGTGTTATTCTGTTAAGGATAGGACGATGATAGGAAAAGTAGAAAACGAATGGGAGTGTTTCAAGTTAAATGCGCCTCGAAAAAGTCAAATCGATGGTTGTTCCAATCGAGTGGAAGAGAGATAGATGCGGCGCAAGCGTACAATGAGCGTAACGGGACACTGCGTAACGGGACGAGTCATCCTTTTTCGTGCGTGCAGCCGGCGTTCATCGATTTATTAGACGTTGTCACGTCAAAAACGAATGATAAAATCGGGGGATACAGTTTGGTGTTGTAGCTACATATCTATCATCTCAATCCAAAATTTAATTACACCACTGGATAGCTAAAGGATCAAAGAATTCGTTACGCTAAGTGCGAACTTTGACGCATCGCGCGCGGTGGAGGGGGAAGCACAGCCATTTTGAGGTCATTTTTCTTCGTTTCAAGATTTCCAATTAGTATAATTGTTGACTGGGAGAAGCTACGACGTTCGTTTGGGTTTCAATCGTAAAAACCTATCGATTGCATATGTAAAACATTAATGTAAAATAGATACAGTGAATATATATGGTGTTAAGATAAAAATATATATAATCAAAAATATATGTCGGCCTATACGCGACTTCTTAGTGTTCAAACATGTTTATAACATACATAAAACAGCGTATTTTATATTTTGTATAGAAAATATTACCTGTTACGTAAACGTATTCATGTACAACACACGGCCGTGTCCATGATGCAGCCACACCCCATTTTTTGTGTGTGGCAGGGAATGCCGAAACAGGCAAGTTTGTTGATGAACGTAAGTATTCCCGGAAAAGCGAGCCTGCGAAGTCGACGGCGTGACCCAGTTTCGCGCATTCGCCGGTCAGGACGCACGGAGGTTGCCCTGATTTGCACATGCCTGTTGGCGACTGCGCACTGCTTCTGCTGCAGTTTCCCTCCCTGCACCACGCGCAAGCAGGCCTTCTTTGCCGTTGCTGTTCTGCAATCGCAGCACCGTGCTTGCTAGATCTCCAACACTGCGCTTATCGCCCGAAGCTAAACTTGTAAGAGGAAAACACCACTGTTCATTGCGAGTCAGTGGCGGATCCAGAGGTTCACCTCGGAGGGGGCACTCTAAGATTTCAGAGAAGCCAGAGAAAAAATGTCTTAAAATTACTAAATTTGTATTTAATCTACTCACACTACACATCACATCCAACCACCAGATTTTATGATTCTACAAGAAAATTATTAATTATATTAAAATATTTTATTAGTTTCAGAAACAATCATTTTTTTCTTCAATATTAATGTAGCACAGACAACTGGTTTTTCGGGGGGGGGGGGCACTTGCCCCTGGTTCCCCCCCCCCCCCCCTTGGATCCGCCGCTGCTGCGAGTGCATCTGACCAGCTCCACACGTCTGCGCTACGCTCGCCTGCCTGCAAAGCAGCGCCTGAGCGTAACCCCTCAGACACTGGGTGTGGCGACTAGCTGGGCGCTAATGTTCGCGCCTGTAACTTTGCAGAGTTGCTTTTCCGGACACACCTGTGTCCTTACCAAAATGGCTCGTTTTGGCATTCCCTGCCACTCATTAAATACACGGCCCGCAATTTGCGAACACCCTATGGCCCCGTCGACACATCGACACGGAGATAGTTTTACTAGAGAGCTTCAATCGCTGCAGCTACTACATTATATCCCAATCAGCTAATCACGAGATAGCTACTCTCTCGCTCTAGTGACAGTCTTTCGATGCCACCATCAGCACGATAGAGAGTTGTGCTACTTCATTGATTTGAAGCATGTAGTTTTTTTTTTTTTTTGACGTGACAACCTCTAATAAATAGATGAACACCGGCTGCACGCACGAAAAAGTGTCCCGTTACGCTCATTGTCCCGTTACGCGGTGTCCCGTTACGCTCATTGTACGCTTGCGCCGCATCTATCTCTCTTCCACTCGATTGGAACAACCATCGATTTGACTTTTTCGAGGCACATTATACTTGAAATACTCCCATTCGTTTCCTACTTTTCCTATCATCGTCCAATCCTTAACAGAATAACACATATTGGAAGAAGTTCAATAGCAAACATGTATAAAAGTTATAGTTAAAATAATCTCTTCGTTAAAGTAATAAACATATTTGAATTAATGAGTGCAAATAAAAGTAAATTTATCAATTAAATTGTAGATTTCATTTCACTCCTTCTTTGTATCCATACAAAATAGTGATAATTCAATAAAAATTATTCAATTTCATTCATAAAAGTATGCAATCATTTCATCAATGTTTTGTTATGACGTTGTCACGTTAAACTATCGTCCGTAAACCGACTTTACAGGCAACCAATTTTATATTTATTACGCTTGACATTATTTAAAAGAATTCCACGTTAAATTTCGTGTCCGAGTTTCGAAGTAGAAGTTTATTTGCAGCACGAACGATATGAGGGCCCTATGCTCGTTACCGAGGTCAGTTGTTTACATCACTGGCTAGTGCTGAATGACTCGCTCACCTTTGCTTCTGAGGATCACACGAGTTGATACAAAATAATTACGAATGCGTGTTTCTTGTTCAGCAGTCTATCGAACATATTTTAGTGAATTAAAAAATATATATATTTGGAGTATTTATATTTTAGATCTTACAGCTATGTAATTCAAACACCAAAATAAAACCGGTTTCTTAACCACTATTATATCTCCTTAGGGTTTAGTGTGTGTGTGTGTGTGTGTGTGTGTGTGTGTGTGTGTATATACACACACACATATATATATATATATACATCCAGGGCGAGTATCCCTCTAGCTGACGAATTTCCGCTTCAGGTTCATCACGACAAAATAAGCTGAAAACGGGGACGCACCACAACGCCGAAATACCACAACGCCGAATGTACAATAACGCCGAAAACCATAACGCCGAATGCCAAATTGACCGCAACGCCGACAGCTAGAAAACTGCTGTGTACCACAACGCCGAATACCATAACGCCGAAATACATTAACGCCGAAAAATGTCATTGCAGGACTGCCACAAAGGTTAGGTAAGGTAAGGTTAGGTTAGGTTAGGCTAGGTTAGGCTAGCCTAGGTTAGGTTAGTTTGTGGTATTTCGGCGATAAGATACATTTAAGAAACACACACAAATTCATTCAGTTGTTTTTATTTTGCTCCTGTGCGCCCCCCCCCCCCCCCCTCACCCGCAGCAACATTTTTCGGCGTTACTGTATTTCGGCGTTGTGGTACACAGCAGTTTTCTAGCTGTCGGCGTTGCGGTCAATTTGGCATTCGGCGTTATGGTATTCGGCGTTATTGTAAGTTCGGCGTTGTGGTATTTCGGCGTTGTGTTAACGACCCGCTGAAAACGTATATACCTACGTCTCGTGACCTAAAATTCCACCCGAGGCTGATATACGCCTTTGAAGTTGGAGCTCAACAATATTTTTATTGTTAATACTAGAGAAAGTATTTTTTTTTCTTTTTAACTGAGCGTCGAAATGAATTTTTTCGCTGAAGAAAAATTATTTTATCGAAATAATTGAGGGTAACACCCTTTTTTTCCTCTTATTTTTGTGGTGTGTTACCACCTGCAAATTAGATCAATGAAATAATTTTGTTTCAGCGGGAAAATGAGTATTGGCTGTAGAGCTTCATTTAATTAAACATCACCCAGTCACTCAGTGTGCAATCTTAAAAAATTTCTCTTTTATTTACAATAAACAATTGTTCAGCCCAAACTTCAAAGCCTCGGAAAGCACTTTAGACCACAATTCGTATTATTTTGACGTGTCAACGTCTGATAAATCGATGAACGCCGGCTGTACGCACGAAAAAGTTTCCCGTTACGCACATTGTTCCGTTACGCTATGTCCCGTTACGCTCATTGTACGCTTGCGCCGCATCTATCTCTCTTCCACTCGATTGGCCTATGCATCCGAGGAGAAGAAAGACAGCGGCAGCACACAACTTACATCTACACGTGAACTGTTTCGTCGACTGGTTATAGAGTGAAGTGAAAAGTTAATGTGGTTTTTATTGCTTATTACAACAACAATTTCGGCAATAAAGGTTAATTATTCTTGCATTTTAAAAATCTGATTACTAGTATAATTTAAAGTATTTATTCTTTTATTATTAAAATAAAAATGATTCAATTTTATTCATAAAAGTATGCAATCATTTCATCAATGTTTTGTTATGACGTCACGTTAAACTATCATCCGTAAACCGACTTTACAGACAACCAATTTTTCTCAACGGAATTTGTCAGGATGAACCTGCATCCGAAGGTTTTCTGGATGAATTCAGGCCCCATTTTATAAACATCCACATGAAATTGAAATACTTTTCTTTACGACGCTGACGATACCATTTAAATAGTTTGTATTGCAGTGTGTTGTCATTGCTCTGTATTCCTACACCGCCTCTGACACCCGTGTCCACAGAGCTGAGATGTTCAAACATCACTCTTCGAGCACTGAAACACTCGCTCTCTTATTTTCCATATCCTCTCCCGAAATAAATTATTGTATCCGCGCCTGGTGTATATGTATTTATTTACCCACGTCAGAATCCTAAAGCCAGTGAATGATGCTTTGACCTCAAACTCAAAACTACCCGATCACTATTTATAACTATTACTATCCTAGTTGGACTATAAAGTAATTTATGTTATGAAATAAAAATGTTCGCAGGCTTTCACGGTCATTGTCTGAAGTAGCTTGGCTTCTGGGTTGTAGTCGTGCCCTTGGTGAATAATTCACCAACGTTTCGGTCGACATTGCAGTCGCAATCATCAGAGAGTAGGTAACTGCTCCCTGATGATGGCGACTGCAATGCCGACCGAAACGTTGGTGAATTATTTGCCAAGGACACGGCTACAACCCAGAAGCCAAGCAACCTATGTTAATAAATGTTTAAAACAAAATTTGTTTACATTTTTGAAATCCTTTTAAAATAGCCAAACTTTTAAAATAGCCGAAAACCTTTTCATAGATGACATATTAAAAGGATATAGGCTACTGTTGAAGTTGTCAGCCTTCAGTGTCTTGTTTGACAACTTATGTTAACGCTGTTAAGTTATTTAAGCTTGTAGCCGGGGGGGGGGGGTCACGACTGAAAACGGAGAAAACAGCAAGGGGTCTTTACATTAAGACCCACGGCAATTGCGGGCTGGTGCTGAAAAAACGAATAATATACAACAAAATATATTTATTTTTTAAGTGTTATTTGAGAACGCTGAACTAAAACTCCAAGGGTGTGATAAGATAAGATTGTACATCGAGCTACCGCGTAGGTGACAGTTCACCTTCTTCCTAAGTCTAAAGACATTCTGCACCACGCCACTGCATGAGAGTGATTGAACAGTCAGATTCTTATGACGTCCAGTGTGTCTCTTAGAACTCGCGGGCTCGTACATGGCATCACTGGCCTTCATTCGGGAACAAGGTTCATCAAGGGTGTTGTCTCGTGTTCCAGGACAACCAGAGTGAGTGACGTCAACCTCTCGGAGACCGGGACGACCAACGACACTGCCCGAAGTGCGGCGGAAACACCCGAAGCAACCCCTTGCGAAGAGCGTCGCGAGAAAGAATGTCGTTAGCTCACAGAATATCACAATCATAATATTAATTCCTTAGATACCTCTTGCATCAATGTGTCGTTATGAAAGTGTTCACCCTCCGTTATAACTTCTGATATCTCATAGTATATTTTGATATATATATATATATATATATATATATAAGGTGTGTAAAAACTTCACCATTTTATATTTTTTACTGTGTGAACATAAAAAGATTAAGAAATTTGAACTTGTACTAGGCAGGCATAAACTTTATACTTGTAATTTTAAAATTTTGTTAATCGTGTAGTATTATATATAATGTTTGTATTACCCTTGACGCAAAGGAAGAAACTTTGTACATATTTTGTAATTTAGAGAAATAAATATTATTTCCTTTTTAATTTACTTTCTAGTAAATTGTTTTAAATGTTTAGTTAAGAAATACCCTGACACTAAAGAACATTTCAATTATTAATATAAATTACATTAACATTTTCAGTTTGATTAGTTTCTATCTTCTAAATCTCCATCTAAATTAATACTTTCTTCACACGCAATAAATAGAATAATAATTCATTGTCTACATACTATTTGGGAACAGCTTTATATATTTTATTAGAATAATTCACAACGTTATTTTTTAAAGTAGGTCATAAACTAAATAACGGCTCATAATTGATGTAATTCAATTTCACTTGTAAGAAACGTAACCAATAACATTAGCATGCATATGCATGCATGCGACTATAGCTGCGTGGCTGAGTCATGTGATCACGTCATGCTACTAAAGTGTTGTTTGTGACTAAGCGTGTCGGCGCAGTGGTAAGGCACTGAACCCACACATTGGGACAACCTTGGCTCGAATTCCATTCCATTCCAGATTCAGGTTTTACGTGGTTTTCATAAATTGTTCCAGAAAATTCTTGAGTCTTGCGTATACTCAAAGACACGACTGAGTTATTCCTTTATTTCCCCGGAATGTGTATTGTTGAGTGTGTTCGTCTCTGATGAAATCACTTCAGAATGTATGTATATCCCAAAATATTTAATATAAATATCTGATATTAAATCTTAACAGTCATAAACTAGTATATACTAAGAATACTCTTATTCATACATAAGGAGAAACGCTATTTTCAAAAAAAAAATCTAGATATTCATCTATACAACACAAGAAACTACAATAAATTGAGGATAACAGTATATAATACCAGTCAGTATGAAAAGGGCACAAATTACATAGGCATAAAAATTTACAACTTATTGCCACAAAATGTCACAAATATAACCGATTTATCTATATTCAAAAGAACAATCAAACAAGTTCTGTTAGAACATCCTTCCAACTCTCTCATAGAATTCTTCAACCTAATAACAGATAAGAAAACTAAACTCTGGCAAATCTTATTTAAATCCATCACAAAACGAGGAGAAAAATATTGAGTTTTGTAAACTAACTCTTCGCTCTGAGCCTTAGACTTGAGTTTATACCATTTCTTATGTACCCATGTTTTTTTTCTTCTCTCTTTCTTACTATTGAAATGTAAAAGTACTCTGTAATATTTAGTTTTTGTGGTTGTACAGTATGTTTGTATATATGTATATATTTGTATTAATTGACTTGGTCTATACCCCGGAGTCCTTACCTCCATATGGGATCTACAGATCAAAAACTGAATAAATAAATAAATAAATAAATAAAGTAAGCACAGAATGAACAGCCGTTAACTGCCGTGTCCCGACTTGCGACTGCAACTGCGAAGCTAATGGCTTCCTTATCTATGGCTGGGCCAGGGAGTTTACAAGCAAACAGACACTTCCTTTTTTTTTTTTTTTTTTTTTTTTCCCTGAAATCAGTTACTAACGATTCTGACACTACCAACAACACTACACAAAACCAAATAAATTCAGTTTTGTCCCGAACGATATCAGGATCTAGGTCTTAGCACATTTTCTCGGGTTCCGGATCTGCGTCTTTATAATACATTTATACGTTTTGATAAAAATTTTGTCTAATTTGGTTTTCCGTGTCTTGATATTCATTCAAAAAATTAAGGATTTTCATAAAAAATTAATGTTGTGTTCGTTGATGGCCTTAAAGAATGTCAGGTTAACCTAGTTGTTTAACAATTCATAACTATCTTTGGTTCCTAAAATCACTTATTTACACGAATGCCCACCTAATGCAACACACACATATTGACATTATTTAAAGT
Organism: Bacillus rossius redtenbacheri; assembly: GCF_032445375.1. Taxonomy (NCBI): domain Eukaryota; kingdom Metazoa; phylum Arthropoda; class Insecta; order Phasmatodea; family Bacillidae; genus Bacillus; species Bacillus rossius. The sequence goes on from NC_086332.1 coordinate 2,837,998, forward strand.
GATATCTATAAATACAGCAAATAGGAATGTACAATTACTGATTTCAAAGAATCAATTGTTGCATTGAAAAATACATTGGCGCACACAAATTAACATAAATGTTGATATTTAAACATAGACGTTTACGTAGGTCTCTCGATTCCTTTACACTTGGTGAGCTACACATTATTCAATAATTATGCATTCTATTTAACATTTTAAAATTTCAGACAGGTATGAGCAAAACACAGCGATCTTTTGACGAGCGCGATTTGAATAAAACAAGTTCTCCAACCTGACGGTATAACCTTTGTTGATTTTCACACCTTTATTTTAAAACTTTTTTTTAAAATCGTTTCCTCAACACTAAAATATTGTTCGAGCCAAAATAATCGCATTGAGAAGATAAAACTACAGTTTGTTTACAAATCACAATTTTTTTAAATATATTTATAGTTCAGCTGTGATTGTGATGGTTGGTATGCATCGTATCGTACACTAACGATTCCGTACATACCAACATTCACAATCACGACTGCCTTTCGTTTATTTTTAGTCATCATCATTACTATAATTTAAGAGCCATTTCCGTGCATAAAACACTATCCCTCTGTCGCATTTATTGTTCTGTCAGAAATATTTTAAGCTGTTATTTACCGAGTGCGTTATGTATAATTTCTGTAAAATTCCGCGCAAGTGATAACAATTATTGCGTACATTTGCGAGACCTTGCATTACAAACGTCAAACACTTAGTAGGTAACAAAGGCGAGAGCAGGTAATAGCATTGAAATATATATATATATATATATATATATATATATGAAGACTGCCATGCCAAAACTCTGTAAGTGCCAAACCGGGCGAAATGTGTATTCCTGTAAAAATAGGTTGTAAGTGCCATGCTTTTTCATGTGTTAAAAATTGGTGACGATTGTGGCGCTCCAAGTGGCAAAATATATGTGAATCACAAAACGTTGTAAGTGCCATAGTGCGAGTGCATCACATTTTTCCTTCTCCTGAACATTTTAGTCAATGGCACTTACAACGTTTTGGCATGGCAGACTTCATATATATATATATAATAGTAAGGTCGAGGAAATGGGAACACCAGCCCGCTGAGACGCCGTAATGCCAGCCAGCATTCAGAGGGAGGGGGGAAACAATGCCAGGGGAGGAAACAATGGTTATTTGAACCGCGCGATCGCTGACCGCACCGTCTTTTGTTTCCCGGCCTCTCGCTGCTCAGCATTTCACAACAAGAACCAGGAAACGAGTTCACCGATAACACACAAACACGATACCTACTGTGCGAAATACACGCTGTGTATGAAGCTTAGTCGCGATTACGAAACTAACTCGAAGCGAAATCACAAACTAACTCGTTTGTTTTATTATCGAAATAAAAACGGTTTTGTGAAACCTGCAACCCTATATATGTGATTGCGATATTCTGCGCCGTCGCAATCACGTGCAGACATGTCTAGAACCCGCGATACCTCGGCTCTGCATCCGAGGTGGCAGTTTACAATTTTTAAAATAGTTAAATTTTGAATTATTTTATCCCCAGTTATCTAACAATATTTTGTCAATTGCGTATTCCGTACTATCTCAAAAGTTAAAATTTTTGCTGCGTGCATCTATATTTCACATTGATATTAATCATTGAAAGGGAATTATAATAAAAATTCGAAGTTATAATAATTTTCTATTTATATACAATTAGAATTTTTTTTAATGGGGGACACCCCCAAGGGGTTCGTCCCGCAAAACAATTCACTCATTTTATTGACAATGAGAGGTACAAAAATGGAGGAGAAAATTTGAATATATTAAACAAGAAAAAAATATTTACAATAATTGATACATACAGCATTTGGTCACTTCCAACATTCAAGTCCTTGGGGGCCGGTGAGTTGTGTGTGGTGAAAGTTTAATTACGATATTTGTCTCCCTTGTGTTTGTGTATGATAATCAAAATATTTAGTGACTGACCCTTGCAATTTATTTTCTTACGCTAATAGTTTATAGATGGTCGACAGTGAGCGCAAGGACATAAATAACGACACTCTATGGGAGTAAGACACATATCTTAGCATTTTGTTGGAGTAGTTTCGGCAGACCAGGACAAACCTACTCCAGAAAGGTTGGACCAGACTGCATCCAAACATGCTGCAACCCTGGTGTTGGTATCGCTACCTTGGAGTTAAAACACGGCGAGATGGCCTAGTTGCTATAGTTATTTTGCTACTAGCTGGATGTCACTATGCGCTATCTCACCCTGAATATTGGTACAGACAACGCACCTAGTTTCAGGGAGAGTTGATGCAACGTATTCTGTCTTATATGTTGTTCTTAAGAGGCCGCTCCAGTGTTTCAGGGGCACTAAGCAACCCGCGTTAACCTCATAAGATTCAATGCTATTTTCATTTTGCTTATAACTAATTAACTAATATAGATTTCGATATGATCCTTGCTTCATATGTAAGACAACGATACTCTCATCAAAGCCCCTTTCTTCAAAAACGTGCATAAATTATGGTTTTATTCTAAACTTTACTAATATGCATAAGTGTATTGTCTAGGTTTGAACCATAATTTATGTACGTTTTTGAAGAAAGGGGCTTTGATAAGAGCATCGTTGTCTTACATATCAAGCAAGCATCATTTCGAAATATATATTAGCTAATAAGTTATAAGCAAAATGAAAATAGCATTGAATCTTATGAGGTTAACGCGGGTTGCGTAGTGCCCCTGAAACACTGGAGTGGCCTCTTAAGCTTATGTTTTTCACTTAAAGATTTGAACAATTCTTATACTGTTCGAATTATTCATGTTGCAAACATAGACCGGGAAAGCAGACTGAATTAAAACACCTAGACACGTGCTGTCTACATTAAAAGCTGGAAATATTGTGGTGGGAGTAAAATGAAGCAAAAAATTTAATAAGATCCCAATGTACAAAATATAAAATTTAAAAAAAAAAAAAAATTGGTTGTCTGTAAAGTCGGTTTACGGATGATAGTTTAACGTGACAACGTCATTACAAAACATTGATGAAATGATTGCATACTTTTATGAATAAAATTGAATCATTTTTATTGAATTATCACTATTTTGTATGGATACAAAGAAGGAGTGAAATGAAATCTACAATTTAATTGATACTTTTATTTGCACTCATTAATTCAAATATGTTTATTACTTTAACCAAGAGATTATTTTAACTATAACTTTTATACATGTTTGCTATTTAACTTCTTCCAATCTGTGTTATTCTGTTAAGGATAGGACGATGATAGGAAAAGTAGGAAACGAATGGGAGTGTTTCAAGTTTAATGTGCCTCGAAAAAGTCAAATCGATGGTTGTTCCAATGGAGTGGAAGAGAGATAGATGCGGCGCAAGCGTACAATGAGCGTAACGGGACACAGCGTAACGGGACACGTTTTCGTGCGTGCAGCCGGCGTTCATCGATTTATTAGACGTTGTCACGTCAAAAGTTTTTTTACATGGTCTTGTGTTCTACATCACACCAAGATATATATATATATATATATATGTAGGAAATTATTTACTTTTATATACCGTAATTATAGTGGCGGGTGCTGTAACTATCACACAACTTTAGAGCACACGAGTTTGCTCGTTACCTAGGTTAGTTGTTTAGACATTGCTAAGTACTCAAGGACTCGCTCATATTTGTTTCCGAAATTTTTAAATCATTTTTACCATCAAGTGTACAAAATAAAAAAGTACCGAGATTAAGTTGTATGTAATGTAATGTCCATCACATTTCAAAAGTTGTTTTTGTATATGTTATAAATTATGTAATGTAAAAAAGAAAACATTCTTTGTTTTGAATGAAAAAGGTTTATTTGGCTCACCAATACGCCTGGTATGTCCCCTGATGTTCACAAAAGCGACGTGCGGTGGACAGAATACTTTCACCTTCAACTTGATTAACTTAAAATTAAAAAAAAAAAAGAAATCTAAATATATGTATATCTTCATAAATTCAAACGCGTGTTTTAAAATAATTTATATACAAGAGCAAATATTTATTTTACATCTTTTTTCTCGTTGGATTGAGCTTTAATTATAACAAGGTGGAATGGGATGATAATGCTACAATTTTACAAAACTACAAAATATTTTTGCAAAACTCCGTTCCCCCGGAGAAACCCCCGGAATGGCCACCGCATGGGGAGCCCTAGAAAAGAAACGGGCTCCCCATTTGGAAGCCACCTGGAAGGTTTTTTTCTGTTCCACCCACCGTTTCTTTGGTAGCCTGACTTGTTACAAGGGATTGTATTCCTACCAGAGAAAATGCCACCATTCTCTCTGGGCAATCCGCCTTGGAGGAGCCGGGGCGCGAACCCGGGTCCTACAAGTCACAAGGCAGGCGCTCTACCCCAGAACCAGAGTGGTAGAGCGGATACTTGTAGTCTTCTTAACACTGACATGATGTAATGAGTACTCCCAAGTTTGAAAAATACGTTATAAGTGACAAGATATTAAGGTGTTGAGAATTTGGTGTTTATAAATTCTGATAATACATAATCTTCTGCAACAAATTGTTCCGGTAACGTAATGGTAGAACGCGCTGTCAATTTGAAGGGATGTGGTTCAAAACACACCAGTGGGAATTCCTTTTAACATAATAATAATGTTGAATCAGCTCAGTAATGATAATTATTATTTCTTTCGCCTAAGCAATAACACATTTACAAAAATATACTTTTAAAAAGTTTCAGGTTACTATTTTAATACTGCCATAAAAGTGTGGAAACTTTATTAATGAATTTTAACCATATGGGTAGAATTTAATAAAAATCCTTGTCGAAAATCAAGTACAAATCTGGGATCTATTGGACTGTAACTTCCAGTTTGAAAAATACCTTAATGGTATTACATATCTTTTTGACGTCATGTTCGTCTCAACACTGGCTAAAAAATTATAGGTATTTTTTTAAGTTGCTGTGATATTTTATTTTTTCAGTTTTCCCCTAAAATGAATACTTTTTGATATGTGGTATCAAAAATGATGTTATTTTTGAGTAGCCTCCGTTAAATTAGGTGTCCAAATTTCATGTTATAAGTTTATTAATTTGCTGTTTATCCAGGTTAAATGTTTACACGTCACTGGCTAGTACTAAAAGACACACACACTCCGAAACCTTCTGTGAGACGAGTTTAAATAATTATTTGGTAGTATTACAGTTTCAGTGGCCGCCCGCCAGCTAAATTAACAGTTCGTACTTACACAGTTTTGCTCTCTGCGGTGGTCAGCTGACCATTTACTATCACTCTCTGAGCTGGCTAGGCCACGAGAACACACAGAACATCGTGTTCCTGCTTAACAAACAAATTTGAACGTGGCTCAAATAAGCCAAAATTCCCGAAGTTTTCCAGTCTGATGTAATAAATAAATACTAATTGTGTTAAGGATTTGACAGATTTAATCTTTTTTATCTCACTATTTCTTTGCCTCAACCGAGAAGCCAGGTATTAGTGATTCTAGACACAAGAATTGTCGAACTATATTTATTCATACTAATTAATATACAATTTAATTTATATATTTTTAAGTTTGAACTATCAACATTAATGTAACTAGAGGCAAGGAAGGAAACCTTGAAGCATTTTCATTGAGACCATTCCGAAAAATACGAATCTGGGCCCACTTAACAGCTGAGTGCCTTACCGCTACGCCGCTGGGGCGACACCGAGCAGGCCTTAAACGAGTCTAAGTGAATTATTGCCAATCTTTAAAATATTTCAGCGCACGAGTTTTCATGTGTATATTGTATCCATGGGCGTAAAGGTGTCACAAAGGGGAAGCCTTATTTCACAGACGAGAGAGCCAAACGCCCGATCGTGCATCTTCGGAATTTTTGTTCATTGTAAATAAATATGGCGGTGTTGATAAAACGATACTTATGTCAATTAGGTTAGGTTAGCTACATTATAAATACTTTAAAACATTGTGGACGGTTGATTTGGTTAGGATAGCTACATTAAAGATACGGGAAAAAAAAAGCGAGCATGAACTTCGGGGAACTTCGGGTGTGGCTCTCTCGTCTGTGAAATGAAGGCTTCCCGTCATAAAGATAGCGGACCCACGTGTAGCAACATAAACCAGTATATAGTCCCTTTTATAAAATTTAGGGGACATACGAAACGTATTGGTGAGAAAATTAAACTTTATGATAGTAAAATACCCTGGAATATATATATTTAAATATAAATAGTCATAGTAAAGTTCCGAAGAAGCACAGCGGCAGATGAGTCATTTGCTTACCTCAACGGACCTGTTAAAAATACGTCACTGGAAAGTTTTTGACGTGACAACGTCTAATAAATCGATGAATGCCGGCTGCACGTACGAAAAAGGATGACTCGTTGTCCCGTTACGCACATTGTCCCGTTTCGCTCTTTGTACGCTTGCGCCGCATCTATCTCTCTTCCACTCGATTGGAACAACCATCGATTTGACTTTTTCGAGGCACATTAAACTTGAAACACTCCCATTCGTTTCCTACTTTTCCTATCATCGTCCTATTCTTAACAGTGTTAAATAGCAAACATGTATAAAAGTTATAGTTAAAATAATCTCTTCGTTAAAGTAATAAACATATTTGAATTAATGAGTGCAAATAAAAGGAAATTCATCAATTAAATTGTAGATTTCATTTCAATCCTTCTTTGTATCCATACACAATAGTGATAAATCAATAAAAATGATTCAATTTTATTCATAAAAGTATGCAATAATTTCATCAATGTTTTGTTATGACGTTGTCACGTTAAACTGTCGTCCGTAAAACGACTTTACAGACAACCAATTTTTTTTTTAACTTTTTAATAATAATGATGAATCAGCTCAATAAGGTTAGGGTTTGTTTCTAGGAATTATTTATGGACTGATTTCAGTCGTTTGGGCAAAACCAAATATACAATCATATACTTAGTTTATATATATGCTTTAAAATGTGCGTTCAACTATATAGTATTAACTGTTTATTGGATTTTAACAAGCTAAGCAGTATTTTAATAAAATTCCTTGTCGAAAATCAGGTCCAAAGCGGGGTTTATTCGAAGCCGTTTCTAATAATTTAAAATGTCCTGTTGTTCAGTGCTACTGATTGTTATCTGCATCGATGGTAGCAAGCAACGTTTACGATTCAGACAGAGAATTCTAGTGGTGGGTGCAGAAAGTATGTGTGTGATTCGCATTCAGAAATTTTGTATTTGATAAACCGGTTATTTTATTTATCAGTATATATTTATCACACTCGGCATTATCATAAGAATTCTACGTTAAAATTCGTGTCCGAGTTTAACATTTTAAGTTTATTTGCAACACGGGAAAAAAATGAGATTGCTCGTTACCGAGGTGTGATGTGTACACATCACTGGCAATTACTGAAAGAATACCTCACATTTAAAAAAAAATAACATTTATTAACTTCAAACAATAAGCAATGAATTTTCTTAGCTATTTTATAGTAACGAAAATTACAAATTCACTATAATGATTATAAAATGGCGATGGATTTAAAATTAATAACTTTCTATCGTGGATAAAGACTTTAGAAAAATTAAATTCTTATTAGTAAAATTTGTTTAATTTTTAATTTTTCACAACGAATCCCTTTCTAATAATATTTGTTTGTGATGCTTCATGAACACTCTTTCATTTCGGCCATAAATTATACAGTTCATGAAATTTATTAATTGAAACTTAAAATTCAGATTAGTGCAATAATTGGTCTAGTCTACTATTCTCACAACGAAGAAATTTCTAAATATATACATTTTTGTAGAGCGTTTTGGAAAATATTCTGAGTGGGAAAACTCTTTAATTTGTGCAATACACGTATTGAATATAAAAGTGAGTTGTTTGATTGTGTGATGTCCACATAGCAAGGCCTCTGCGAACCAGGGCGCGCAGCCAATAACAAACCCGCCCCCCGCGAGCGCCATGGACTAGGCTCGCGAGGTCGCGACAAGCGCTGACTGGTCTAAACAAACCTGGCTTCAGGATCACATTCCCGCCGTCAAACTGCACAAACCGTACCCGCCTCGTGGCTGAGGTTTTTTTTTTTTTTTTTTTTAATGGGAAAAAACGTATCGTTCTTGCTTACTACAAGCATGAATATTAGGTAGGGCCACTCGGGTACCGCCACGACGCTCATAAATGCAAGTCCTGCCAGATGCTGGGAACGGAAAACAGTCCCTCGCCTCATGAGCTTATAGCAGCCCCTCGCCTCATTGGAATATAGCAGCTCCTCCCCTCATGAGCATATAGCATACCTCTCCCCTCATGAGCATATAGCAGCCCCTCGCCTCGTGAGCTTATAGCAGCCCCTTGTCTCATGAACATATAGCAGCCCCTCGCCTCATGAGCATATAGCAGCCCCTCCCCTCATGAGCATATAGCAGCCCCTCCCCTCATGAGTATATAGCAGCCCCTCGCCTCATGGGCATATAGCAGCCCCTCGCCTCATGGGCATATAACAGCCCCTCGCCTCATGAGCATATAGCAGCCCCTCGCCTCATGAGCATATAGCAGCCCCTCCCCTCATGAGCATATAGCAGCCCCTCCCCTCATGAGCATATAGCAGCCCCTCGCCTCATGAGCATATAGCAGCCACTCGCCTCATGGGCATATAGCAGCCCCTCGCCTCATGGGCATATAACAGCCCCTCGCCTCATGAGCATATAGCAGCCCCTCCCCTCATGAGCATATAGCAGCCCCTCCCCTCATGAGCATATAGCAGCCCCTCGCCTCATGGGCATATAGCAGCCCCTCGCCTCATGGGCATATAACAGCCCCTCGCCTCATGGGCAAATAACAGCCCCTCGCCTCATGAGCATATAGCAGCCCCTTTCCTCATGAACATTTAGAAGCCCCTCGCCTCATGGGCATATAACAGACCCTCGCCTCATGAGCATATAGCAGCCCCTTTCCTCATGAACATATAGAAGCCCCTCGCCTCATGGGCATTTAGCAGCCCCTCGCCTCATGAGCATATAGCAGCCCCTCGCCTCATGTGCATATAGCAGCCCCTCGCCTCATGAGCATATAGCAGCCTATCGCCTCATGAGAATATAGCACCCCCTCGCCTCTTGAGCATATAGCAGGATATCGCCTCATGAGAATATAGCAGCCTCTCGCCTCATGAGCATATAGCAGCCTATCGCCTCATGGACATATAGCAGCTCCTCGCCTCGTGAGCATATAGCCGCCCCTCGTCTCATGTGCATATAGCAGCCCCTCGCCTCATGAGCATATAGCAGCCCCTTTCCTCATGAACATATAGAAACCCCTCGCCTCATGGGTATATAGCAGCCCCTCGCCACATGAGCATATAGCAGCCCCTCGCCTCATGTGCATATAGCAGCCCCTCGCCTCATGAGCATATAGCAGCCCCTAGCCTCATGAGCATATAGCAGCCCCTCGCCTCATGTGCATATAGAAGCCCCTGGTTTCATGAGCATATAGCAGCCCCTCGCCTCATGTGCATATAGAAGCCCCTGGTTTCATGAGCATATAGCAGCCCCTAGCCACATGAGCATATAGCAGCCCCTCGCCTCATGACCATATATCAGCCCCTTGTCTCATGAGCATATAGCAGCCTATCGCCTCATGGGCATATATAAGCCCCTTGCCTCATTAACATTTAGCAGCCCCTAGCCTCATGAGCATATAGCAGCCTAACGCCGCATGGGCATAAAGCAGCCCCTTGCCTCATGAGCATATAGCAACCCCTCGCCTCATGAGCATATAGCAGCCCCTTGCCTCATGAATATATAGCAGCCCCTCGCCTCATTTGCATATAGCAGCCCCTGGCCTCATGAGCATATAGCACCCCCTCGCCTCATGAGCATATAGCAGCCTAACGCCGCATGGGCATAAAGCAGCCCCTTGCCTAATGAGCCTATAGCATCCCCTCGCCTCATGAGCATATAGCAGCCCCTTGCCTCATGAATATATAGCAGCCCCTCGCCTCATTTGCATATAGCAGCCCCTGGCCTCATGAGCATATAGCAGCCCCTAGTCTCATGAGCATATAGCAGCCTAACGCCGCATGGGCATATAGCAGCCCCTCGCCTCATGAGCATATAGCAGCCCCTAGCCTCATGAGCATATAGCAGCCCCTAGCCTCATGAGCATATAGCAGCCCCTAGCCTCATGAGCATATAGCAGCCTAACGCCTCATGGGCATATAGCAGCCCCTCGCCTCATGAGCATATAGCAGCCTAACGCCGAATGGGCATATAGCAGCCCCTCGCCTCATGAGCATATAGCAGCCCCTAGCCTCATGAGCATATAGCAGCCTAACGCCGCATGGGCATATAGCAGCCCCTCGCCTCATGAGCATATAGCAGCCCCTCGCCTCATGAGCATATAGCAGCCCCTCGCCTCATGAGCATATAGCAGCCTAACGCCGCATGGGCATATAGCAGCCCCTCGCCTCATGAGCATATAGCAGCCCCTCGCCTCATGAGCATATAGCAGCCCCTAGCCTCATGAGCATATAGCAGCCTAACGCCGCATGGGCATATAGCAGCCCCTCGCCTCATGAGCATATAGCAGCCCCTAGCCTCATGAGCATATAGCAGCCTAACGCCTCATGGGCATATAGCAGCCCCTCGCCTCATGAGCATATAGCAGCCTAACGCCGCATGGGCATATAGCAGCCCCTCGCCTCATGAGCATATAGCAGCCCCTAGCCTCATGAGCATATAGCAGCCTAACGCCGCATGGGCATATAGCAGCCCCTCGTCTCATGAGCATATAGCAGCCCCTCGCCTCATGAGCATATAGCAGCCCCTCGCCTCATGAGCATATAGCAGCCTAACGCCGCATGGGCATATAGCAGCCCCTCGCCTCATGAGCATATAGCAGCCCCTCGCCTCATGAGCATATAGCAGCCCCTAGCCTCATGAGCATATAGCAGCCTAACGCCGCATGGGCATATAGCAGACCTCGCCTCATGAGCATATAGCAGCCCCTCGCCTCATGAGCATATAGCAGCCTAACGCCGCATGGGCATATAGCAGCCCCTCGCCTCATGAGCATATAGCAGCCCCTCGCCTCATGAGCATATAGCAGCCCCTAGCCTCATGAGCATATAGCAGCCTAACGCCGCATGGGCATATAGCAGACCTCGCCTCATGAGCATATAGCAGCCCCGTGTCCACGCGCCCAGGTGGGCGCTGCGCTGCTTCGAGCCTACGAGCGGGGCTCTGGGCTGGCTCAGAGTCTGTGCGAGGCCACTGCGCCTCTGTGCGACTTGGACGAAGACTTTGTTGCTACACTCGAGGGTCCCTTATAGACTACCCATGACCATCCCCCACTCAGACTATTGCGCCACTGAAGTGGTCCGTGTTTAATATATGTACATTTGTGAAGCGCTGGGCCAGTTGTACACTGTGTCTTTGTGTGAACCAGTCGGTCTCACACAGCTAGTGTGCACGCAGAGACCCTGACATGAGTGTTGTTCGTAGACACTGTCAGGCCTGTCCCTGCCCCAGCAACACACTCAGCTCCTGAGCCGCTGAGCCTTGCTTGGATGGCCTGGACACACACACTGAGACCTGAGACCTGAGGCACAGGCAGGCAGGCATTTCTCCGTTGGGTTGTTTGCTGGTTAACTAAATAGTTACGTACTTACATTTCTGATTTATTTTTTTCTTTTGCCAGTAGGTCTAATCGATAGCAAAATAAACGAAAAAATAAAACAAAATAAGATACTAGAAAGAAAAAAAACTGTAAAAAAACTCGTTTTATATAATTGTTTAATAATTTTGCATTTTTGAAAAACAAAAAAACAATTGTGTAATTTTACAAAAAATATTGCTAGAGAATCTAATTGTACTTTAGCTTCAGTTGAATTTATTTCACGAATGTACATCTTCAACCACAAAAGTTCCTTTCGGCACAGCCTACAGACGTACGTAGAATTCTAAATACCTATTTCTTATGGAAATGTTCTTGAAGCTTCTATAAAATTCTGGAACATTTCAAGAACTTAATGTAGATGGCATTCCATATGTTATTCGATTTTCCAATATAATCGATAAATCGTTTTCTTAAATTCTATGCAGAAAATGCTTCGAATGTTTTAACTGGATTTAGTCAACATTGAAAAGCTAAGAACGAATCATTATACCTACAAAGGTAGTTATGAATTGTTTTGACCTTTAAAGACTATTTTTTATCCTTTTCACTAATACGGGTCTTCTAATAATTTACTTTGGACCAAGGTTTAATATAAAATTAAAATAGTTTTAAATAAATCGATAAAATTTAATATTAAGGAAGTTTTGTTTGTTCTTTATTTCAACCGATGTTTAAACGGAAATAGTTGGTTTCATCAAAAGTTATTTCAGCCAAATATTTTAGATCTTGTTTAGAATTTTTACACAAAATTATAAAACGGATTTAATAGTACAACTACTACAAAAAAAAATACTTTTTTGTTTTACAACCCTTGCAGTAATGGTTGGGTACATAAAAAATAAACTTTAGACAATCTTTTTAGACAATAAGTAGAAAGTTTAAAATAAGTTAGAACGGATTTAGTAGTGCACATGGTACGGAAGTGTTATTAATTTTTTTTATTCCAACCCGTGGTTTTTTCAACCCATTGAAATAGTGGTTCATCTTATCAAAAATTGTTTCTGACAAATGTGTGGTTAATTTTTTTAGATGATTTACAATTAATAGTTATAGAGATTAAAATTTACCCTTTTCAAAGAGTTATGAATTTCTTTTGTCCTTTACCCTCTGTTTTTTCCACCCTCTGCAGCAATGGTTTATTGTATAAAAATTTATTCAGACAAGTTTTATGTAATATTTATAAAGTTTACATACAATTTTAAGGGATTTGATAGAGTGCCTAATGAGAAAGTTAGTATCTTTATTGTCCTTGAATACCTGTTATTTTCCACCCATTGCAGTAATGGTTGGTTGTATAAAAAAATTATTTCGGACGAAAGTTGTACATAATATTTTAAGATTTGACAATAAATAAGATCGGATTTAATAGTGTACATGAGACGACAATTGCGATTTTTTAAATTCCTTCCCTGATTTTTTCAACCCCCTGCAGGAATGGTTCGTCTTATCAAAATTATTTCACACAAGAGTTTTATATAAAAATTATAAGATTTACTAACAATTTGAACGGATTCGATGGTATGCCTAATGGGGGAGTTATGAATTTTATCGTCCTCCAAACCTTGGTTTTCCAGTTTGGTTATTTGTACGAAACGAATGTTCCAATAAAGAAAAGGAGCAGTATTTTAAATCATTCTCTGACTCACTTTCCTGAAGCATCCATACACGCTTTCAAAATAGAATAAAAAAAATTTTAATTGTTAACAAACATTGGGATAATTATTTGTCATTCTTCGTTTCATTATGTACAAATGTTAATTCGGAATTTTATATGACCTTTTATTTTAAAAATAATTCAAATCATAAATTGGTCCTTATTAAGGGGACAAAAAAATATAGTGTCATCGGATTTTGAAAACATAATTTTTTTAACAGGAGAGTTCGCAACTGGACTCTGCACGGACATACAGTTTCTCGTTAACGGGCGCGAGTTTGCCCTGCGATGGACTGCGCTACGCGCCACAGTAAACAAGGGTTACCGGAAAGCGCGCGGCCGAGGGGGGAAAGGGAAGGGAAACGGAACGCTGCGCTCAGCGAGTTTCTGGTAATAAAATGTGAGTACGATTCCCTGGTGTGCTTCGTTCCTGAAACCAGTGACCCCGGGAGCACCGACAGCCATGAAGACCGTCGCCAGCGTGTTGGTGCTGTGTGCGGCGGCGTGGGCCCGCGGCCTGGACGAGACCACGGCGCAGCCCGGCGAGGCCCCCGAGGTCCCCGCGGAGTCCCGCCTGCTGCAGGCCCTCCAGGCCCCCGACAACACCAGCACCGCCCAGTCCGGCGCGCGCGCCAAGAAGTCCTCCGGCTACTACTCCCTGCCGCAGCAGGCAGTCGAGATGCTGCCGCACTCGTGCGCCTACCACCAGCCCTACGGCGCGCCGATGTCGCCCTACCCGGGCCAGGCGGCCACCGCCATCTTGTCGCTCGGCCACCCCGGCGCCAAGGCCGCCTCGCCGCTGCTGCTGAGGACCGCCGACCAGGCGGTGCTGCTGGCGTGCCAGCCGCAGCAGCCGTGGTTCTACCAGCCGCAGCGAGGCTGCGCGCCGCAGGGCTTCAAGGCCACGGCCACGGAGGACAAGAAGAGCGCCGAGGAGGGCCAGGACCCGGGGGAGCAGCAGCAGCAGCAGCAGCAGCAGCAGCAGCAGGAGGCTGCAGAGGGGCGCGCCGCCGCGGGGGGCGGAGACCCGGGCACCTCGCTGTCCCTGGAGGAGGCCCTGATGCGCCTGCAGACGGCCCTGCACGAGCGCGTGCACCTGTGGATGCTGGTGAACCAGCAGCTCGCCGACCTGCAGGGCCAGGCGCCCGGGGACTCCGCCCCCTCGGCCCGCCTCGCCGCGCCCCAGGGGCTGATGCTGAGCCCGCTGGGGGTGCCCCAGGTGTTCCTGCAGCCCTCGCCGGGGCTGCTGCCCGCGGTGGCCGCCGCGTAGCCGCGCGCTGCGAGCTGCTGCCAGCCGCGGTCACCCACTCACCTCCGGGAGAAACCCTCCCGACTCCGTCACCGAAACACGAGGTCTCTCACTTCGTAATTTATTTTGACTTCATTTTCGTATTTTTATAAGATATTTAATCCTCTTAGAATAGCGGCATAGTATAATATTTTTAACTACCATGTTAAGATTGTTCGGTATGAAAAAATATTTACCGTTATTATTAATACTTTCAATTATCAATTCCGTCCAAACTACTGTAAACAAAGAATAGCGAAGTAAATATTATAAGGGGGGGGGGGGGGTTAGCGTTATTTTTACAGTTTAAAAACTTATGTCACATTAAATATGTCGAATATACATATAACAATAATTTATTTAAGTAGAATCATTTTGAATGTATTTTTATACACCGATTCAATCATTTGTTTATTCCGTAAACAGGAAACGCACTAGAGAAGGAACACGAATAGGTTTAACTTAAAAACAAAAAAAAATATATTCTTCAGAAATGTTCTTTTTTTGTAAGTTAAGAACGCTTTGTGTATGCTCCGATTTAGCGGTGGTTTGAGGTTTTATGAAACTAGGAATTTGAATGGCGTCAGTGTGAATTAAGGCGCCACTGGGCGTATCTCGTGTGGCAAGGATCGTACAGTGATGACCGGTACCAAGCATACTCTGCGAACTGACTAGCAAGTAAGTGAAATTTTAATCTTGCTGTGTTTGACAGTGATGATTTACTAACATGATGAATTTTTGTTTAAGTGTCAATATTTGTATGTAGTATGTATGTTGTTATACTAAATAAAAAAAATCATTTTGTAGTTTGTTGTTTTGGTGTTATCTTAGGAACTGCAATTTTAAATTTTTAAAAAATTGGATATATATTTAATGGTTTCAAAATTACTTCTTATTCTTCACCACCATTCATTTTTCTACTTAAAATTTGCACTAAAAGTTTACGAATTTTACTATTGATTTGGTTTCTTGTTGGCACCACTGTCGCCCAGGAGCAGCGATGAGTGACGTGTGCAGTAAGTTTAACATCGGCGTAACTGATTGCCATTTTGAAAGTCTGTTGGGAACTAGACAAATTTAAAACTTCAGTAATCTCAGTTGCTTTATATCCAACAAAATTAAACTAGAAGTATTATCAAGGTAACAAAAAAAAAACGAAACCAAAAAATGCTATACAAATAGATCAATAATTATAACACAGCAAAAGTGACAATACACCAAAACTATTTTGGCCTCAGTTTGGTTTTAATTACATAGTTAGATGAGAGCAAAAAAGACGATGTAAGCTTTTGTACATACGCCATTGCTAAGCACATGTATGTCTGTAGAAGAAAATTACAAAAAAATA
Source organism: Bacillus rossius redtenbacheri (assembly GCF_032445375.1). Lineage (NCBI taxonomy): Eukaryota > Metazoa > Arthropoda > Insecta > Phasmatodea > Bacillidae > Bacillus > Bacillus rossius. Next base: position 2,853,959 of record NC_086332.1, read on the forward strand.
CACACACAAATTAAGCAAAAAGCTGCTTAATTTTTTTTTGTAGTTTTCTTCTACAGACATACATGTGCTTAGCAATGGCGTATGTCCAAAAGCTTACAAGTCATGCACTTCCATTGCACAAATCTTTCAATGATGAGAGCAAAAACGTTTGACAAAAAGGTTAATTATTGTTTTCTATATAGTTTACATTTGTTGCTGCTGTACGCCTGGTCATGCAGGTCTCTAGAGGCGGACTATGGTCAATGCGGTCCACGGAACAGTGAACCAGCCAATCAGGGAGGGGCTCCAGCGACTCGCCTGGGGAGATGACCAATCCGTGCAGCGAGACACGGTGGGTGGGACGGGAATCGAACCCAGCGCGCCTGAGTTCGGGTTCAACTTTTAACCATAAATGTGTCGCTCGTTGGTCATTATCCATCATCAGCGAGCCCAACACTCACCCTTCAATGCCTTATCATTGAAATGTAGACTTTGACCAGGGGATAGTCTCTAGAAACGGCCTGCGATGGCTTATTGAAAACTGTGGAAAAGACTTGTGCCAACGTGAGAAAGCTATTTTAAACTAAATAATTTTATAATTTTATGTTGAATAATTTGACTTTGATGAAGGAATCTGATTTTATTTTCAAAATTTACTTTAGTTTACTTGATTAAAATCATTCATGCTAAATGCATTATTTTTTTGATATTTTGAATGTAGGTGTTGGAGTCACTGTTCGTTTAAAAATTTAAAACTGTTATAGTTTGAATTTGAAACGAATGCAATTTGGTATTACTTTGAGTTATTTAAAATTTTGAGATGGAAAAAGTTACGAAGAAAACTTTTGTAAGAAGATGTTGGGTGTCGCACTGTGAAATAATTAAGCCTAGAAACGATGTGAAAATTTTTAGTTTAAAATAAATATTTGACAATCTACAAGTAAACATGGGGTTGTTAGGTTATGTGTATTGGTTGGACTTCAGAATTAGTTATTAATTTGATGGATATATGATAACCTAAGTTATTTACCGAACGATTCTAATTTTAAAAAATTGTGGGGTGGGGGCGGAATTAAAAATATTTCCATTAATCTGGATTAAAAATACACCCTAGATCCTATACAATATGGAGCCCTAAATCTTGCGGTATTGGAACAAACAAAATTACCTTTTTAAACAATAACACTGTATTCAATTTTTGTACATACATTTAATAAATAAAAAAAGTGTTCGAAAACTATTTTAAAACCATAATTTAACATTATGCATTAATAAAATACGTGTTTAATGTACATTTTTGCATGGTTTATTTCACACTGGTTGTTGGTATTAAAACATTACATAGTGGCGGTTATCCGAGAAAAAAATAAGGAAAGAGGTTCTACCTGGGAGTGAAATCTCTCTCTACTTCTATACTCCTTGACTTTGACAGCGCAGAGGGGGGACAAGTGAAGACAGTTGCTAATGTGCGCCCCTGCCCCACCCGGACTCAAACCCAGGACCTCGGCACACGACCAGGGGCTGTTCTGCAGCGAGGGAGCAGTTCAGCCCAAGAAGAAATAAACACTATTCTTGTCCTACACAACACTACCACTTCCTATAACAGCTGTGTTACCAAAGCGATCTCTGATATCTAACATTATGAACAACCAGTGGGTTTTCTGCCTTTTCGTTGTTCCAGCAGGTGAACCGTTGGCCAGTACGTCAGATTTGTTACATTTGGAGGATGTCTTAAGTATTTTTTTAAGGGTAAACTCGAATAAAATGATACATAGGGAAGCTACACATAAACTTGTAGAAATATAGATTTATTTTCTGTGTTTAAAGCACTGCAAGTAATTTGCTACACCAAGTATTTAGTTGGAGGGGAAAAATAATCTAAACCTTTTTCAAGATTATTGGAAAATTAAAGTGAAAAGACAAAGGGTATTTTTTCTTAAACACTGAAATACTCACCATTTTAATAAGTGCATTTACCAAGCTCATGTTTACAATAATATTGGACAGTAGACATTTTTAAATATTTGAAATTGCAGAATAATGGAAACTGCTTCTTCAGAAGTAAACAACACTGGTTGTCTCAGCAACTGAGTTCACTAATGTGCATTTCATATGACTCGCCACTCCTATAGTCAGCATATAAATGGTTCTAAACAACAGTAAGCAATAGAGTGAACTATGAGAATCAAAAGAAAAGATCGACTGAATCACGGTGAATGAAATCAGGGAAACATAACAATTATCATAAAACAATCAAACCCAGGCACTGATATCTCTCATAGCGCTGGAAGTCTGGGCGGCGATGCCTCCTCGCCTCATGAGCGAGGTCACATAGGGCGTGGAGGTGCTCATATCTCAATACAGCCCACTGTGCTCAGTGCTCATTCCTTCTAGGATGAGCCAAGCTGCCCAGTGAAGTGACGTCACGCATCCAAGCCTGATCAAGTCATGCCCCAACATTTCAAGACTAGGCATGTTCTACCTTCTTTTACCAGCTTCCTAGCCCAGAGGTTTTTAGTCAACCTATGTTCACCGAAACTATTTTAATTGAGACCATATAATAAACTATATATATGCTAAATTTTGTTCATTAATTAATTAAAATATTGATCCTAATAAGTATGAATCGTCTTATTAAATATTATGTAAATAATTGGATATATTGCTAAATGTTAGTCAGAGTTTGTTGTGCATCAGTGCCTATGTACGATATGCACAGTTTTGTTCCATTATCACACGGATATCGTTGAGGAATTCTCAAAGATTATATTTATTCTAAATCTGTAACCCGGAGGTTAGTAGCGAACCAGTAGTCAGCAGCGAATAAGTAGTCAGTAGCGAGCCAGCAGTCAGTAGCGAGTCAGTAGTCAGTAGCAAGCCAATAGTCAGTAGCGAGCCAGTAGTCAGTAGCGTGTCAGTAGCAAGCCAGTAGTTAGTAGCGAGCCAGTAGATAAGTAGCGAGTCAGTAGTCGGTAACGAGCCAATAGTCAGTAGCAAGCCAGTAGTCAGTAGCGAGTCAGTAGCGAGCCAGTAGTCAGTAGAGAGTCAGTAGTCAGTAGCGAGCCAGTAGTCAGTAGCAAGTCAGCAGTCAGTAGCGAGCCATCAGTCAGTAGCGAGCCAATAGTCAGTAGTGAGCCAAAAGTCAGTAGCGAGCCAGGAGTCAGTAGTCAGTAGCAAGCCAATAGTCAGTAGCGAGCCATCAGTCAGTAGCGAGCCAATAGTCAGTAGTGAGCCAAAAGTCAGTAGCGAGCCAATAGTCAGTAGTGAGCCAAAAGTCAGTAGCGAGCCAGGAGTCAGTAGCGAGTCAGTAGTTATTAGCGAGCCAATATTCAGTAGCAAGCCAGTAGTCAGTAGCAAGCCAATAGTCAGTAGCGAGCCATCAGTCAGTAGCGAGCCAATAGTCAGTAGTGAGCCAAAAGTCAGTAGCGAGCCAGGAGTCAGTAGCGAGTCAGTAGTCAGTAGCGAATAAGAAGTCAGTAGCGAGCCAGTAGTCATTAGCGAGCACGCACAGATACACAGACTGCAAGGTTATCTCAAACATGGACTCATAACATGGGCAGTCTGGATACAGGTCTGAGCAACGCACACTGCCCCAGTGAGCACACTGCTCCAGTAAGCACACTGTGCTGACCCAGCAGTTCCCAGATCGCGATCAGCTGTCCTGACCGTCTCGTGTTGCCAGCAGCTCATTACCGAGATTTTCCCTTGCTGGCATTGCTGCACAGAGGGTGTTGGCCCCCACAGCAAGGAACCAGCACAGCGAGGATTGGGCCCTGAGCACACTGGACCACCTGACGCCGCCTCCCACTGCAGTCACGTGAGCGAAGCAGCGATGCCCGGGCATCCCTGTCTGGTCACCGATAGCTGTTGTGTTTGAGGCTAGGTCACACGTATTCCCTTTTACAAATGCATCCGGCCGACTAGAGATAAAGCGTCAATGATAATATCGCATGATTACTTTATACGCCGGTAAGGGCCATTAACAATGGGATTATTTAATGTCCCTGATAATTTATACTAATGTCAAGTGGAAACAAATTAAAACACAGGACCATTACCAAACTACTAAATTTAAATTTAAATTGTGAGCATTACGAAAGAACCTAGTTTGTAATAGAAACTGAAAATTACCATTTCAATCACGAGTAAATAGTTACATGATAAATTAGCATGTAAGACCATTTATTTTCCTTTAATTATAATGTAAAATGTGTAAATTTTCTTCAAAAGCGGTAAAATAACATATATAAAAAAAGGGGGTTGTCTGTAAAGTCGTTTTACGGACGATAATTTTACGTGATAACATCGTAAGAAAACATTGATGAAATTTGCATTCCTTAACCTGATTGATATTATAGAAGATTTTCTCGCACGGTGGTTGGCCGGTTCTTGCACGCTCGGCTCAGACGGAACGTGACAATGAGTCATGCTTTTTCTTGCGTGCAGCCGGCGTTCATCATTTATAAGACGTTATGACGTCAAAATATTGTACGCAAATTGTCAAAAAAAGCTTTTATTTATAAAAATTAATAAATTTAGTAATAGAATGTATAATGGCGTAATGAGAAAAAATGTTAATACAGCTTGTTTGTTTGATCCCTAGAAGTTTTAAGTTACCAGTTTTTGCGGACAAACACCTCTACGATCAAGGGTGTTCAAATGCACTGCGTGGTACTACGCTACGCGTCAACTGGCGGCCAATGAGTGACGCAACGTCGGAGAAGCGGCGAACCAGCGGAACGCTGCACTCAGCGACTTTCGTGGAATGAAATCAGCGTACAAATAGGCCCTTGCGTGTAATCTGCCTGGAGTGAAGACCGCACTGGGCCCGCCATGAAGACGGTCGCCAGCGTGTTGGTGCTGTGCGCGGCGGCGTGGGCCCGCGGCCTGGACGAGACCACGGCGCAGCCCGGCGAGGCCCCCGAGGTCCCCGCGGAGTCCCGCCTGCTGCAGGCCCTCCAGGCCCCCGACAACACCAGCACCGCCCAGTCCGGCGCGCGCGCCAAGAAGTCCTCCGGCTACTACTCCCTGCCGCAGCACTCGTGCGCCTACCACCAGCCCTACCCGGGCCAGGCGGGCGCCAAGGCCGCCTCGCCGCCGCTGCTGTGGTTCTACCCGCCGCCTCAGGGCCGGGAGCACCAGGAGGACACCCTGGCCGCCCAGGTGGCGGCGGCGGTGCGGCGCCTGGCCGACGAGGCGGCGCTGGAGCTGGCCCGGGCAGTGGCCGACGACCCCTCCGCCTCGCCGCTGCTGCTGTGGTTCTACCCGCCGCCTCAGGGCCGGGAGCACCAGGAGGACACCCTGGCAGCCCAGGTGGCGGCGGCGGTGCGGCGCCTGGCCGACGAGGCGGCGCTGGAGCTGGCCCGGGCAGTGGCCGACGACCCCTCCGCCTCGCCGCTGCTGCTGTGGTTCTACCCGCCGCCTCAGGGCCGGGAGCACCAGGAGGACACCCTGGCAGCCCAGGTGGCGGCGGCGGTGCGGCGCCTGGCCGACGAGGCGGCGCTGGAGCTGGCCCGGGCAGTGGCCGACGACCCCTCCGCCTCGCCGCTGGCTCAGGACTCCGGTCGGCGCGAGGAGGCGCTCCTGAGGCTGCAGGCCGCGCTGAGCGGCTCCCAGCTGGAGCGGCAGCGGCAGTGGCGGCGCCTGGCGCAGCAGCTAGCCGAGCTGAGGGACCAGGCCGCCGGGGACCACGCCTCGGGGCGGTCCCTCCAGGTGTCCCGGGGAGCCTTCTAGCGGGCACCGCGAGCTGCCCTCTGTGGGCCGTGCTGCTGGGTCCCTCCAGGTGTCCCGGGGCGCCTTCTAGCGGGCACCGGGAGCTGCCCTCTGTGGGCCGTGCTGCTGGGTCCCTCCAGGTGTCCCGGGGAGCCTTCTAGCGGGCACCGGGAGCTGCCCTCTGTGGGCCGTGCTGCTGGGTCCCTCCAGGTGTCCCGGGGCGCCTTCTAGCGGGCACCGCGAGCTGCCCTCTGTGGGCCGTGCTGCTGGGTCCCTCCAGGTGTCCCGGGGCGCCTTCTAGCGGGCACCGCGAGCTGCCCTCTGTGGGCCGTGCTGCTGGGTCCCTCCAGGAGCCAACACCACACTCGCTCACTCTCATCTCGGCTTCTAACAACCATCCTGAATAACAACTAACTTTTACACCGGATTGCTTTCATTAATATACCTTGTATCATTCACATAATCTATGCCTATTACAAACTTATTTCATATTTATAATTTCATTTCTCAATTTACCGAGATATATTATCGATCTTTGAATTACACTCCAGTTAAAAATTTTATAAATTTACTAAATATTTTTTGTAAATGAAGTCGAAACATAAAGTAATGTGAGACCTTGTGATTGATATGCGGGGACTGATGTTTGACAAAAAAAACTGTTTATGGTGTACATCTGGACTATCGACACGCCTGTATCAGGTGAAAACGAGAAGGAAAACATGGTACGGTGTTGTAAATTGAGTTATTTGAACGCTGGCAATGTATGTATTTAATAATAATAAAAAAAACACAATTATTTATGTAACTTGTTTTGGGTTATTTATTTATCATGAATTTTCATTTAATGTGTTATATTTAAGAATATTGAAATTTTAAATTCCAAACTTTATTTAACATTGGTTGTAATAACTCACTGTCACAAACTGTTATATTTACAGTCTCTATTACCAAACATAATTTTTGAAGCTGAATAGTTTTGTTGCCTGTAAGAGCATGTTTCTTACGCGCTGCTGTTTTAAAATATAAACACACTCAAAGAGTACATAAATGGAAAATAAATACCACACACTCCAACGTAAAAAGTAAAATTACCATGCATTTTTATATTTACTGTTTATGTAAAAATAATTTTCTAATACCAAAAATCTAGTCTTATTTACTGGCAGGAAAGTAACCACCCTTTCACGATTATTGGCTTTAAAATATTGTCTCTGGAATGTAATGTTGTAATCCAGGAAGTAGACGTTAAATGACAGTGCATTTGGACTGGCCAGTCGGTGCGTACCGCGCAGTGTTGGGGTGGGGGAACATGTGTCCACGTACATTTGCCTACACCGCAAACACGCCTCATTGTTTACCGTGACAGTTCCCCCGACAAACTACAAGGAAAGAGGTTAAGCTCAAGAGCGCTGCGCTACTTTTACAAGAAAACCATTTGAAGGTTATTCAAAAGTCTTGAATTTAATTATCCTTAAAACAAAAAAAAAATGTTTCTACACAGCCTAATTAAAAGTTTTGAATAAAGTGAGTAAAATGAAGTGACATGTCCAATAAAACACATACCAAGTATAACATTCATAAAAATGAAATGTAGTTTTATATATATATATATATATATATATATAGAGAGAGAGAGAGAGAGAGAGAGAGAGAGAGAGACCCATATTGAGATATAAGATTAAAAAATGGGAGCGTGTACTTATGTACGCGCGTTAGAAGTTATAGTTACTTGGCGTAATAAAAAACTAATTAAAATTTGGCATGAAAATAATTAATGTAAATAAAATAATAAAAGGTCATGAAATATATTATAAATACTTTTAGTAAAATATCAATTAAAACAAATCAATAAATTTAAATGAATTCTCAGTATTCAATAGTAATGTAAAAAATTTTAATTTTGTAAAATAATCGAGATATATTTAACTTAAAATGAAAATCATTAAATGTGCTGAATTTTTATTTTAATTTGTAAATTTCAATTATTAAAAAATAATTATATAATAATTTAAAATGCAAATCAATTTTACATACGGACATTGTACATAAATATACTTATATAAATATACTTGAAAAAGTTTATAAACACAATTCTTATCAACAAGTATTTACAATAATTAAGTGACTGATGATATGGGCCAGTATTCAATATCAATCACTCAAGTATAAGGTTTGAAAGCACATTTATAATGTCCCTTTTTTGTGACGGAAAAAATAATGCAAGAAATCTGTAGTGTTATATTTATAGTAATAGAACTTAATCAACAGTTAAGATGAGAAAATGAAATTTAAAAAATCAATATAGTATGTATAAACCAGCCTTCTAGTTGGTTACATGCATTTAGATTATTGATAAGATTGTTTGATATTTCATAATAATGCTTAAAAACAATTGATAAGCACGAATTTAACGTGGGAGTTTATATTTATTTTATCATCACAATTTGTAAAATATGTATTACATTAAAAACTGAAACTACAAGCAGCTCATGGAAGTTCCAGCGGCAGCTCCCTGGCTGTACCTGTAGTCACTATGCTCCGGGGGTCTCACTGCTCCTGGAGTCAGAGCTTGTCCTGGAGTCCGTTGCTCCTGGAGTCTAGCTACTCCTGGAGTCTCGTATACTGCAACCAAACAGACTGTCTTCACTCGCTTCCTGCTGGGTTCGATTCCCGGGTGAGTTAAGCCCGGGGCTTCACGAGTGGGAACCAAGGAGGACTAGCCGTCCCTCTATCAGTGCATCTAGTCCCCTAGCAGTGTATCTAGTCCACCTGCAGTGCATCTAGTCCCCCTGCAATGCATCTAGTCCCCTAGCAGTACATCTAGTCCCCTAGCAGTGCATCAAGTCCCCATAGCAATGCATCAAGTTCCCCTAGCAGTGCATTAGTTGCCTTAGAAGTTTATCTAGACGCCCTAGTAATGCATTTAGTCCCCTAGCAGTACATCTGATCCCGTAGCAGTGTATCTAGTCCCCTAGCAGTGCATCTAGTCCCCTAGCAGTGTATCTAGTCCCATAGCAGTGCATCTAGTCCCCCTGCAGTGCATCTAGTCCCCTAGCAGTGCATCTAGTCCACCTGCAGTGCATCTAGTCCCCTAGCAGTGTATCTAGTCCCCTAGCAGTGCATCTAGTCCCCCTGCAGTGCATCTAGTCACACTAGCAGTGCATCTAGTCCACCTGCAGTGCATCTAGTCACACTATCAGTGTATCTAGTCCCCTAGCAGTGCATCTAGTCTCCCTAGCAGTGTATATAGTCCCATAGCGGTGCATCTAGTCCCCTAGCAGTGTATCTGATCCCGTAGCAGTGTATCTAGTCCCCTAGCAGTGCATCTAGTCCCCTATCAGTGCATCTGATCCCGTATCAGTGTATCTAGTCCCCTAGCAGTGCATCTAGTCTTCCTAGCAGTGTATCTGATCCCGTAGCAGTGTATCTAGTCCCCTAGCAGTGCATCTAGTCTCCCTAGCTGTGTATCTAGTCCCATAGCGGTGCATCTAGTCCCCTAGCAGTGCATCTATTCACTAGCAGTGCATCTAGTCCCATAGCAGTGCATCTAGTCCCATAGCAGTACATCTAGTCCCCCTGCAGTGCATCCAGTCCCATAGCAGTGCATCTAGTCCCCTAGCAGTGCATCTAGTCCCCTAGCAGTGCATCTAGTCCCATAGCAGTGCATCTAGTCCCCTAGCAGTGTATCTAGTCCCCTAGCAGTGTATATAGTCTCCCAAGCAGTGTATCTAGTCCCATAGCAGTGCATCTAGTCCCCTAGCAGTGTATCTAGTCCCCTAGCAGTGTATATAGTCTCCCAAGCAGTGTATCTAGTCCCATAGCAGTGCATCTAGTCCCCTAGCAGTGTATCTAGTCCTCGTGCAGTGCTTCTAGTCACCATAGCAGTCATATAGTCCCCTAGCAGTGTATCTAGTCCCCTAGCAGTGCATATAGTCCCCATAGCAATGCATCAAGTTCCCCTAGCAGTGCATTAGTTGCCTTAGAAGTTTATCTAGACGCCCTAGCAGTGCATCTAGTCCCCTAGCAGTGTATCTGGTCCCCTATCAATGCATCAAGTTCCTCTAGCAGTGCATTAGTTGCCTTAGAAGTTTATCTAGTCCACCTGCAGTGCATCTAGTCCCATAGCAGTGCATCTAGTCCCCTAGCAGTGCATCTAGTCCCATAGCAGTGCATCTAGTCCCCTAGCAGTGTATCTAGTCCACCTGCAGTGCATCTAGTCACCCTAGCAGTGCATATAGTCCCCTGGCAGTGCATCTAGTCCCATAGCAGTGCATCTAGTCCCCTAGCAGTGTATCTAGTTCACCTGCAGTGCATCTAGTCACCCTAGCAGTGCATCTAGTCCCTTAGCAGTGTATCTAGTCACCCTAGCTGTGCATCTAGTTGCCTTAGAAGTGCATTTAGTCGCGCTAGCAGTGCTACTTGTTGCCCTAACACTGCAAGGATCTCAAGTAACAAATTGTAGCAAGTGCAGGGTGACCTGGAGAAAATGAAGAAGGTGCCAGGCCTGCTTGGGCGACATTCGTCATGATTTATCCTGCATTCCTTGCAGCAATTGGAGGGTAGGTCTCGGATACTAAGAGTAAGTAATAAATTAGGAGACTGTAAATATAAATATAGGAGTACCACAGGGCATAGTCTTTGACTATTTGTTTTCTAATTTATATAAATTATTTATGAATCATCGACATAGACGGGTAGATATTTTATTTTTAATATTATACCGCAATTTTATTTTTTTCTGTTAATATTTAACTTAATTTTTTAAAGATGTTCCAGATAACAGTTTTCTTTCTCTAAATATAGGCCTAAGTAAAACCAAATATATTACTTTCTCTGGCAACGTTTCTGGTCAGTCTATCGAACATGAATTTAAATTTCATGTCTGTAATGAAATAAGCGTTAACTGCGAGAAAAATATTGTGTAATTGAAAGAACGCAGAATATGAAATACTTAGATTTAGTGCTCCACTCTTTTATCTAATGGGACCAACATGTTTCTTATCCAACAAACAAAATTAGAAAAATTGTATAAATTCTTTCAAGATCTATCTATATTAACTGTTGAAGGAATAGGATGGTTTACTTTGCTAATTTCAGTCTGTTCTGCGGCATGGAATTCTGGTCTGGGGAGGAATGAGCAAAATTCAATCAAACCACTTAATACAATTCAAAAACTTATTATACTGATAATTTTAAAAAACATACTTACCCAGCCAAGGTACGTTTTAAACTTCTAAGAGTATCTGATATTTAAAACAATAATTTAGTGCCGCAATAACGAGTATACATCAAAGGGAAAAATCAGTCAAATTATGAATCTGATTATTATCGTACACGGCACAGACAGACCATAAATTTACCTATTCCTCTATTTCATTAAACAATTTCTCCGAGATATTTAGAATTTTTGCTACCAATAATTGTAGTTATTCTACCTGAAAAATTAAAAAAATATATGTATTTTCAAATAAAATTTATGCAAATATTTAACTGAATACTTTAACTGATGAAGACATTTCTTTAGTATTAAATTAAAGTTTTATATAATGTTGTAACTTATGTTTTTGTACATTTTCCTTTAAATTTTTATTTTTGACTTTTTAAATAAGGTAATTATTTTTTACTAAAAATGTTATTCTTTAGATTTTTAAAAATTAATTGCTCTTTTTAACTTTAAAATGCATAAAAACTAATATATTTTTTAATTTGTTATGATTTTTAAAATGTTTAATTTATTCAAATACCGCAACTAGATTAAAGTGACTAGATGTACTTACACGCAAGCTTGCTTTTGTGGGGGCTAAATTTCCTGTTTAATTTAGTGATTTACTATCAAATAAATAAAATTTATTTTAAATTAATATAACTCCCGCAGGCTAACAGAGGTTGGTGAAGACTTAGTGAACTAGTGCAGTCTGTTATAAGGTTATAATCGTGATATATGCCGGAGTGAAGTTGAGGGGCTATAATTTCACTTGGTTCCCGTTAAGAAGATGTAATTGAGATTTGCGCACAGTATTTATAGATACTAATTTTATAAATTTTCAACCAAATCCAAAGTTCGTCATATTGGCGCAGCGATACACACTGTGAGGGTCGTTACCACAACGCCGAAATACCATAACGCCGAATGTCAAAATTGACCACAACGCCGACAGCTAGAAAACTGCTGTGTACCACAACGCCGAGAATAACAACTGAATGAATTTGTGTGTGTTTCTTAAATGTACCTTAACGCCGAAATACCACAATCAAACATAACCTAACCTAACCTAACCTAGCGTAATATAACCTACCTAACTTAACCTAGCCTATCCTATCCAGCCCAACCTAACCTAGTCTAACATAGTCTAACCTAACCTAACCTTTGTGGCAGTCCTGCAATGACATTTTTCGGCGTTAGTGTATTTCGGCGTCGTGGTAATTCGGAGTTGTGGTACACAGCAGTTTTCTAGCTGTCGGCGTTGTGGTCAATATGGCATTTCGGCGTTGTTGTATTTCGGCGTTGTGGTGCGTCCCCCACGGTGAACATGTATCTATCGTGCAGTGTCGATGAGTGCGTGGCTGCAGATGAACCAGGCGCGGTGGTTGAGGCGGACACGTGCCGAGCTGACGGCGCGCTGTCAGCTCCCACGTGGCGGGTCAAGGCACCGTGTGCTTCCTTGAGGAAAACTTGGCGCCGTGACGTCAGCCTCCCCCCCCCTCCCCCCGGGAAGCCTTCATTTCACAGACGAGAGAGCCGCACCCGAAGTTCCCCGAAGTTCATGCTCGCTTTTTCTTTCCCCCGTTATATCTCATTGTATAAACCGGTGTGGCATTATATTTTGCGGTCGATTAGGATAGGTTAGCTGCATTATAAATACTTTAAAACATTGTGGACTGTTGGTTATATTAGGTAAGTGTAGCTACATTAGAAATATTTACAATATACAAAAAAAAACCGAAGATGCACGATCGGACGTTTGGCTCTCTCGTCTGTGAAAAGAAGGCTTCCCCGGCCTTGCCGTATAACGCCCCAGGGGTCGAAGTGGCGCTACGCCGATTTCGTGTACCAGGGCGATGTAGATAAGTTTGGCAACTTCCTGTCCGTTGCCTTGGCGTGTCTCGTCTGCTTAGTGAAGCTCGCTGCGGCCTGTGAACTGCTGGTGCCAGTAGTAGTTGAATCCGTCATTATCATTGCGCTACGCCCTGCGCGCACCGGGGCGTGGCGTGCCTCGTCTGGCGTCGGGCAGCTGGACAGCTGGACAGCTGGACAGCTGATCTGCGGGATTCGCGAGACGCGAGAGTTCCGACACAAGTCATCTCTGGATACTGCGCACTGCCCGCATGCCCGCAACAAGCAGGCGTGAAGTAGCTTGGCTTCTGGGTTGTAGCCGTGTCCTTGGCGAATAATTCACCGACGTTTCGGTCGACATTGCAGTCGCCATCATCAGGGAGCAGTTACCTACCGGTAAGGTAACTGCTCCCTGAAACGTCGGTGAATTATTTGCACAAGGACACCTACCAGTAGGTAACTGCTCCCTGATGATGGCGACTGCAATGTCGACCGAAACGTCGGTGAATTATTCGCCGAGGACACGGCTACAGCCCAGAAGCCAAGCTACTTCAGACAATGGCCGTGAAAGCCTGCGAACGTTATTAATAAGCATACATACATATTTAAAAACACAGAAAGTTTCCCATAAAACATTTATTTATTTTCCGTTTACTTTATCAACCACTATCTATTAAAAATTTGTGCAATGGGAGTGCATGACTTGATATAAGCTTTTGGACATACGCCATTGCTAAGCACATGTATGTCTGTAGAAGAAAACTACAAAAACACAAATTAAGCAAAAAATTGCTGTTGTCAACAGGATATAAACACCACATAATATTCCATAACAGGAATATGGTCAACAAACAAAGAATGATGTGGTGTTTATATCCTGTTGACAACAGCAATTTTGGGCTCAATTTGTGTTTTTTGTCTTTTGGGTTTTTTGTAGTTTTCTTCTACAGACATACGTGTGCTTAGCAATGGCTAGAGACCTGCAAAATTCGCGGATTCATTTCGTGATATGCTACCATTCAAATAATTATACCTTAGCGCTGCTTCTACCACTGGTTCGCTGTTAATCTGGATTCATGAGGGCCAGTTAGAGACTCTCACTCATAGAAGTGTCGAATCACAGGCACTCAGTCGAGACGACTCACAAGTCAGCAGCCAATGAACAGTTGGCATTGGCCCGAGTGTGTATAGTGTAGTAGAGTCTATCCTGGAGGTCATTGAACCCGCGAATTTTGCAGGTCTCTAGCCAATGGCGTATGTCCGAAAGCTTACATGAAGTTTATCAGCCACGTCTCGCAGCCACTATCCAGCTTATTTGTTGAACCTTACAAGTAAAAATAATTTGTCTAAAGCATTCCAAAAGTATCCGTAGGAATTGTACTAAATGGCGGAGCGGCGACACGTGCCTCCACCAGAGGACAGTCACCCTGCTGTCCTCGTGTCCCGGCGTGTCGGCACTTTGCGCGCCACGTGCGCTCCTTATATGGCAGTCGGCGTCCCACTAGACTACACGTGCCCGATGGGCGCCGCGTGCAGAGATGTCCGCGCGCCTCCTGCTCCTGCTGGCGGCCGCCAGCTCGCGAGGCGCCATCCAGGTAGGGACACCAGCTCGAGGCCGGTCACCGCTGGTTCCAGCCCGCACCGCCGGCTCAACTCTTCAGCGGTTCATTGTGTCGTGTAGAATAATTTCTTTTTTTCACGTGATAACGTCTTGTAAATCGATAGAACGCCGTCTGCACGCACGAAAAAATTTGACACGTTCCGCCTAAGCCGAGCGTGCAAGAACCGGGCCAACCACCATGCGAGAAAATCTTCTATAAATATCAAACAGGTTTAAGGCGGGCTTTTTTAAAACTAATTGTTCGTGATTATATTTTTAAAAATATATTTAAAATTAAGTTTAGCAAAAAACTGTAAATAATATTTGAAATTTTAAAAAGTAATGCAATTTTTCGTCAATGTTTTCTTATGACGTTATCACGTAAAATTATAGTCCGTAAACCGACTTTACAGACCAACTAACCCCCCTCTCCCCCTTTTTTTTAAACACATTTAGTGAACCAACTGAACGAATAAAGTATCATTCATTATAAACAATATTTTTACTGTATCTCAAGATTTGTCTTTGGACATACGCCATTGCCGGTTACAATGTATGTATCAAGAAACCATTGCCTAAGTCATCCGATTTCAAAAAAACTAAAAACATAGATAGCACAGAAAATTCTGCGGAAGGAATTAGTCATAAATTTTTTTACAATACACGGTGGGCTGACGACGAAATAGCTGCGACAACAACAGTGAGTACAACCAAACAACAACTTTTGAAAACTCAGTGACAAACAGAGGAACATAACGATGATTCGAAACAGAGACACAGCAATACAATGACACACGTGCGAACCCAGCAATGAAGTCAAACAAAAATTCTGACAACACAGACTGACAAGGTAGGCTTCTTATGACACAATAGTTGCGAAGTTTCGGGAAATTGAGATCTTTCCCGTCCTCAGGCACAAACAAGCTGATCTGTTTTGTTTAAATCCATCGTTGGGTTCCTCTGCCGCCGCGTTGTCCAAAGTTGTTGTTTGTTTGTATTCACTGTTCTTGTCGCAACTTTCCTCGTTGCTGTCAGCCCGCTGTGTCCGTATCTGCTGTGATTATTTTTTGACTAATTTCTTCCACGAAATTTTCAGTGTTATGATTTTTATTTTTTTTTTACATTGGTGGATTTTGGTTGGTTTTTATGCGATTACATATTCATATTTTTGTCCATATTAAGGTTTATTATGACAAACAGTTAACCAGTAATGGCGTATGTCTAAACAAAACATCTTTAGTCGATCTTCCGCATTGCAGAAACCACTCAAAGAACGTATTTTTACTGTGGTTAGCCTAATTGTTTTTCTTACATTAAAATATATAAGAGACTACTCAAAGCAAAATTAAAGCGAAATATACTGCTTGGTTACTATTCCTCGGGTAGTAAAAATTTCTACGAAGAAATTAATAAAATGGTTTGATCAATATTGTTTATCTTACGAAGCAGCGTGTTTTAATATTCCGGTTATGGTAAACATAAAATCTACTCTAGTGTAACGTGACATATATTTTATATTTTGCAGTTCTCTATTAGAAACATAGAGCACTGGCATCCAATCAAATACATTAGTATATTTGATCTAATGAAAATCATGCCAGTTAAAGCTAAGGTTTTTATTAAATTCAAAAATAATATTTTTTTTTGTATTCTGATATAGATATATGATGACCACAAATCAGCAATAATTTGTATGTTATAAAGGTACTAAATGAATTATAAATATGTATGCTTTATTTATAATTGTTATTTATTTCCAATTATTTCAGGCAAAAACAAACATTTTAATTAGATGATATCACGTTAATTGACCAATCGTACGTCCACCACACGTGCAACAAAACCACAAAATGGTGAACTTGAAATATCTTCAATCAGGATCGAATGAACCAGTTGCAGCATGATGCAACAGCAGAAACAGCGAAGGAGGCTTGATACTAAGTTCTGATGGTGATATGTACTCGCGCCTGTTCGTGCGACTGAGAACTAGGCTTATCAAGTTCACGTGGACGAGAAGCCGTATCATTGGCCAGTCGGTTGTAGAGTTGTTCCTGATTGGCGACTTTTGGGCGGTTTAGTCGTCCAAGCCTCTCTGCGCACAGATGCCAGTTGCAAAACCCTTCATTAGTTTGTCATGCAGCTAGAAAACAGAGATGTTTTGAGAAACAGCTAACATATTGCCAAGTTTTGTCATTTATTTACGATTAAAAAGATAACGGATTAGACTGATCAACAAGTGAGAAAAGTTACACCAGTATTATGGCATAGTATCTAATCACATTACATATACAAAAAAAAATTGGTTGTCTGTAAAGTCGGTTTACGGACGATAGTTTAACGTGACAACGTCATAACAAAACATTTATGAAATTATTGCATACTTTTATGAATAAAATTTAATCATTTTTATTTTAATAATACAAGAATAAATACTTGAAATTATACTAGTATTCAGATTTTTAAAACGCAAGAATAATTAACCTTTATTGCCGAAATTGTTGTTGTAATAAGCAATGAAAACCACATTAACTTTTCACTTCACTTTATAAACAGTCGAGTGGAAGAGAGATATATGCGGCGCAAGCGTACAATAAGCGTAACGGGACACAGTGTAACGGAACAATATGCGTAACGGGACACTTTTTCGTGCGTGCAGCCGGCGTTCATCGATTTATTAGACGTCACGTCAAAAAATTATACAAAGTAATTTTCAATAAGCTTTTGAAGTGGTTAAAAACATATTATTGTTTCATTTAAAGCCAAACATTTGTTACTGTTAACTTTTTATATTTCTGGAACACAGATTTTCGGAGTTATATAAGAAATGAAAATATTTTTAATTGTGGTCTATGCAATTATGTCTCGTGTGCTGGCAAGATTTTAACTTCATACTGTTTAAACGTTGGCTTTCAGAACACTATTCATTTAATGATAACGTGTTATTTATTTCTCTTTTACATCAAGGTGTTTATATAGATTGCTACACAACTCGTTGTCAGTCAAGATATTTTGAGAATGGAGTCGATGATAGCTCATGACGAGGATAGATCCCAGTATTTGGTGGAGTGAGTCGGTAAACCTCGTAGAAGGCGAACTAAGATGGCCAAGCCGGGAATACACACCATTTCCTGTCGAATACAAGGCCACTGACCCACCTCGTTATTTAATTAATGTGAAGCTAATTTAAAGACGAATTGCATAGTAAAGCTATAAAAACGTCTAAAAATTTTTAGCAACATCGGTAATGTATTTTTTTTTAACAATGCCAATCTGAGCATTTTCAAAATATTTTTTAATATATTTGTCTTACCTTGTGAACATAAATTCCTAAAAAGAAATCTATTTATACGCTTGTGTATTGCTGTGTATAAACAGACTCAATTAAAACTGACTACCATTCACGAACTATAAGGCACACAGACATGATCAGCTCTTATCTAGATTGTGCTTCTGTATAACATCGTGAAGAGAAAATACTGATCCCGACCTATGTTTTTTTAAATTTAAAACACACATATTACACCAGAAACGAATTTGATTAGTGCAATTATTTGTGAATGCAATAATCTATCCTTATTAAGAACACATCCAATCAGTTGATTGCAGTGCACTCACTGTAAAAGCATTTTTTGTAATTTTACAGGTACAGTCCTTGGAAACTCTGCTGTTGCCAACGATATCACTTGTAAAATTGCAATGCAGGGCTTTGTACCATTTGCAACTGCAAGGCAGAGCTTTGCAAGTGATATCGTTGGCAACTGAGTTTCCAAGGATTTTCCTTGTAAAAATTGGTTGTCTGTAAAGTCGGTTTTCGGACGATAGTTTAAAATGACGTCATAACAAAACATTGATGAAATGTTTTCATACTTTATGAATAAAATTGAATAATTTTTATTTTAATAATAAAATAATAAATACTTGAAATTATACAAGTAATCAGATTTTTAAAATGCAAGAATAATTAACCTTTATTGCCGAAATTGTTGTTGTAATAAGCAATGAAAACCACATTAACTCTTCACTTCACTTTATAAACAGTCGAGTGGGAGAGAGATAGATGCGGCGCAAGCGTACAATGAGCGTAACGGGACACAGCGTAACGGAACAATGTGCGTAACGGGACACTTTATCGTGCGTGCAGCCGGCGTTCATCGATTTATTAGACGTTGTCACGTCAAAAATTACAAAATATTGTTACAGTGCTTCAAAAGTCGTGGTGGCTGTGACGTGACGCTAATGGGCGAATGGCTGGGGCTCCATCCCAACCTGACATGACTCATTCGTTTATTGGTACCAAGTTCATATCGCTGTGGTTTTAATTCTGAAGTGTCCATTGCCCCAGTTTTCAATGTGCATAATCATGTGGAAAAAAAATTATCCTTAACGATTTAGTTTCAGCAGTTTTCGTTTGCATATTTTAGCTTTATTCTGCACTCCAAAATATTTCCATATGGCATTAGTTGGCTTGATTACTTTAACTTACCATTCTATTAGCGTCTGAAGTTTGTAAACATTTTAAATATAAAAATTACGAGGTGTATGCGGTAGTTTTGAAATAAGTGCATAAGCTGCAATTTCAAACATACTACGACACTACTTCAGTCTTATCAAATTTACGAGAAAAAATTAATTATTAATTTTTTTAACGTCTGGCTTAAAGAATAACAGCTGCATAAGTGCATTTCCTAAACATATTAATTAACAAGAAATGCTATAAAAATGATGAATGTTTAAATGAACCAAAAAAATATATTATTCCATTCAAAAATTTTTCATGATTTTCGAGGAAAGTATCTAGGGTCCTGACATTTCCCAACTCCATGACCGTGAGCACGCGAATAGCTCACTGGTTCTAACCGAAACCCCCGGCGCGGCTGCAGTTTACGAGCACCTAGTGTAGATGTGTTTGAGCTGCCGTGTGTAGATGGCGGTGCTTGTTGCAGGGGCCAGCCGGCGTGGTCACCGCCGTGACCCCACCACGTGACCCCGGCAGACAGGCTGACCCGTACCTCCAGCCCTCTCTCGCCCTGCAGCACGTGAGTACCTGCCCCAGCTACCCCCGCCCCCCCTCCTAGCGCTGCTGCTTGGGTTCACAGAGGACCATCTCGTCCACAGCTCTTACGTGTGCTTAAACACGTGGTGCCCTTAAAGGCGCTCATCACTGAGTGAACTAGCCTTAGTTTCCAGCGAAGCTTTAACTTCCAGCTCCTACATAAAGCTACGCATTTCTGTTATGAACCCTTAGAGGTTCTCATCACTAAGTGAAATAACCTTGGGATTGCAGAGAAGCTTCTAACTATTGGCTCTAACATAGGACAAACAAAGCATAATGATGCTCTTTAGGGGGTCTTATCAATGAGTAAACTAATCTTGTGTTTGCAGAGGAGCATGTAAATTCTAGCTCCAACATAGGAATAAACATTGCTTAGTGGCTATCATCATGTGTGAACTATCACTGAGTTGCAGAGGAGCTTCTTACTTCTAGCTCTAAAATAGGACTAAATATATCAAAATGATACTCTTAGCGGCTATCGTTAATTAGTGTACTAAACTTGGTTTTGCAGAAGAGATTCTAAATATATTTTATGATGCCCTTAGAGTATCTCATCGTTGAGCAAACTAACCTTAAGTTTGCAGAGGATCTTCTAATTTCCAGCTTTAGTTTAGGATG
Source organism: Bacillus rossius redtenbacheri (assembly GCF_032445375.1). Taxonomy (NCBI): domain Eukaryota; kingdom Metazoa; phylum Arthropoda; class Insecta; order Phasmatodea; family Bacillidae; genus Bacillus; species Bacillus rossius. Next base: position 2,873,978 of record NC_086332.1, read on the forward strand.
TTGCAAATGGTACAGTTCATGCGAACAAAGCCACTGTGTTAATGCTTGTGGTATGTGTATGTGAGTAGATGGGAAAAGTATGTTTTAATATAAGTCGTCACTCCAGCCTTGGGTTGGTTTTTCTAATATTCCTTCCCGCAGAGCCGAATACGAGAAAAAACAGCTCGACTCACCGACGGGCGAGGCATCTTCCTTGTCAGCACACGAGGCCTGGTTTGGTGACCGAGTTGGCCTTAAAACCCCGTGGAAGGCTGGAGTAATAACTTTCACGGGACGTCAGATTATCGTCCATTCCACCATTTTCCACTCAGTGACAAAACTCATCAAGATATGTGTTTATTTTTTTGTTTAATTAGCTGCCGAAGAATGTTCGAAATCGATTTTTATGTTGAAATACACCAACGCCCTCTCCATGTGCCAGAGTGTTAAGAAGTGGACTAATTTGTTCGGGATTATCAACGCATCCACTCTTAGGGGGTGAGAAGGCTTATAAACTGAACATAACCTATCAGAAGCACCACACACGTACCTCGTGTGCGGGATTCGAACCCCATGCAACACGGGGGTCGGACAACTGATCATGAACACACGCATGCCACATGTGGGGCCGCAATCCTCGACCTGTGGGGGTTCACGTCGCGACAGGCTTGCATCCAGCCACTTTGTTTAACACTTGCGCCGTCCCTGAGTTGAGTCTTCGAGACACTTGCCTGAGGTTCCTCACAGCTATCGCTCAAATCGAAATATGTTTTCTTATAATTTAGTTATTCTTTTTTTTAACAAATAATAAAGTCGTTATCGCGGAATGTCACTTCAATATCTCCTTGTATTCTGAATCCTGTTTTAAAAATGTTTAACCTGTTATACTTGTTCGCATTAAATGTCTTGTAAACCCGACATAGCAATGTTAGAGTATGGTTGATAACGGGGACGCACCACAACGCCGAAATACCACAACGCCGAAAACCATAACGCCGAATGCCAAATTGACTACAACGCCAACAGCTAGAAAACTGATGTGTACCACAACGCCGAATTACCACAACGCCGAATTACCACAACGCCGAAATACATAAACGCCGAAAAATGTCATTGCAGGACTGCCACAAAGGTTAGGTTAGGTAAGGTTAGCACACAAATTCATTCAGTTGTTTTTCATTTCGCTCCTGTAGCCCCCCCCCCCCCCCCCCGCCCTTCCCCGCAGCAACATTTTTCGGCGTTACTGTATTTCGGCGTTGTGGTACACAGCAGTTTTCTAGCTGTCGGCGTTGTGGTCAATTTGGCTTTCGGCGTTATTGTACGTTCGGCGTTGTGGTAACGACCCGTTGATAACCCTTCCCTAGTCTCAGCTACATGCCACCGCCCTGGGATGTAAGTGTCTTCAGTTCGCTCGCGACACCGTGGGCTCACAGTGTTGGGTCGGTGACGCGGTAGGCGCGCCTGTCGGCAGCTGTACGGCCCGGGCTTCTTGCAGCTGGTGCCCCACAGCGCGACCACGCTGCCCTCCGACGGCCGCCTGCTGAGGCTGCTGAAGCTGCTCGCCGACAACCAGCAGCTCAGCCCCGAGTACCAGCAGCTGCTGTGGCAGCCGTGCCTGCTGCTCGGCGACCGCTGCTCCACCACCTACTACCGCCGTCCAGGCCGCCGCTGCAGCTGCAGCTGAGCCCTCAGACAGCGCCATCGCCGCTCCTCGTGTGCGGCGCTCCTGGAACACGAGCCTGAGAGTCCTCGCGGCCACTGCTCAAGTCGACGAGTGTTTCCTATTCTTGTTGTTTAACAAGTTAATTACAATGTGAATAATAAAGTGGTTATCGCGGGATATCACTTCAATATTCCCTTGTATTCTGAATCCTGTTTTAAAAAAAAAAAATTAAACCTGCTATATATTGTTCGCATTAAATGTCTTGTAAACCTGACACAGCAATATTAGAGCATGGTTTGATAACTAGACACCGGAAAAATTCGCGAATTAATTTCGCGATAGGTTGAAATATAAGTAGTTATACCTCAGTGCTGCCTCTGCTATTGGCCCACAACTCACCTGGAGGACTTTGGGCCAATGAGAAACACCCGACCAAAGCTTTATACGAATCACAGGCTGCTACGTTGGGACGTCTCACAAGGCAGCAGCCAATGGGTGGGTGACATTTGACCGAGCGTACGTAGAACTATGGAGTTAATCCTGAAGGTCATTGAACCCGCGAATTTTTCCGGTCCCTAGTTATAACACCTTCCCTAGTCTCAGCTACATGCCACCACCCTGGCGTTGCTCGAGGAGGTTGTGTCGTCTGCTTTCACAGGAGACTGTAGACTCCTTGCAAGCTGCAAACACAACCACACTACACTATATGCAGTTCATCACTGGCGTGTACCACACACTCTGTAAAGTGAACGGCATCGACTGAAAACAATTGCAAATGTGACTGACGCCTGATATCAGCGTGGCTGTTTCCAGTAAGTTCCTGCAGAAAGAAACAACGATGCAAGTTGAAGTTGTCATGGAAGCTCAGTCCGTTAGCGTGAAGCACACAACCGCATTTGTAACGGCCTCACAATATAGGCGTTATGCTTCAGTTATAACAAACATAAGATTGTCTATGTCTACTTGTCCTCTGTCATGCACTGTGACACAAATTCATAAAAACTAGCTGATCCGTGTGAATATTTTGCACAGCATTGTGATCAAATTAGAAAATGCAAGTATTTATTAAAAAAAATTATTTTATCTTGCAGAGAAGTAATAATTACCAGTCTTAATGTAAAAAGTCGTTATCTATGTATACGTTATATTCAGCATCAGTGTTTTTGAAGTTAGGAGTACTTACCTGATTTAATACATTTATTTAACTCAGTTAATTAAGTTTATTTAATTATGTTGGTTTATAAAAAACAGTTTAAAACGCCTTACGTTGATTTAATTTGATTGATTTGCGTGATAGATCAAACTTGCATATATAATGTAAAAAAATCTAACAGCTGTCATGTTAGTTAAACATATTTTAAATAGATGGCGCCTCCTACATGTTAGTTAAATATATTTTCCTAATTAAAATAAGGTTTTTATAAAACGGATTTGAATCGATTTTTTTAAGAAAAACATTAATTTTTAACTATTAGTCTATTTTTCGTCCATAGCGAGGAACAGAAGCTTTAAAATGATGTTAGAATCATTAACTTTGATGAATAATTAAGGGAAATGTGGCGTTGCCACAAAAAAAAACACATTTGAGAAATAATATCATATGTGATAACCGAATATACCTTAGTAAAACACAAGATAGAGCTGCTACAAATTATTCATTACTTTAATTTCCCTATGAGTTATTTTTTTCGAGTGTTATATTTAAGCCATTATTGTCCATGATGTGGTTGGTACACAGTATTCTTACCTTTTGTTCTGAAGTGCGAATCACCTGGTATGTTAGCTTCACGCAAACACTGTCGCGCGCGAACAGCCGACTGGCAGGCAGGTCTGTAGGGGCGCGGTGCCGGGGTCATGTCCGCACGGACTCTGCTTAAGGGAAGCCTTCTCTTCACAGACGAGAGAGCCAAACGCCCGATCGTGCATCTTCGGTTTTTTTTATTCATTTTAACTCATGATAACTAATGGTCAGTTAGGTTAGGTTAGCTACATTATAAATACTTTAAAACATTGTGGACGGTTGATTTGGTTAGGATAGCTACATTAAAGATACGGTTTCCTGGTCCTGGATAGCTACATATTAAAAAGTTATTTGCTAAGCAACCATAAAATGATTTTACAGTATTTTTAATGTAGCTGTACTTACCTAATATAACCAACTATCCACAATGTTTTAAAGTATTTATAATGTAGCTAACCTATCCTAATCGACCGCAAAATGTAATGCCACACCGGTTTATACAATGAGATAGAACGGGGGGGAGGGTGGAAGCGAGCACGAACTTCGGGGAACTTGGGGTGTGGCTCTCTCGTCTGTGAAATGAAGGCTTCCCCTCAGCCTGAAGCTTCTGCGGACCGCCACGACAGTCCGGGCGGCTGGTTCACTCCCGCCCCGCCCCAGTGAGCCAGCTGCTCCCGCCGCGAGGCGACAGTCAAGTGAACCACTCGGTGAGACCCCGGCTCCAGTCGGAGTCTGCTGGAACCACCAGCCGGAGGCTCATTCTGATACGCGTGTGGTTGTCGGGATGTAAATAATACAAATGTGTGCAAAGACATTGTGCAACGTAATAAAAGTATTTTTTTTTTTTACTAACGCATCCTACACAATGCTAATCGTTCAAAGTATATTATTGGCCGCAAGTGATGATAACTAGCTAGTTGTTTTATGTTTGGCAGGACAATCTACGCAAAATGGCGACTCCTGAGCGTGCTAAGAGTAAATCTGTAATTACAGTCCTAATTGGATTACATAAACAATTTTCGGGTTTAAATTCCATGCTAATGGCTTTTTAAAAATATAGTTAAGTTATATAAAGTAATCATGATGAAATAAAATAAACATTAAACTAAAATACAAATATTTAAAAAATGGGTATTTCACGTGAGAAAATATTTTTTTTTTATTCATGTAATATTCTAATATTTACTTCTGATTAAATTTACATGCACAAATTTACATGCACAAAGCCCTTGAAAATGTCAGCCATATCTGCTGGCACAGTGTCCAACTGCTACGAGCCGACCCGAGGGTCGGTTCACTTCGCAGTCCCCAGCTCACAACCCAGTGGCGCAACACAGAGTGATCTGACCAGCTAATGACCTGAGAGTGCAACAGGCCATTAGCACCCTTGTGGCCCTCTGCCCGGGCATGTCCAGGGGTGGGGGGGCACTGCGTGCTTGCAGCTCGGGTGCTTGCACTACACGCCCGCCACCATTTCCAGACTGTTTACGAGAAGCATTTAAGTATTCCCGTAGGGCCGAAAACTACTTTTGATTTCGGTTTAAGTTTTTAAAATGTTATTTTTGGAAGAGTAATGGCTAAAAGGCGTGTTTTCAGAGTAATGTTATAGTCGTAAAACAACCGGTGCAAATTCTTGAAAGCACTTAAGGGACTTGCATTGCACCTTTACCTTCATTTCTCCGCCATATAATGTTGCGGTCACGGTCACCGCTGAAGACTGCGCGCCAGTCCAGAGGAGACACCGCGCTAGAAGCACCAGCCAGTCCCGCCTCACTAACACACACACACACCCCTGACGAGGCGGACCGCTTAACTAACGCAGGGCCGCCGAGAGGGGGGGGGGGAAAGGGGCAAATGCCCAGGGGCCCGGTAGCCTTAGGGGCCCGGGCGCCCGGCTGGGACGTGGAAAATAAATGGCTGGAAAAACATTGTCCCCCTGCTATTAAAACATCTTGTACACACACACACACACACACACACACATATAAATTGTTTGTGTGTTCCTAAAACTACAGTCGATAACCAATAACCTAACCGAGCAGAAGGTACTTGTAACATTCAGTTCACACCGAAATACTTGCCTAGTAGCAGAAATGGGAACGTTACAGTGACGTCGGAACAGGGGGGGGGGGGGGGGGTGGCAGCAGGAACGAGTCGCCCCCGTGCTGTTATGCATGGGGGGGGGGGGCGAGAGTAGCATTTCGCCCCCCTCCTTTTCCCAGAATAAATGTTTGGTCGTAGTAGTATTTTTTTCAACCAGTAGTTACAAGCGTTGCATTGGTGATCACATTGATTAGAAAATAAAATTTATGATTGTCAATATACTGTAAAATGATTGCAAATTCCTAGATGGTATTTTATTTAAGTTGTACTACGCCTACTGTCAGACTATTATTTAATACATACTACGTCATCAAATTCTCGGAATGGTATATTTAATATTTTGGTTCGGTAACTCATTAAATAGCACGATTTTGCATCTAAAATTCCAAATTTTTCCGGGGGAGGAACCCCGGATCCCCCGCTCTATGTCTGAGGTAAGTGTGATACATCTTTCCTCCCCCCCCCCCCCACTAATGAAAACGTTCCGACGTCCCTGGAACGTTATAAATAATTAATATGTATTACAAATTTTTCAATATAATGAACGTGGTTCAGTGTGTTTGATGTTTTCGAAGTAATAAAATTTATTATTACTTTACATTATTTTAATACTATTTACATTCAGAATAAATTATTATACTTATGTATTTTAAACAGTCATATAATAATGCAAATTCTGATTACCAGTTAAGATTTTTTTTTAACAATATATACATCAAAATTAATCATTATTTGTATTTTGATGGATTAACAATGTAAAAGTGCACTGATATAATACATGCAAATGCTCTCTCCTTTTTTTTTTTGCGTAACTAGGAAATCGTTATGTATGTTCAAATGAAGGATGCAATTTTACGATACCATATATATTTATGGTATAGGCCTACGTAGTAGTGGTATGCAAAAAAAAAAGGAAGGGGGCCTACTACCCCAGCTGCCCAGGGGCCCACAAATTCTCTCAGCGGCCCTGAAGACTTCATTACATTCAGTCAAGACATAAATACTAAATAAGGTTGAATCTTAACTGGGCCTTTGACAGAAGCCAAGAGCCATAAGTATTAGTGTCGGAGACCCTTCCCTATTACTTAGTGTAAGATTTATCAAACCCCACAAAAAAAACTAAAGACTGTAAAAGTTAAGTGGCCATAGCTGTAAATATGACCTGAGCGTTTTTCATAACTTATAGGCTTTCAATGATTTCTATTAGCAATATTCTTGTAACTTCGTCCTATTCCCGGGGTGAACTCAAACATCAAAAAAAAAAAAATTTGAAACTCAGCCGGGCCCCCTTGGTGCCGCGTCCCGATGATTTTGACTTCTCCCCCTCCCCTTTTTTGCCAGTCTTTCTCGACGGCCTGATCTAAAGGTAATACAATCAATACTAACGTAATTTCCGACATCCAACAACATATTGCAATACCGAGAAAAAAAATAGTTCACAAATAACAATTAAATTTTTAGACAAATTGATAAATGGTGTAGAAATTTTCAGCTAGGAGTGTCAGTTTTAATTGAACGCTTTATGAATGCACGATGCATAACTTACGTTTATTGACATTGTATATCAGAGAAAGTGCACCGTAGTTATGCTTTTTTTTAAAAAAGAAACTCACAAAACGAGTGTAAATTTTTATGTTCAGTTGTGAACAATATACCGATAACAGTAAAGGCAGCTTAAATTTACACCTAACGCCAAATATTGGAATAAATTTTATTTCACAGTAATGCGACACGTTTAACGACGTTAAACTAAAATTTGGCTTGTATAAGATACAGAAATTTTAATGTATTTAAAATAAATTTTCTGTGGAAGTTTTCACGGACATCTGCGATTGCCCTTGAAACTATGTGTAACGTGTAGTAGTAGGTCTGTTAATTACCCTTATGAATTTGCTCTTAAAATTTATGAGAGAAGTCTGGTGGAATACCTATCTTTGAAAATGTAGGCAACTATTAATTGTTACATTTTTTTGGAGCAACTTAGTGTCTCATATAACGTAGTATGATGATGAGACACGTAGCATGTTACACGTGAGGGAACTTAATAGATTGTTAATCACCATGATTGTCGGCCATTTGTCGAACTACCGTTTAGGGTTTTTTGAACTGAAAACTTCTTAGCCGCGTTGAGCGATTTTCGGTAGGGGCAAAACTTATGGGTTCGCGTCACCGACATGCTCGTGACGTATTGCGCCAGACTGGCGAATCACAGCGGCATGTGTACATGTATACGCATATATACACTAACACATTGTGTATACTCGACTGTATCATGTGCGTGTTGGACTCTTTTTTGGATGGGTAAAATCTAGTGTGTTCGCATCACTGACATGCCGTAGTAGCAGTAAGTGTAGTTAATTTGACCACGTGAATACATGACCTAGGTATGACATCACTGGTAAGTCATAACTAGGTAATGTTTTTACGTAATTTTTACTACCACTGGCATCTGTTGTGACTAAAAAATTATGTAAGGATAAATGATATCATGCTGTAGTACTGATATAATACCAAAATCATTTTCTTACGTACATTTGACGTAGAAATGATGTCATATTACACATTTAAAAACAAATTTTTAAGTTTTCACTTCCCCATGACTGGCTATTTTTTTTTGTCGTGACAACGTCTAATAAATCGATGAACACCGGCTGCACGCACGAAAAAGTGTCCCGTTACGCACATTGTCCCATTACGCTGTGTCCCGTTACGCTCATTGTACGCTTGCGCCGCATCTATCTCTCTTCCACTCGATTGGAACAACCATCGTTTTGACTTTTTCGAGGCACATTAAACTTGAAACACTCCCATTCGTTTCCTACTTTTCCTATCATCGTCCTATCCTTAAGAGAATAACACAGATTGGAAGAAGTTAAATAGCAAACATGTATAAAAGTTATAGTTAAAATAATCTCTTCGTTAAAGTAATAAACTTATTTTAATTAATGAGTGCAAATAAAAGTAAATTTATCAATGAAATTGTAGATTTCACTCCTTCTTTGTATCCACACAAAATAGTGATAATTCAATAAAAAGGTTTTGTTATGACATTGTCACGTTAAGCTATCGTCCGTAAACCGACTTTACAGACAAACAAATTTTTTGTTTTTCCGGAGTCGGGGCAAGCGCGTTGTTTACCTTCCGGCGGAGGCATTGTTGTCGCGAGCCTCGACTCAGCACAAAGTGCGTGGCGCGCGGACCGTCATAAATACCGCGTGGCGCAGCTGTGGACCGTGGACAAGATGGCGCCGACAGCTGTCTTCCTGCTCGTGCTGTCTGCGGCGCACGTGCTCGCGCAGGTAAGCCCTCGGCCTCCGCGTCTGCGCCGACACAGCGTCTTAGACCGTCCTCCATGACCATCCGCAATTTGTTATTGAAGCGCAGCCCCGCTGATGCATTAGAACAAGTGGTTTCATATCTCTCTGTCTTGATGGGAAGCCTACGATTACCGCCGAGTATTCGACATGCCCGAACATTATCGAATACTTGCCTTCGGGTGACTCCGGAATCCTTTTGTTTACGTGGAAAAACGTCTGTTTTAAATGTCGGATATAAACAAATAGAGGTAGGAAGTTTCATAACAATAATACAAATTAAGCCATTAAAACCAAGACTTATATTTGAGTAAATATACGAACATTCTTATCTTTTACATTCGTCTTGCAATGTCATCAAATTAAAATGCTATGTAATTAACTTAAGATTTATTTGTTGTTTGGATATTGTTGCGCAAGTAATAAGTTAAAAAAATATGTGAGTTCCTACTGTTCATCCTTTGTCCCGGTTTGTTAGGTCAGGTCAGTTACATTATAAATACTTTAAAACTAAACAACCATTAAAAATAATTCATATTATTTTTTAATGTCCGCTTGGTTTGAAAGTTTTTATAATGTAACTGACCTGACCTAATCGACCATTTTAATTGATTAGGCATTCACGAACACACGGCAAAATAAAATAAAATCGTTTTTTCACCTAAACAAAATAATTCCGAAGTCACCCGAAGGCAGGTATTCAGTAATCTTCGGGCATGTCGAATACTCGGCGTGAATCGTAGGCTTCCCCTATCGTGATAGCTCTCCTAAAAGTGCTCATTTGACCGCAAACTGACTCCAAGGGTGTGATGTCTTATACGCATTACCCCGTGAAACTATATAGTTGTAACACTGACATATAATAATCTTAATATTCCTCATGGGACGTAAACGAATGTTGTTTTTTTTCGAAAAGGTTTCAAGGTCAGATAACTTACGAAAAGATAGTTTTTATACTAAAAAATTCGAATCCATCAAAATAATTGTGTTAGCTATACAAAGCACAATTTTACATTGCTTGTTTTGTTTCATTTCATTTAGAAGCTCTTGTTGCAAAGAACAAAATGTTACTTCATCTACTAATAGAACTCTAACACTGACTGACTGACTGATAGACAACGCTCAGCCTAAACCGGTCGACCTAGAGATTTGAAATTAGGAGGAAATATTCCTTCAGTGCCCCAGGGGTGCACTGAGGAGGGATTTTTTGAAATTTCATCCCGAAAAGAATGAAAAGGGGTGGTAATGTTTGTATGAAGCTAAATACCACTCAATGACTCACTCGTTACGAATTCTCCGGATCTATAAGACGCACAGACTTGAAATCTGGCACTACAAACCTTTTGCTACATAGACATCCGCTAAGATATAATTTTACTAAAATCAGCGAACAAGGCGGGTTGCGGGATCGTTGATTAAGAATTTCCCGTCTCTCAAATACATGGGCCACAGTCTTGAAACTCGGCAGGGATATTCTTTATATACAGTCAACTCCCTATTATCCGCGGGCGGATAATCCGTGGTGCGGATTATCCACGCATGCTACGAAAAAATACAGCACATATGTAAATCTGTATTTTATTACAAGTGAGTTAATTTGAACTCTACTGACGAGTGTATTGTGTGCAGTACACAGTAAAACGCCACAGGCCTTCTCGGAACTCACGCAGTGTCTAATGATGTCTCTGAGTACGTAAAGTAGTACTGTATCCTTATTACGAAGTAAGTACCGAGCACTTTTATGTTTACATTACTGAAATGTTTTGTAAGTTAATTATTCAGTAAAATACTAACATTTTAGCATCATTTAAAAAATTTTTCTGTTAATTGTAACTTCTACAATACATAATTTTTTAGATTTTTAAGTTGAAATTAATGTTTTCGTTTTTGTTTCCCATTTTCGGCTCTTTTGCGGATTATCCGCGATTTTCACTATCTGTGGTGGCCCTGCCACTTAATTTAGCGGATAATCGGGAGTGTACTGTAGCTAGGGGTGTTCCTAAAACCAGCCTTCAAGGTGGGTCGCGGGATTTTTAAAAATAAAAAAAAAGTCCTGTTTTTCAAGCATATGTCCTAAAGACTTGAAATTCAGCAGTGATGTTCTTCATATTACATATCCATCAACTGATAACGAGGTGTTTCCAAAAACAAGGGTGATTTAGCGCGGGCAACGCTGGGTAATTCAGCTAGTCCATTATAAAAATATAGAAATTTCAGTTTTAAAAAGCTATTTACGATCGTTAAATTACATATTATAACCTTCATACTTATTTTAATAAACGTGCAGATTTACGAATAATTATTAAGATATGACACCAACTTTAGCTATAGACTACTTCTTTCTGATATTCGTGTAATAATTTAGTGATTTAAGAAATTAATTTTTATATCTTACTTCGTAGCATTTTTTTTTTAACCACCATGCGAGAAAATCTTTTGTAATATCAAACCGGTTAAGGCGGCCTTTTTAAAACTAATTGTTCGTGATTATATTTAAACCAAATTATTTAAATTAAATTTGCAAAAACTGTAAAAAATAATATTTGAAAATTAAGAAGACGTATGAAAATTTTTCACCATTTTTTTTCTTATGAAGTTATCACGTAAAATTGTCGTCCGTAAACTGACTTTGCAGACAACCTTCCCTTTTTTTCCCCCATTAATGTCCATGTCGTGAACAGAACTGTGGACAAATAAAAATCAACAGAAATGAAGAGTCCCGACCGTCGCGGGTCTTGCCCTGAGGACGCCATGCGTGTGTGTGGTAGAGGGAAGCCTTCATTTCACAGACGAGAGAGCCAAACGCCCAATCGTGCATCTTCGGTTTTTTTTTTTTTTTAGTTCGTTGTAAATAAATATGGCGGTGTTGATAAAAGGAAAGACCATAAGCAAGGCAACGGAATTTATTTTGTACGCCGCCATAGTTTCCGTTTTCCGTGTGTCCATGAATGTTTATTTTGGATAACTCATGATAGCTAATGGTCAATTAGGTTAGGTTAGCTACATTATAAATACTTTAAAACATTGTGGACGGGTGATTTGGTTAGGATAGCTACATTAAAGATACTGTGAAATAATGTAAACGGTTTCCTAGCCCTGGATAGCTACATATTAAAAAGTTATTTGCTAAGCAACCATAAAATGATTTTACAGTATTTTTAATGTAGCTATACTTATCTAATATAACCACCCCAACCATCCACAATGTTTTAAAGTATTTATAATGTCGCTAACCTATCCTTATCAACCGCAAAATTTAATGCCACACCGGTTTATACAATGAGATAGAACCAAGGGGAGGGGGGGGAGGGTGGAAGCGAGCATGAACTTGGGGGAACTTGGGGTGTGGCTCTCTCGTCTGTGAAATGAAGGCTTCCCCCAGGCGAGTGGGAGCGAGTGGGAGCGAGTGGGAGCGAGTGAGTGCGTGTTGAGAGGCGCTATGCCGCATGGACTCGTGACGTGCGCAGGAGGGCGGCGCCCAGCTGTCCCAGGACTCCCAGGACTCCCAGGTCTCCCGGGACTCCCAGCCGGGGTCGCCGCGCCCCGCACAGGTGAGTCACCTCCCCCCTCCCCCCAGCTCCCAGGGGCCTGGCTTGCAGTCGGCGGCCAGTTTGAAACAACACACTCTTAGTTCCCGTGCGAATAAATATAATCATCACATCACGTAGTAAAAAGCTATGATCAATCATGAAATAGTTAGTGTGATGGAATGAATAAATCAGATTTCGTTATGTGGTACATAGTAGTATCGCTAGAAGTGTGTGTGGGTAGAAATGGGAGCTGTCCCTATGTTGGTTTCACTTGGTTGTGAAAAATGTGGTTTTATTGTTATACATCCGGCTCCCGTCACCGCAGCGAGATACAATACATCACCAGTTTTTAAATCTGATCATAAGATTTGAAACAAAAATAGTTTCATCGAAGTCTGTCCAGTAGTATTGGCGCAATATTCGAACAAGCAAACAGACAAATATTCAATAATAATAATATCTAAATTTAATAAAAAAAATTAAAAAATATATTTTTATTTCACACTATTTTTAATTTAATAATAAAAAAATTATATATTAAAAAACCAAATTTTTGTGTTTTAACTGCGTGGTTTATGCTATTAAAAAGGGATAAATACTTTTTATTTCTTATTGAATTAATATATAATGATAATGATGATGATTTTATAAAGAGTCCCTGGTCATCGACGTAAAGCTGTTGCCCATTATATATACTTATAGTGTTCGTCACGGAAAAAAAACCCGTTGCAAAGTTTTTTTAGCACAATGTTTTAATAGTTTTGTGAATATTCTGCTGACTTTCTAGTAAAGATCCCTAGAAAATTTCTTGGTTTAAAGTCAATGCTAGTAGCTACTTAATTTGATAATTTAAAAAAAAATTATAAGAAAAAGTGACGTTACTTTACTTAGATTTCCGAATTCTTAGAGGTGTTGTTATTTCTGGCTAAAAAACCATGTTGGCGGACAAGAGTCCTTGAAGAGGGTCGCGGGATCGAGCACACTCGCTCCCGGCATGCACCGCGTATATGCGGCTCGCCCCTCAGTCCCGGCTCTTGAGCATCGCTCGGACTGTGTGGCTTGTACTCTAAACCATGCGCGTAGATCCCCCCTTCCCCCGGCACTGCTGGGGTTAAGCAGCCCCTCACTGCACTTGCAGGAGCCAGACTGTGAAACTACGTTATATGGAAAACTATCTGTATATTGCGTGCATACATGCCACAATCAGGCCTGTGTACGACACACAAGCGCCGTATGCATGTAAACTCTCGCGCCGCCTCTTCCCCTTCCCTTCTTGTGCTGATCCTGCAGATCTGCACCCTGCTTTGAACTGTAGAACCAAACTGCTGGCTGTGTGAGATATAAATAGTATGTTTCCTACTTTCCATCTTCTAACAGAAGGTAAAAAGTCCAGTGGACTATAGGTACATACTCCATTGCAAACTACACGAGAGACTGGGTGGCTACCCAACAGGGTACACACTCAGAGATTCAAGCAAACAGGGGGAAAAAAAATTCATCTGCTGGTATGAGTTGACGGCTATCGCGCGTGAGGTCGATGTGGATAATGCTAGGAGCTGACGGCGGCGGCGGTGGTGATGGTGATGATGATGGTGATGCAGGTGGCATAGGCGTGCCTACAGGGGGGGGGGGCAGGTGGGCCATGCGCCCCCCCCCCCCCAATGTAATCACTCAGATCGACATTTACTCTAATGCGTTCGTTAATATCTGTATATTACTGGCACTGTGACACTCAAACTGTGTTTCAGTGTTGCAGCGTGCTAATTAACAATATTTTTAAACATTTTATCATTCTGGAAATACAGCCGCTTTTATTTAAAACACGAGGTCCCTTAAATGGTCAAGCAAAAATAAATGTAAGAGGTTTGTTAAAGTTCTGTTGTCTGAATTTCTGTGTTTGTATTCACTAAAAAGAAGTTCATTTCAAGGTAGATCTGGACCAAGCTATTGGAAATTCGAGGGGGGGGGGAAATGTGTAAGTACACTTTAAACATTGTCTATGGAAAAAAAAATATATTTTCAAGATTGTTAAAATTATACGGATATAAATATTAACTAGTAAACATATCTCGTTGATACTGCACAAAAATATCAACAAGTCAATGAGTGAATGTATTTAGGCTATTTAACATTCTAAATTCAGCTTCTGATTTAAAAATTTAGCAGGGCCCCCCACTAATGGAAATGTCTGGGCACGCCTATGGCAGGTGGTGATGCAGGTGGTGATGCAGGTGGTGATGCAGGTGGTGATGCAGGTGGTGATGCAGGTGGTGATGCAGGTGGTGATGCAGGTGGTGATGCAGGTGGTGATGCAGGTGGTGATGCAGGTGGTGATGCAGGTGGTGATGCAGGTGGTGTGATGAAGGTGGTGGTGTGATGCAGGTGGTGATGCAGGTGATGATGCAGGTGGTGATGGTTATGATGCAGATGGTGGTGATGCAGGTGGTGATGCATGTGGTGATGGTGATGCAGGTGGTGATGCAGGTGGTGATGCAGGTGGTGATGCATGTGGTGATGGTGATGCAGCTGGTGATGCAGGTGGTGATGCAGGTGGTGATGCAGGTGGTGATGGTGATGGTGGTGATGCAGGTGGTGATGCAGGTGGTGATGCAGGTGGTGGTGTGATGCAGGTGGTGCTGGGCTCGCCGTGGCCAGTGCTGTACGTGCAGCGCGCGGGCCCGGCCGCCAGGACCCTCGGCAGCACCGGGCTGCTGGACCTGTCCTTGGACACCCCTCACACCTCGCTGCACAAGGGCCTGCTGGTGCAGCACCCCCTGGGACTGTCCGCCGGCATGCTGCCCTACTGCCGCGCGCTGCTGCAGGGCTACCAGGGCTACCAGCACTACCAGCCCGCCTACCAGCACTACACCGCCTACCAGCCGGCCTTCTAGCGCCGGTGCGTGCCGCCTCCAGCACCACGCGGGCTGGTGTATGCCACACGTTACACACTCCTGTTTAACCAAGTTCAACAACTGGAAGTTCATACCCACCCATAAATCTGTATGATTACAATTTTTTTTTGACGTGACAACGTCTAATAAATCGGTCAACGCCGTCTGCACGCACGAAAAAGTGCCCCGTTATGCTGTGTTCCGTTACGCTGTCGGCGAGTGCAGTAATAATAAATAGGTTATGTTACAATTGACTAAAAAAAATTTGGTGATTCATATTATTGATGATAGATATTTGATTACAGTTTATTTATATGAAAACTTGTTCATAATTATATTTAAACTTCATAGCTGAACGCCAGTTTTAAAAATTAATTACAAGTCATCTACACGTGAACTGTTTCGTGGACTGTTTATAAAGTGAAGTGAAAAGTTAATGTTGTTTCCATGGCCTATTACAACAACAATTTCGGCAATAAAGGTTAATTATTCTTGCATTTTAAAAATCTGATTACTAGTATAATTTCAAGCATTTATTCTTTTATTATTAAAATAAAAATGATTCAATTTTATTCATAAAAGTATGCAATCATTTCATCAATGTTTTGTTATGACGTTGTCACGTTAAACTATCGTCCGTAAACCGACTTTACAGACAACCAATTTTTTTTCTAAGAGTAAAGAATGTCGGACTGAGGTTCCTAAGACGTCAGGTGTTAACACAGAAGTCCTGGAGCCGTCCGGTGTCAGTCTGTAGTGTGTCTGGTACCACGTGGCAGAGTACCACGCGGCAGAGCTCGGCGTGCCAGGCGCACCAACCTTCCTCAGGCCCGATCTACTTACAACCAACTTCTACTGTTAGACTCTCAGTCACTCAATTAAATTCAGTTGATCATTTCCCATAGACGATCCCCGAGTCAGACTAACCAAATGCAGGACAACACAAACGAACTGAAACGCACAGAACAAAGACACAAAACAAAAGTAAACCCAGGAATCCTCAAGATTCAGGTAATTTTGTATTGAGGGGAAAAAAATAGTTCTATGTTTTGGCGCCTTTCAGGGTGCGTGACATTTTATTTGGCAAAACTTAAATCTATTATCTCTCTTTTTTTTCAAACCAAACGTAAAGAGTATTTGTAGTAATTACATGTTTATATTGCCAAAGACATTTTATGAGACTCATGTCAGAATTACTTTTTCGGTAAACAGAAGAAGAATACGTAATAAGTTGAAGGTTAATTTTCAACAGTCCTACTAGAAGTGTCCATTTTAACGCGAACGATTTATGCATATGTATGTTCTGTTTTCAATTAAATCATCATAATCACCTAAATCATTATACAAACCATTTCCAGCACCGCCGTCGTAATCAATGAGCAAGACGCCGCATCCACAGGGTTTTAACTCGGGAGTCCTCAGTTCGAGGCCAGATCCAGTCTCTGTGAGTCCCGCCCTCGTGGTTCAGACCTTGGCAACACGGCGCATATGTCTCTCAGTTCCCTGGAGCAGATGCACGCGATCGTGACAGTTAAGCAGCTTCTGGTCGAAATTGTTTAGGATATCGGAATCAAAGTGGACTTCTTTAATGATTTGTTGTTACCAGGGCACTATACATCAAACACTCGCCGCTGACCTCAGCCTTGGAGGTTATGTTTTGATGTAAGCTTTTGGACATACGCCATTGCTATGCACATGTATGTCTGTAGAAGAAAACTACAAAAAACACAAATGACAAAAACACAAATTAAGCAATTGGAGGTGATGACAGTGGTGTGGCCCACTGGGAACTCAGGCGACATGTTGCTAACTGTTGCGATGGTCGAATGTTGTGTGGATTGCGTTCCGGCCTACAGCAGACGTCTCTGAAATGATCATGTAATTTCATTACATTCCAGTGTGCGCAGTTTACGATAGTCACTGAAGTGTACATTTTCTGTATTTTTGTACATAAATGAACATACCCATGTTACTTCATAAGTACTTGGAAATTATGATATTTGGTTAACGCGATCAGGAAAGTATTTGACGTTATAGAGTAACATAAATTAATGCTGCCACGTCAGTTTAAAATCAATGAATTGATAATGTTCGCAGGGTTTCACGGCCATTGTCTGTCGTAGCTTGGCTTCTGGGTTGTAGCCGTGTCCTTGGCGAACAATTCACCGACTGTAACAATACACCTGCTGTAACTGCTCCCTGATGATGGCGACCGCAATGTCGACCGAAACGTCGGTGAATTGTTCTGCCAAGGACACGGCTACAACCCAGAAGCCAAGCTACTTCAATTCATTGACAGTTACAAAAATAAAAGGAATAAGGTTCGTGTATGTGATGTGGCTAAAAAACATGTTGTTTTATTTTCCCCAGCATGTCGCATGCGGACGTGACGTTGCCTCGAGAGCAGTTGCCTCGACACAGCAGTTGCCTCGAGACCAGTTGCCTCGAGACCAGTTGCCTCGACACAGCAGTTGCCTCGAGACCAGTTGCCTCGAGACCAGTTGCCTCGACACAGCAGTTGCCTCGAGACCAGTTGCCTCGAGACCAGTTGCCTCGAGACCAGTTGCCTCGACACAGCAGTTGCCTCGACACAGCAGTTGCCTCGACACAGCAGTTGCCTCGAGACCAGTTGCCTCGAGACCAGTTGCCTCGAGACCAGTTGCCTCGACACAGCAGTTGCCTCGAGACCAGTTGCCTCGAGACCAGTTGCCTCGAGACCAGTTGCCTCGAGACCAGTTGCCTCGAGACCAGTTGCCTCGACACAGCAGTTGCCTCGAGACCAGTTGCCTCGACACAGCAGTTGCCTCGAGACCAGTTGCCTCGAGACCAGTTGCCTCGACACAGCAGTTGCCTCGAGACCAGTTGCCTCGAGACCAGTTGCCTCGAGACCAGTTGCCTCGAGACCAGTTGCCTCGAGACCAGTTGCCTCGAGACCAGTTGCCTCGAGAACAGTTGCCTCGACACAGCAGTTGCCTCGAGACCAGTTGCCTCGACACAGCAGTTGCCTCGAGACCAGTTGCCTCGAGACCAGTTGCCTCGACAGAGCTGGTCCCTGCCTCACGCAGCGAAGTATGCGACAGGGAATATCAATTATAAATAAACCCGTATTGTAAATATTTAATTTTTTGTATGAAACTTCAAAAAAATAAAGTTTATTTCTGTTTTTAAGATTTTTTCCATGTTTTTTTTTAGTTTATTTCTGGTTTTCTGGTACATTAACAAGAAAATTTTCTAAAAACTTCGTTAATGTTTGATTTAAATCACCTGTGAATAAACTATATAACCATTGAGTTATGACACATATCACATGCTATCTGGTATAGTAAGTGATAAATCACACATTCGTAAAAACGTGTTATGAAAGACAGTTATGAATTGATCAAACGTGTTATCAACTGCTTTTTACTAATTACATGTGTCACAATAATTTGAAAAAAAAAAAAATAGCAATGCAATTTTTAGCGCTCTTTGATGTGGCATATCATATAAGCAGACATTTTACTAAAAAAAACTTTTGCATTGAATATTGGTATTTTTTCTCAATTGTAATAATATTTAATGGTTAAATGGTTCCTTGGTAAAGTAATACACCCGAATATCAAGAAAGTTTAACTATTTTACCTTGTCCCTATGTATGACTTAATTTGGGTAAATTTCTATAAGACTTTCTTTTCTCATCTGAATACCTTCTACTCATTTCTTTCGTTGTAATATTCGCTATTAGAACACGAAGATTTAATTAAATGACAGTAAAATTATGTCATAAAACTCGATTTTATGTACCTGTGTCTATTATGGCCCACCTAAAGTTTGAAATGTTGTTCAGCTCAGGTTACTAACACGTTCATGGATTACTCGCCTGACTCCAACATTAGGTCTCATTTGGGTTGGAGTGTTTATAACTAATTGACAAGTCATATTGATAAAAGGGCATAGTTAGCCAAGATGAATTGGGATAACGATGTTTACCACCACTTAAACTTATGTATGAGAAGGCTTTATTTTAAAGGCGAGTAAAGTATCCTTCGTAATCACAACAGTTTTTTGTTATTGAGTTGTACGTATAGGTAGGTGCATTGCAAAAAAATTCCCTACAAACTAGTTTTTATTTAATACAATTTCTTGACATACGCCATTGCAGTTTTGCACGTCACACAGCAGTATCGGGGTCTCCCTGTGACTGTCTGCGGCTGTGAATATCTGAGCGCTTCCAGTGCCTGTGACTGAGACAGAGAGTGTCATATCAAAATTTCAACTTCAGGTTGGAAGTATATTTTCAATGGAAAAACCTGAGACTTTACGGACAATACTGTGTATTGCGAGCTGTGATTCAATTGTAGCAGTTAAATAATAAAACATTCCAAATGCCAAACTGCCACATTAATTATTCTGGCAGTTTAACAGTAATAACGTCACAATGTAACACGGCCACATAATAAAACTGTAACTAATGATTCAATATAGTACAGTTTTCAAAAAGTGCCACGTCTGTACATGGACATGTTGGAAACATTTTTGACCATTAAAAACTGCCCCATGTCTATGCGTGGCCTGTTGAGAAACATTTTGTACGAATCAAAAGGGCCGCTTGTCAGCATGTGGCAATCTTGGACAAATGGCAACCCTGCTACTGCCGACGGCCTGTGTGCGATAGAAGCATAACACATAATGTGGTATTGTTTTTTCTGCATCACCTTCCGATGCAAATATTGCAAAAGTGACACATGTCAAACATCAATGGGCTATATATGAAATTTAGCTGAAAAGTTTTTTTCGCAAGGTAACAAACCTCTTTGTGAGTTGTGTGAGTTGTGGGGTGTTGTGGGGTGTTGTGGGGTGTTGTGGGGTGTTGTGGGGTGTTGTGTGAGTTGTGGGGTGTTGTGGGGTGTTGTGGGGTGTTGTGGGGTGTTGTGTGAGTTGTGGGGTGTTGTGGGGTGTTGTGGGGTGTTGTGTGAGTTGTGGGGTGTTGTGGGGTGTTGTGTGAGTTGTGGGGTGTTGTGGGGTGTTGTGGGGTGTTGTGGGGTGTTGTGGGGTGTTGTGGGGTGTTGTGGGGTGTTGTGTGGTGTTGTGGGGTGTTGTGGGGTGTTGTGGGGTGTTGTGGGGTGTTGTAGTGTGTTGTTTTGCGTGAGCTTGTCACATCGAGGCCCGAGTAGGCCTTTATTGCGCCACAGCGAACAAGCAAACATAACATGGCGCGAAAAATGCGTGCAAGACAATGGTCTGTTGACAACTGTAAGCCTCCAGACAATCAAAACGCTTGTGTTTTCAGGAGCTGCATCGCATCTGGAGTGTGGAATGTATAGTTGTTGGCACATTTTAAGCGATGATTTTATATCTCATATGTATGGAATTTTATAGTCGTCTTTCTCCTTCTTTTTCAGCTACTAAGAGCTGTGTTTAAAGGTATAAGTCTTGGCCCCTTCAAATTTTAACAATTACAAATTTCCTAGTTCTGGAGTAAAGTTATGTATTAACATGTATGGGATTAATTACCACTTAGTAAAACGACATAACTACATGTTTTCAATTATTATTCAAAAAACAAAAGGATTGTGATTTGAATCGTAATCTCTAAGTAGTTATCGAGCCAGCCTAGTCAGGGGTTTATTCGTGTTAGTGAGGCGAGAATATAAGTGCGACGCTCGCTGGTGCTTCTAGCGCGGTATCGCCTCTAAGCGCAAGGCTCTGAACTGGCACGCAATCTTGTCGTGCATAGGACACGGCCATGGAACTTGAACGATAGCCATAACATTAGATGGCAGAGTAATCTTAATATATATAACTGCAGTGTCCTGGTGTTTGTTTCCAGTGAACTCTTCACCAAGTCAACCGATTTCGATGAAAATTGGCATTTATGTGTAATTTTTTCCAACTTGAGAGATAGGATCGTTTTTATTTTGATTAATGGTCTTAATAATTTATAATTAATAATAAACTGATTATCAATGTTGATTGGTGTTATTAATCGTAAGTTTCATAAGTCTCAAACAGATGGCGCCTTAAATCAGTTTTTTACAGAAAACTGATGTACTGTCTGACATAAATATCTCATAGATAGCGCTACGTTTCAATTCAAATTTTATTTTTATCCATGTTGTGCACATTTTCGTTGATCAATGTACTACGTAACCTCGCTTTTTTTGTATTATATTTTGATTTTATTCTCACGTGTTTATAATTATTGATATCTATCTTCAGCTGTCAATCTACATATATAATAATAAAACAAATAATATTAGCTAGAGAATCAGAGTTCATAAAATTTTATTTCATGTTAAAAAATTTGTTAGTATTAATTAATTCTACCTTTCCTGAAAATTTTATAATCTAAGTTTATAAAAATTACAAAAATATCTATGTATTAAGTGCTTGCTTTTTATTTCTTCATTTTTATTGAATTTTTACTAACTTAATTATTATTTTCAGTAAAATGCCACCAAAAAAATCGAATCTCACTCAGCCACAGCAACGCGTGGTCGGGTCTGCTAGTGGAGATATAAAGTTGTAATGTAAGAGGCTCTTGGGTGCTTTCAAGAATCTGTATCTAGCGGGCGTTTCATGTCTAAAAATTATACACACGTTTTAGCCATTATCACTCTACAAAAAATACTTTTTAGAAACGAAATATTCAAACAGAACTACCCATCCCCCTTCAGAATGTTCTTTTTTTTTTGACGTGATAAATACTTATAAATCGATATACGCCGGCTGCACGCACGAAAAAGTGTCACGTTCCGTCTGAGCCGAGCGTACAAGAACCGGGCAACCACCGTGCGAGAAAATCTTCTATGATATCAAACAGGTTAAGGCGGGATTTTTTTACTAATTGTTCGTGATTATATTTAAACAAATTATTTAAATTAAAGATGCAAAAAAACTGTAAATAATATTTGAAAAATTAAAAAGTATGCAATTTTTCATCAATGTTTTCTTCTTACGTCACGTAAAATTATCGTCCGTAAACCGACTTTACAGACAAACCCCCCTTTTTCTGTAAACAGGCACCACTCGGCTATCATGAGCAGTTTTCTAATATCGTGGTTTCTCCTGAAGCTCTGCACACATGTGTGCCCAGGTAGGCACATCAGGTTGTAATCACAGTCCACGGCGACATTCTGCCAGCTCGAGCACAGCAGTAGCCATGGCGCCGGGCCAGCAGCTGAGAGGGGAGTGTTCATTTGGCGCGCAGGCGTTCAGGCGAGATCAGCTGCAGGAGAGAAGCAGTGGAGATGGAGTGCGGCAGTGCTGGAGGAGAACCCTGAGAAAACCAGCTGGAATCCAGCAAAGTCTGCCTCGTTCGTCGGATGCGAAACTCCTGTTAGGACGGACTGCTCTGTAAAAATATAATTTCGACGTATTTTAAGTAAAATATTTTACTAGCTAATAATCTGTTAAGTGAATCTAATCACCTGGAATACGTGTAATAAAATGAAAAGTGCCATAGCTGCATGAAGTACGTCTTAAGTAACGCGCGCTACCTGTGTCTTTTCCTTGCATCTCTCACATAACTACGATATGGTGGCCCTTCCAATTCCTTACAACTTTGATCTTTAGACTATAGCTACAAACTGAAATAAAGTCTTATTATATCGTTAAATACATGTTGCGTAATCTGCAGACGCAATTAAAAAACCATTTAGCTACTTCCTTCTGAGATTAAATATTGGCCTTTTAATTACAACTAGGCTACAAGAACGTAATAAAACTAGAGATAAGCTTGTTTATAATGAAGAGAGAGGAAGCGGAAGTTGTGGCCTGGGTGATAAGGCAGCCTCCAGCTCGGCTGTGCTCGCTCCCGGAGCAACTAGAAATGACAGCCGCTACAAGCGCCGTGCTGCTGCTCCTGGTGGTCTCCGCCGAGGCCAGCACCAGGCTCGACCCCGGGACCTCGCCCTCCAAGAGCCGCCATGGCGTGGTGCCCTTGAGGCCCTGCCCCGCCGGCCAGCTGCGAGACCACAAGGGCGTGTGTCGCCGTGTGCTGGGGTCCCCTCGTGCCAGAGGTACACTCTCCTACCTGCCTCGCCCTCATAGAGCCCTCATGGCGTGGTGCCCTTGAGGCCCTGCCCCGCCGGCCAGCTGCGAGACCACAAGGGCGTGTGTCGCCGTGTGCTGGGGTCCCCTCGTGCCAGAGGTACACTCTCCTACCTGCCTCGCCCTCATAGAGCCCTCATGGCGTGGTGCCCTTGAGGCCCTGCCCCGCCGGCAGCTGCGAGACCACAAGGGCGTGTGTCACCGTGTGCTGGGGTCCCCTCGTGCCAGAGGTACACTCTCCTACCTGCCTCGCCCTCATAGAGCCCTCATGGCGTGGTGCCCTTGAGGCCCTGCCCCGCCGGCCAGCTGCGAGACCACAAGGGCGTGTGTCGCCGTGTGCTGGGGTCCCCTCGTGCCAGAGGTACACTCTCCTACCTGCCTCGCCCTCATAGAGCCGCCATGGCGTGGTGCCCTTGAGGCCCTGCCCCGCCGGCCAGCTGCGAGACCACAAGGGCGTGTGTCGCCGTGTGCTGGGGTCCCCTCGTGCCAGAGGTACACTCTCCTACCTGCCTCGCCCTCATAGAGCCGCCATGGCGTGGTGCCCTTGAGGCCCTGCCCCGCCGGCCAGCTGCGAGACCACAAGGGCGTGTGTCGCCGTGTGCTGGGGTCCCCTCGTGCCAGAGGTACACTCTCCTACCTGCCTCGCCCTCATAGAGCCCCCATGGCGTGGTTCCCTTGAGGCCCTGCCACGCCGGCCAGCTGCGAGACCACAAGGGCGTGTGTCGCCGTGTGCTGGGGTCCCCTCGTGCCAGAGGTACACTCTCCTACCTGCCTCGCCCTCATAGAGCCCTCATGGCGTGGTTCCCTTGAGGCCCTGCCACGCCGGCCAGCTGCGAGACCACAAGGGCGTGTGTCGCCGTGTGCTGGGGTCCCCTCGTGCCAGAGGTACACTCTCCTACCTGCCTCGCCCTCATAGAGCCGCCATGGCGTGGTTCCCTTGAGGCCCTGCCCCGCCGGCCAGCTGCGAGACCACAAGGGCGTGTGTCGCCGTGTGCTGGGGTCCCCTCGTGCCAGAGGTACACTCTCCTACCTGCCTCGCCCTCCAAGAGCCGCCATGGCGTGGTGCCCTTGAGGCCCTGCCCCGCCGGCCAGCTGCGGGACCACAAGGGCGTGTGTCGCCGTGTGCTGGGGTCCCCTCGTGCCAGAGGTACACTCTCCTACCTGCCTCGCCCTCATAGAGCCCTCATGGCGTGGTGCCCTTGAGGCCCTGCCACGCCGGCCAGCTGCGAGACCACAAGGGCGTGTGTCACCGTGTGCTGGGGTCCCCTCGTGCCAGAGGTACACTCTCCTACCTGCCTCGCCCTCATAGAGCCCTCATGGCGTGGTGCCCTTGAGGCCCTGCCCCGCCGGCCAGCTGCGAGACCACAAGGGCGTGTGTCGCCGTGTGCTGGGGTCCCCTCGTGCCAGAGGTACACTCTCCTACCTGCCTCGCCCTCATAGAGCCGCCATGGCGTGGTTCCCTTGAGGCCCTGCCCCGCCGGCCAGCTGCGAGACCACAAGGGCGTGTGTCGCCGTGTGCTGGGGTCCCCTCGTGCCAGAGGTACACTCTCCTACCTGCCTCGCCCTCATAGAGCCGCCATGGCGTGGTTCCCTTGAGGCCCTGCCCCGCCGGCCAGCTGCGAGACCACAAGGGCGTGTGTCGCCGTGTGCTGGGGTCCCCTCGTGCCAGAGGTACACTCTCCTACCTGCCTCGCCCTCCAAGAGCCGCCATGGCGTGGTGCCCTTGAGGCCCTGCCCCGCCGGCCAGCTGCGGGACCACAAGGGCGTGTGTCGCCGTGTGCTGGGGTCCCCTCGTGCCAGAGGTACACTCTCCTACCTGCCTCGCCCTCATAGAGCCCTCATGGCGTGGTGCCCTTGAGGCCCTGCCACGCCGGCCAGCTGCGAGACCACAAGGGCGTGTGTCACCGTGTGCTGGGGTCCCCTCGTGCCAGAGGTACACTCTCCTACCTGCCTCGCCCTCATAGAGCCCTCATGGCGTGGTGCCCTTGAGGCCCTGCCCCGCCGGCCAGCTGCGAGACCACAAGGGCGTGTGTCGCCGTGTGCTGGGGTCCCCTCGTGCCAGAGGTACACTCTCCTACCTGCCTCGCCCTCATAGAGCCGCCATGGCGTGGTTCCCTTGAGGCCCTGCCCCGCCGGCCAGCTGCGAGACCACAAGGGCGTGTGTCGCCGTGTGCTGGGGTCCCCTCGTGCCAGAGGTACACTCTCCTACCTGCCTCGCCCTCATAGAGCCCTCATGGCGTGGTGCCCTTGAGGCCCTGCCCCGCCGGCCAGCTGCGAGACCACAAGGGCGTGTGTCGCCGTGTGCTGGGGTCCCCTCGTGCCAGAGGTACACTCTCCTACCTGCCTCGCCCTCATAGAGCCCTCATGGCGTGGTGCCCTTGAGGCCCTGCCACGCCGGCCAGCTGCGAGACCACAAGGGCGTGTGTCACCGTGTGCTGGGGTCCCCTCGTGCCAGAGGTACACTCTCCTACCTGCCTCGCCCTCATAGAGCCCTCATGGCGTGGTGCCCTTGAGGCCCTGCCCCGCCGGCCAGCTGCGAGACCACAAGGGCGTGTGTCGCCGTGTGCTGGGGTCCCCTCGTGCCAGAGGTACACTCTCCTACCTGCCTCGCCCTCATAGAGCCCTCATGGCGTGGTTCCCTTGAGGCCCTGCCACGCCGGCCAGCTGCGAGACCACAAGGGCGTGTGTCGCCGTGTGCTGGGGTCCCCTCGTGCCAGAGGTACACTCTCCTACCTGCCTCGCCCTCATAGAGCCCCCATGGCGTGGTTCCCTTGAGGCCCTGCCACGCCGGCCAGCTGCGAGACCACAAGGGCGTGTGTCGCCGTGTGCTGGGGTCCCCTCGTGCCAGAGGTACACTCTCCTACCTGCCTCGCCCTCATAGAGCCCTCATGGCGTGGTTCCCTTGAGGCCCTGCCACGCCGGCCAGCTGCGAGACCACAAGGGCGTGTGTCGCCGTGTGCTGGGGTCCCCTCGTGCCAGAGGTACACTCTCCTACCTGCCTCGCCCTCATAGAGCCCTCATGGCGTGGTGCCCTTGAGGCCCTGCCCCGCCGGCCAGCTGCGAGACCACAAGGGCGTGTGTCGCCGTGTGCTGGGGTCCCCTCGTGCCAGAGGTACACTCTCCTACCTGCCTCGCCCTCATAGAGCCCTCATGGCGTGGTGCCCTTGAGGCCCTGCCCCGCCGGCCAGCTGCGAGACCACAAGGGCGTGTGTCGCCGTGTGCTGGGGTCCCCTCGTGCCAGAGGTACACTCTCCTACCTGCCTCGCCCTCATAGAGCCGCCATGGCGTGGTGCCCTTGAGGCCCTGCCCCGCCGGCCAGCTGCGAGACCACAAGGGCGTGTGTCGCCGTGTGCTGGGGTCCCCTCGTGCCAGAGGTACACTCTCCTACCTGCCTCGCCCTCCAAGAGCCGCCATGGCGTGGTGCCCTTGAGGCCCTGCCCCGCCGGCCAGCTGCGAGACCACAAGGGCGTGTGTCGCCGTGTGCTGGGGTCCCCTCGTGCCAGAGGTACACTCTCCTACCTGCCTCGCCCTCATAGAGCCCTCATGGCGTGGTGCCCTTGAGGCCCTGCCCCGCCGGCCAGCTGCGAGACCACAAGGGCGTGTGTCGCCGTGTGCTGGGGTCCCCTCGTGCCAGAGGTACACTCTCCTACCTGCCTCGCCCTCATAGAGCCGCCATGGCGTGGTGCCCTTGAGGCCCTGCCCCGCCGGCCAGCTGCGAGACCACAAGGGCGTGTGTCGCCGTGTGCTGGGGTCCCCTCGTGCCAGAGGTACACTCTCCTACCTGCCTCGCCCTCATAGAGCCGCCATGGCGTGGTGCCCTTGAGGCCCTGCCCCGCCGGCCAGCTGCGAGACCACAAGGGCGTGTGTCGCCGTGTGCTGGGGTCCCCTCGTGCCAGAGGTACACTCTCCTACCTGCCTCGCCCTCATAGAGCCCTCATGGCGTGGTGCCCTTGAGGCCCTGCCCCGCCGGCCAGCTGCGAGACCACAAGGGCGTGTGTCGCCGTGTGCTGGGGTCCCCTCGTGCCAGAGGTACACTCTCCTACCTGCCTCGCCCTCATAGAGCCCTCATGGCGTGGTGCCCTTGAGGCCCTGCCCCGCCGGCCAGCTGCGAGACCACAAGGGCGTGTGTCGCCGTGTGCTGGGGTCCCCTCGTGCCAGAGGTACACTCTCCTACCTGCCTCGCCCTCATAGAGCCGCCATGGCGTGGTGCCCTTGAGGCCCTGCCACGCCGGCCAGCTGCGAGACCACAAGGGCGTGTGTCGCCGTGTGCTGGGGTCCCCTCACCGTGCCAGAGGTATACTCTCCTACCTGCCTCGCCCTCATAGAGCCGCCATGGCGTGGTGCCCTTGAGGCCCTGCCCCGCCGGCCAGCTGCGAGACCACAAGGGCGTGTGTCGCCGTGTGCTGGGGTCCCCTCGTGCCAGAGGTACACTCTCCTACCTGCCTCGCCCTCCAAGAGCCGCCATGGCGTGGTGCCCTTGAGGCCCTGCCCCGCCGGCCAGCTGCGAGACCACAAGGGCGTGTGTCGCCGTGTGCTGGGGTCCCCTCGTGCCAGAGGTACACTCTCCTACCTGCCTCGCCCTCATAGAGCCCTCATGGCGTGGTGCCCTTGAGGCCCTGCCCCGCCGGCCAGCTGCGAGACCACAAGGGCGTGTGTCGCCGTGTGCTGGGGTCCCCTCACCGTGCCAGAGGTATACTCTCCTACCTGCCTCGCCCTCATAGAGCCGCCATGGCGTGGTGCCCTTGAGGCCCTGCCACGCCGGCCAGCTGCGAGACCACAAGGGCGTGTGTCGCCGTGTGCTGGGGTCCCCTCACCGTGCCAGAGGTATACTCTCCTACCTGCCTCGCCCTCATAGAGCTCTCATGGCGTGGTGCCCTTGAGGCCCTGCCACGCCGGCCAGCTGCGAGACCACAAGGGCGTGTGTCGCCGTGTGCTGGGGTCCCCTCGTGCCAGAGGTACACTCTCCTACCTGCCTCGCCCTCATAGAGCCGCCATGGCGTGGTGCCCTTGAGGCCCTGCCCCGCCGGCCAGCTGCGAGACCACAAGGGCGTGTGTCGCCGTGTGCTGGGGTCCCCTCGTGCCAGAGGTACACTCTCCTACCTGCCTCGCCCTCATAGAGCCCTCATGGCGTGGTGCCCTTGAGGCCCTGCCCCGCCGGCCAGCTGCGAGACCACAAGGGCGTGTGTCGCCGTGTGCTGGGGTCCCCTCGTGCCAGAGGTACACTCTCCTACCTGCCTCGCCCTCATAGAGCCGCCATGGCGTGGTGCCCTTGAGGCCCTGCCCCGCCGGCCAGCTGCGAGACCACAAGGGCGTGTGTCGCCGTGTGCTGGGGTCCCCTCGTGCCAGAGGTACACTCTCCTACCTGCCTCGCCCTCCAAGAGCCGCCATGGCGTGGTGCCCTTGAGGCCCTGCCCCGCCGGCCAGCTGCGGGACCACAAGGGCGTGTGTCGCCGTGTGCTGGGGTCCCCTCGTGCCAGAGGTACACTCTCCTACCTGCCTCGCCCTCATAGAGCCCTCATGGCGTGGTGCCCTTGAGGCCCTGCCCCGCCGGCCAGCTGCGAGACCACAAGGGCGTGTGTCGCCGTGTGCTGGGGTCCCCTCGTGCCAGAGGTACACTCTGCTACCTGCCTCGCCCTCATAGAGCCGCCATGGCGTGGTGCCCTTGAGGCCCTGCCACGCCGGCCAGCTGCGAGACCACAAGGGCGTGTGTCGCCGTGTGCTGGGGTCCCCTCGTGCCAGAGGTACACTCTCCTACCTGCCTCGCCCTCATAGAGCCCTCATGGCGTGGTGCCCTTGAGGCCCTGCCCCGCCGGCCAGCTGCGGGACCACAAGGGCGTGTGTCGCCGTGTGCTGGGGTCCCCTCGTGCCAGAGGTACACTCTCCTACCTGCCTCGCCCTCCAAGAGCCGCCATGGCGTGGTGCCCTTGAGGCCCTGCCCCGCCGGCCAGCTGCGGGACCACAAGGGCGTGTGTCGCCGTGTGCTGGGGTCCCCTCGTGCCAGAGGTACACTCTCCTACCTGCCTCGCCCTCCAAGAGCCGCCATGGCGTGGTGCCCTTGAGGCCCTGCCCCGCCGGCCAGCTGCGAGACCACAAGGGCGTGTGTCGCCGTGTGCTGGGGTCCCCTCGTGCCAGAGGTACACTCTCCTACCTGCCTCGCCCTCATAGAGCCCTCATGGCGTGGTGCCCTTGAGGCCCTGCCCCGCCGGCCAGCTGCGAGACCACAAGGGCGTGTGTCGCCGTGTGCTGGGGTCCCCTCGTGCCAGAGGTACACTCTCCTACCTGCCTCGCCCTCCAAGAGCCGCCATGGCGTGGTGCCCTTGAGGCCCTGCCCCGCCGGCCAGCTGCGGGACCACAAGGGCGTGTGTCGCCGTGTGCTGGGGTCCCCTCGTGCCAGAGGTACACTCTCCTACCTGCCTCGCCCTCATAGAGCCCTCATGGCGTGGTGCCCTTGAGGCCCTGCCCCGCCGGCCAGCTGCGAGACCACAAGGGCGTGTGTCGCCGTGTGCTGGGGTCCCCTCGTGCCAGAGGTACACTCTCCTACCTGCCTCGCCCTCATAGAGCCCTCATGGCGTGGTGCCCTTGAGGCCCTGCCCCGCCGGCCAGCTGCGAGACCACAAGGGCGTGTGTCGCCGTGTGCTGGGGTCCCCTCGTGCCAGAGGTACACTCTCCTACCTGCCTCGCCCTCATAGAGCCCTCATGGCGTGGTTCCCTTGAGGCCCTGCCCCGCCGGCCAGCTGCGAGACCACAAGGGCGTGTGTCGCCGTGTGCTGGGGTCCCCTCGTGCCAGAGGTACACTCTCCTACCTGCCTCGCCCTCATAGAGCCGCCATGGCGTGGTGCCCTTGAGGCCCTGCCCCGCCGGCCAGCTGCGAGACCACAAGGGCGTGTGTCGCCGTGTGCTGGGGTCCCCTCGTGCCAGAGGTACACTCTCCTACCTGCCTCGCCCTCATAGAGCCGCCATGGCGTGGTGCCCTTGAGGCCCTGCCCCGCCGGCCAGCTGCGAGACCACAAGGGCGTGTGTCGCCGTGTGCTGGGGTCCCCTCACCGTGCCAGAGGTATACTCTCCTACCTGCCTCGCCCTCATAGAGCCCTCATGGCGTGGTGCCCTTGAGGCCCTGCCCCGCCGGCCAGCTGCGAGACCACAAGGGCGTGTGTCGCCGTGTGCTGGGGTCCCCTCGTGCCAGAGGTACACTCTCCTACCTGCCTCGCCCTCATAGAGCCCTCATGGCGTGGTTCCCTTGAGGCCCTGCCCCGCCGGCCAGCTGCGAGACCACAAGGGCGTGTGTCGCCGTGTGCTGGGGTCCCCTCGTGCCAGAGGTACACTCTCCTACCTGCCTCGCCCTCATAGAGCCGCCATGGCGTGGTGCCCTTGAGGCCCTGCCCCGCCGGCCAGCTGCGAGACCACAAGGGCGTGTGTCGCCGTGTGCTGGGGTCCCCTCGTGCCAGAGGTACACTCTCCTACCTGCCTCGCCCTCATAGAGCCGCCATGGCGTGGTGCCCTTGAGGCCCTGCCCCGCCGGCCAGCTGCGAGACCACAAGGGCGTGTGTCGCCGTGTGCTGGGGTCCCCTCGTGCCAGAGGTACACTCTCCTACCTGCCTCGCCCTCATAGAGCCCTCATGGCGTGGTGCCCTTGAGGCCCTGCCCCGCCGGCCAGCTGCGAGACCACAAGGGCGTGTGTCGCCGTGTGCTGGGGTCCCCTCGTGCCAGAGGTACACTCTCCTACCTGCCTCGCCCTCATAGAGCCCTCATGGCGTGGTGCCCTTGAGGCCCTGCCCCGCCGGCCAGCTGCGAGACCACAAGGGCGTGTGTCACCGTGTGCTGGGGTCCCTTCGTGCCAGAGGTACACTCTCCTTCCTGCCTCGCCCTCATAGAGCCCTCATGGCGTGGTTCCCTTGAGGCCCTGCCCCGCCGGCCAGCTGCGAGACCACAAGGGCGTGTGTCACCGTGTGCTGGGGTCCCCTCGTGCCAGAGGTACACTCTCCTTCCTGCCTCGCCCTCATAGAGCCCTCATGGCGTGGTGCCCTTGAGGCCCTGCCCCGCCGGCCAGCTGCGAGACCACAAGGGCGTGTGTCGCCGTGTGCTGGGGTCCCCTCGTGCCAGAGGTACACTCTCCTACCTGCCTCGCCCTCATAGAGCCGCCATGGCGTGGTGCCCTTGAGGCCCTGCCCCGCCGGCCAGCTGCGAGACCACAAGGGCGTGTGTCGCCGTGTGCTGGGGTCCCCTCGTGCCAGAGGTACACTCTCCTACCTGCCTCGCCCTCATAGAGCCGCCATGGCGTGGTGCCCTTGAGGCCCTGCCCCGCCGGCCAGCTGCGAGACCACAAGGGCGTGTGTCGCCGTGTGCTGGGGTCCCCTCGTGCCAGAGGTACACTCTCCTACCTGCCTCGCCCTCATAGAGCCCTCATGGCGTGGTGCCCTTGAGGCCCTGCCCCGCCGGCCAGCTGCGAGACCACAAGGGCGTGTGTCGCCGTGTGCTGGGGTCCCCTCGTGCCAGAGGTACACTCTCCTACCTGCCTCGCCCTCATAGAGCCCTCATGGCGTGGTGCCCTTGAGGCCCTGCCCCGCCGGCCAGCTGCGAGACCACAAGGGCGTGTGTCGCCGTGTGCTGGGGTCCCCTCGTGCCAGAGGTACACTCTCCTACCTGCCTCGCCCTCATAGAGCCCTCATGGCGTGGTGCCCTTGAGGCCCTGCCCCGCCGGCCAGCTGCGAGACCACAAGGGCGTGTGTCGCCGTGTGCTGGGGTCCCCTCGTGCCAGAGGTACACTCTCCTACCTGCCTCGCCCTCATAGAGCCGCCATGGCGTGGTGCCCTTGAGGCCCTGCCCCGCCGGCCAGCTGCGAGACCACAAGGGCGTGTGTCGCCGTGTGCTGGGGTCCCCTCGTGCCAGAGGTACACTCTCCTACCTGCCTCGCCCTCATAGAGCCCTCATGGCGTGGTGCCCTTGAGGCCCTGCCCCGCCGGCCAGCTGCGAGACCACAAGGGCGTGTGTCGCCGTGTGCTGGGGTCCCCTCGTGCCAGAGGTACACTCTCCTACCTGCCTCGCCCTCATAGAGCCCTCATGGCGTGGTGCCCTTGAGGCCCTGCCCCGCCGGCCAGCTGCGAGACCACAAGGGCGTGTGTCGCCGTGTGCTGGGGTCCCCTCGTGCCAGAGGTACACTCTCCTACCTGCATCCGGGTCCCCTCGCTCCTGCTTGGCTGCGTGTCTCGAGTCCACTACTGTTCGAGTCCAAGTGCCCAACCCCCGCATGGTAGACTCTTTTCTACTCTGTCCAACACCTCATCCAGACCATCCTCTGTCTCCTGTATTCTCCTACACTTGCATCCCGCATGAATGTGCCCAGGGTTTTCCCTGTGTCTGTGCAGGTTTTACCTGGGCCCAACCTGTCTCTAGTTATAGTCTAGATTTAAGAGTGAGGGGAGTTAGTCATGGCGCTTATCGTTGCCATGGTTGGCCAATCCCCTCCTAGCACATGATGCATGCGACCCTCTCCCTGCATGGTTAATCCCAGTATGACTACGCATATAGGCTTCGACCTGAGACGGACCTAGGTCCCTCCCTTCCCCGGACCCTCCCTACTAAATACACTTAGTTTTAGTTAGGTTAGAAAAATAAATCACTACTGTTCGTGCAGAACACATCTGGACTCGAATTAGTGTAGGGGTGTCGTGACTCAGCTCCTGCGAGCTGAGAGAAGTGGGCAGTTCGCTCCCACTGGCCGCCTGCCGTCTCACTGCCTGGTCTGTTTCAGCTGCAGCTGCTGCGCCGTTCTACGCAGCTGTTCCGGCGACCTAGTCGTGATGATCGGCCCAGAAGAGCTGTTTGCGTGAAGATCGAAGCAGACCTGCAGAACAGTGAACATAGCTTAAGTAAAAATAAAAATTTGTACAAATATGTGTTGTGCTCGCCATTTCAATTACAAAGCAATACGTAAAGGTTATATATTTTCTCAGTCAAATCTATATAAATAAAAAAGTAAGTGTTATATCGTTCAAAATATTATATCTCCGAAAGTTCTTCACCGATTGCTTTGAAATTTTGACACAATGTTGCATTCAAATACGCGCATGTTTTTAAATATCTTTGCCACACCTGTTATAGGTAAAAATAGTGAAAAAATATAAATATGTAAAAATAGTGATTTATAATATTTTCATTGCAAATAGAGTAGGTATATAGAGAATATAGATACAGAGGGAAATATAGAAATAGAGATATAAAGAAAGATAGATGTATGTATATAGAGACATACATAGAGGGATAGAGAGATAATTAGAGAGATACGTTGTATATGTGAACCTACTTCAAACAAATTACAAAGAAAAAAAGGTGATTCAGGCATTGGAATGCATGACGGGCATTAGCTAATATTTAATTCAATACGATGAACGTAATGATATATGTTCAGCTGAACGCATTTCTGTTTAAATATTTTGATATTTTTTGGGTGTTGTACTGACCTCTTTAAGAGAACACAGTGTTATATTTTTTTAGATTAAGTCCGTATGCAGTCGTATAAAGTCATAGAAGTTGTTACGTCATATAATTCATATAAGTTGTTAGTTATTTATAGCTCAAATTGGCTAACTGATATAGTTAAGGACAAAAAGGTTACGGTGAATATAGGACAGCCAGTTCCTGTAGCGCTTCCTTGCGCAGTGCTGTAGCGTCACTTCAGGAGTGGGGTGCTCAATATCCCCCTCCCCCTCTGCACCATCGAGGCCCCCACTCCTGCTTGTTGACGCCCTGACCCACCCAGACGGCGGCAGCCCGGAGAAGTTCCGCTTCAACAATGTGCACGTCAGGCAGACTTTTAGCTGGCCTCTCGACGCAAGAGTGCGATCCGAGCTCTGCTCAGCCACCGCCAGCAATCACAGGTTTAACACGAGCAATAGGTAGAGACCGGAAAAAAAATTCGCGAATTAAATTCGCGATAGGCAAAAATATGAATAGTTATACCTCAGTGATGCCTCTGCTATTGGCTCACAACTCACCTGGAGGACTTTGGGCCGATGAGAAACACCCGACCAAAGCTTTATACGAATCACAGGCTGCTACGTTGGGACGTCTCACAAGACAGCAGCCAATGGGTGGGTGACATTTGACCGAGCGTACGTAGAACTGTGGAGTTCATCCTGGAGGTCATTGAACCCGCGAATTTTTCCGGTCCCTAGCAATAGGCCACCAATAGGTTCTCGCCTTGAGGTTAGTTTAACCCATAAAATGGATTCGATTGTATGGAAACTCGTATATTTATAGATCATTTATCACCAGTTGACCTTACACACGAGAATGGCTGACAGGGAAGTAAACTTAATGAGTGCCTCAGTACTCCAAACCCTCCTCTGCTCGCTTCCAGTGACTCCAGCGAGAGTGGAGACGAGTCACGCTCACAAGGAGTGCCAACTCAATGCCATCATTAACTCTCTTCTTCTCTTTGCAAGTCTGCAAGCCGCGCGGCACTTACAGACAACCTGGAAGTCATTAACTTTTCGAAAGTAATTGTTGGCAACCTTGACTCTTCTACCGCTTGTTCGTTGCTGGGATTATACACCACAAATTTTGCAATAGTATATAATTTTTTTCATTACGGAACAAACAAAAACATGTTAAATTACTTCATCTTCTGTTTCAAAACTTAAAAACTTCGTAGCCGCAAAGTATGAGTGTTGATAATCATAACCTCAGTTTCTGTTGCAAAAACTACACAGGAGCAAAAGCAAAGAACACGCAAGATTTGGATTTGCAGCCATGCTTATTTCATTGCTGCCAAAGTAAGTTAACATTGGCAAAAAATATTCCAGAGTGTAGTTTTTTTGCCATTATAATCAATACGCTACTCCGTTAATACAGCAGTCCATAAATTCTGAACTAAGAATGCTCGTTATTTTTTTTTTGTTATGTTTGAGAAATATCTATGACTTTTTTTCATATTCAAAACGTAAGTTTTAGTTATGGCACTCATCAAGCGCACAGTTATTCAGGAGAAGCCTATGATGTACATTCTGTATTGCACAGACCCGAACAAGCCCGAATATCTACATTCGGTCAACTACGGGATAATTTTTTATTACTTTACAAAATTGTGGATGGTTGGTTATGTTAGGTTAGTATAGCTACATTAAAAATACTGTCAAATCATTTTAATGGTTGTTTAGGAATTGGCCGTAGGTAGATATTCGGGCTTGTTCGGGTCTGTGCAATACAGAATGTACATCATAGGCTTCCCGTTATTCAGTGGTCGCACCTCGCATGTCGAGTGGCTGGCTAGAGCCCGGCAGTGTGGCCAGGGAAGGCTGCAGAGGGCAGCTGGAGGCCACGGACTAGCGCGGGAGGCATGGCACACATCCCACACCATGTCAGTCAGGTTCACCGCAGTATGATACACACCAGGTCACAGGGACTCTCTGGTAGGATCCACGCCCGGAGCAGTGACCTTGGGCCTTTGAAGAACACCGGCTGCTGGAGAGATGGCTCTCAGAGACAAGCAGTGTGTCTCCCTGGGCTGAGTCGCAGCTTCCCCGCGGGGGGGGGGGGGGGGATCAGGGTTTCCCGCCCCTCTGGAGCTTGCAGCATAGAGTAAGCAAAGGGAGAGGCGCCACTCCCATAGTAATGATCGTTCGCTTTAATTTGTAAACAAACCCATTGCGATCATACAATTTCTTTGCAACTTGACTAAGAAAAAAATTACAGCCAAATACAACCTGAGGAAGGTTTAGCGCGTGATAGTAAATTATAAAAATGGCATCACTAGAAACTATTTATAATTAGAAAAGAAGTAATTTCTAGTACTGTAACAGCAACTTATAATAACACAAATTAATAAGAACTGGACATGTAATAAACTAAAGAGATCGAAACTTGTAATCTATTTTTCCCGATGTTGGTGAAAATGGTATGCCTGCGCTGCTGCATTAGAAACTTACAGCAGTCTGCAGTTCATCTGACAACCGCGTTAGAGACCCTCAATGTCATTCGACATATTCGACATATTCGACATATTCGACATATTCGACAACCACTGCACTGCACATTCATAGGCACTGCACTTACAACCTTCAGATGCACATCTAGTCGGGCTTAGCTCTGGTACCTTTTTTTTCTCGACACAGACTGATTCAGTGCTCAAGACACCTTATTTATCATAGCACCTTTTATTCCTGCATTCTACATTCAACTTGACTGTAAAAAATGGTTCTTTGTTACACACTTCCGCTGCGGGAAAGGGAGACACGAAGACAGAAAATCTAGAGCACCATGGAAATGTAGAAATGTTTCTCCGTTGATTGCGCTTCTTTGAAATAGTATTTAATAGAAAGAAAAGTATTTTTAATTACCTAAATATATTACACATATAAACTATGTGAGAGGTAATGTTATAAGGTAATTTTATGTATTATATTTAAATGAAATGTGTGAAATGGCGACGGTTAAAAT
This sequence comes from Bacillus rossius redtenbacheri, assembly GCF_032445375.1. Taxonomy (NCBI): domain Eukaryota; kingdom Metazoa; phylum Arthropoda; class Insecta; order Phasmatodea; family Bacillidae; genus Bacillus; species Bacillus rossius. The sequence goes on from NC_086332.1 coordinate 2,910,664, forward strand.
TATGAAATTATTAAATACTATTTTTTATTTATTTGATTTGGACCTTACCTGCTGGCCAGCCCGCCACAGCGAGGCTAGGAACAGGGCCCAGGAGGGAGGGGGGGGGGGACACATGGACAAGGGAAGCCTTCTTTTCACAGACGAGAGAGCCAAACGCCCGATCGTGCATCTTCGGTGTTTTTTTTTTTAATTCATTGTAAAAGGTTAGGTTAGCTACATTATAAATACTTTAAAACATTGTCGAAGGTTGATTTGGTTAGGACAGCTACATTAAAGATACTGTGAAATCATGTAAACGGTTCCCTAGCCTGGATAGCTACATATTAAAATTTATTTGCTAAGCAACCTTCGGGGAACTTCGGGTGTGGCTCTCTCGTCTGTGAAATGAAGTCTTCCCACAGGGACAAGCCACTCCCCCCTCCCCCCTCGCAGGGGCTGCGGTCGAACACACGGCCTCCTGGGAGCACACTGCTATTTTAGTCAAACTTGCAAGCAGACTGTTGAATGTGCACGGAACCTTAGGGGTGACAGTCGGACTCACTCTGGTGCGGTTAATATGTAGTTCCTGTCCACGTATAAGCAAAGCTCTTATTTGAACCTCCGTGCGTAAGTTCTAGTGGAAAAGAAATTTAATTTTTTTTAAATAGTTATACAATTAAATTGTTAGATTGTATGGTAACAAAAAAGTTGTTCAAGTTATTTATCTGCGTTCATTTAATAATCATTCATTTGAATTTATAATAAAAAAAGGTATTTCCTGTAAATTTGATGCTGGAGTTACAATGCCACGACGAACACGACACGACAGCGCTCCGGCACGACAGAGTTAATAGTGAAGGGTCACGATACCACGACAGTATTAACCCAGCGATATATGACTTGACTGTCGACGAATAGTAGCAAGCCAAATATTTCCATAAAAAGCAGTATAGGCTGCGGTAAAATCAGTGTAGAAGGGAAATAGATCATTCTATCTCAACCCATACTTTTTATTGAGGCCTTTAATCCAATGGCATACCGAATGCAATGAGCCTGAACTTTATTAATTTAAAGTTCTTCACTATACTCGTCCATTCTTAGATTAAAATATTCACCAATCTACATTGGCCATAAACACGATGATACCCATTTATATAAGCAAATGAAGGAAAAATAAAAATAATAAAGTGTACCCACACGTAAAACTAAATGTAATTTTTCAGCATAAAGATTTACCAAGAAAGTAAATATTTGTGAAGTTTATCTCTGTAAAGTTTCCGCTTCCGTTTTGCTTTCTGCCAGGCGGCACGACACGACAAAATTAGAAATATAATTCCTTGTGGGCCATCGGCGTGATGTCACGACGACCTTGTATATTATTGGCTACTGAGTGTGTCAGGACTAACATTACAAGCAAATATTTGCTCATTCCAGGTTGGTGTATTAAATTTCTAAATGCGGATCAGCAACTGTGTGGTTGTTTGAAATGTCCGAGCGCAGACTGCTGACGGGGGAAATGTCGCAACGGTCGCAGTCAGCAGGCAGCAGGGTTCCGCGCGCGAACAGGGAAAAGAGGAAACAAGGAAACAAGCGACGAGCGAAATGCTTGATGCGCGCGCCGCTCGCAGCGCTGCGTCAGCGAGCCGCGCCGCGCATGCGCGCTGTCACGCCAGCGGAAACCACAACAGTTGCGTCACTCGAGATCAGCCCTATTTTCGACTTTATGGAGCTATAAGTCGTCAAGATTTTAAAAATTGATACATAATTAATTATTTTAATATAGGAGGGATGTCCATAAATTAAGTACCGTTTGGACATTAAAAAAAATAAACTGGTGAGAAAAAGTTTTAATTGGCACTTTTAGTTTACTACATATCTACTTCACATTTTCAAATAGTCACCACTCAGTTCGCAGCCTGCGAACGTAACGGACGCCTCGGCCATAGGCTTCGTGGACTTCGAATACGCAATGCGTGTAGCCTAAGTACAGGCGCTCAGTACACATCTGGGGAAACTGTTTGAGCGATCACAGTACCAGAGTCGAAAAATTATGGCTACCATTTTTTGAAACGAAAAAGGCAATATTTTGGATGATTTAATTGAAACGTGGGTCAACAATTACCGGTTGTCAACTGGTTTAATTCCCAGGCGGCGAACTTATGTGCAGAGTGGTGTAAGAAACTGGTGAAGCGTTACGAAAAGTGCTTGGAACTGAGTGGTGAGATATGTAGTAAACTAAAACTTTCAATAAAAACTTTTTCTCAAGCGTGTGACCAAAGGGTACTTATATTACGGACATCACTCGTATTTTATCACGTGGTGTTGCACATGCTGGATCTTGGCAAACCGAAGATCAGAGGCCTATTCCCTAAGAATAGCATTGAACTGTATTTATTCCGTGCATTATTGCCAGCGAGCGCTGGTAGGCTGCTACTCAGTGGACCCCCCCCCCCCCTTCTACCCAAGCCACGCTCTTTTATACACGCGAGTGCAGTTACTCCTGTCCACAAGTAGACGTGATTTTTTTTGACGTGACAACGTCTAATAAATCGATGAACGCCGGCTGCACGCACGAAAAAGTGTCCCGTTACGCACATTGTTCCGTTACGCTGTGTCCCGTTACGCTCATTGTACGCTTGCGCCGCATCTATCTTTCTTCCTTTATTTTATCCTTTTTATTTTATTTTATTTATTATATCCGATAAAATAAAAAGGAAAATCAAAGAATCAGCCTTCATTATTAGCAATAAAAATATTTTCAGCCAGCAGAGCATTGAATTAAAAAATATGTGGATCCCTTTGTTAAAGAGAGAAACATCCCTGCAGCACAAAACAATAGCCAATACTCAACCCACCATAACCAATCCGCTTTAACTACATGGTGCACAGCCAATGGGGAGACAGCTCGTCTGTCATTGGCTGAGCAAGATGTAGCCCTTTCTCTGATAAATACCCTCATTTTCCAGCCCCTTTTCATTCTTTACCGCGTGCTGGTCGGAGAAGGGTCAGCCTCTCTCTTTGCCTAGCCTGGCGTTCCTAAAAAGGAAGCTCAGGTCAGTGGCCAGTGCGTAAGGTGCTAGGTTCGATAGGTAGCTAGGACGCGGCGAACAGATAGGAATACCACGCTAGTTAGGTCGGACGATACGCCTGTTGTGTGCCCTGCTTTTTTCAAGGCGGGGCACCTACTTGCGATGAGTAGTAGCGACGAGGAGATGGAGGTCGGCACCGCGACGAAGCGCACGCATGAGGGCAGCGACTCAGAGACTGAACACTCTGTTCAGTCTAAAAAACCGTCAGGGCTCCAGCCCACCACAACCGAGGACGACAACAGTGGCTTCACCACTGTTGAGCGTAGACAACGCAGGCGTAATAGCGATGCGTCACAAGCGGTACCGACACCGCAACAACGGACACCGACTGACGAGGCTCCGCGCTACAAACGCGTACCATTCGTAATCCGCAACAGTCAGGCAATCGGCAGCTTGGGCCCTGCCTTCGCGCGACTCGGCATCAAAAACCGAATGACGCTGACGAAGCGTCAAGAAGTGCGCATAACATTTGATGGCAAATTGGACCAAGACAAAGCGACCGCTTGGTTTAAAGCAAACGATGTGCCTTTCCACACCTTCTCCCAGCCCAGCGAGCGAGGCGAGAAGGTTGTAATTAAAAACCTTAGTAAATACACGCCAGTAGACGCGATCTCCGAGGAGCTCACCGCGCTAGGTTTCAAGGTAAACTTCATCAAACAGCTTAGTCGGCGGCTCACAGACCGCAACTCAGGGCAGGAAATTTTTGAACCAACTCCGTCATTCGTGGTGTGCGTGGCACCAAGCGCGCACGACATCTACGCCGTAAAACACTTGTACTATACAAGTGGAATAAAGATCGAGCGGTACACGACTCGCGCGGAGGACGTCCCGCTTTGTAAGAGGTGTAGTTCCTTCGGACACACCACAAAGAACTGCGCGGAGGTTCCGAAATGCATTAGGTGCGCGGGTTTGCATCCCCGCAGCGAATGTCCCGTCCCAGAGGAGGCACCAAAGGTGTGCTCGAACTGCAGGGAAACAGGCCACACCGCGGCCTGGCGACAGTGCCCCGCGTTTTTAAAGATCGTAGAGTCTCGGAGACAGGCCGCCGCGGAACAGGCAGCACAGAAAGCTGCGCGCACAGCCTCGCGAGCACAGCCAGCCGCACCGACGCGGGAAAGTTTCCCCCCTCCCCCCGCGCCCATCAGGGAACACGTGCACCGAACAACAACAACAACAGAGCGCAGTCCGCGAAACGCACGGCCCAGCGAGCAGGCCAGCCAACCGGGCATAACTCAATCACAGGCAGTAGCTTCCACGTCATACGCGGCAGCTACGTCAGGCGTAAGCGCACCGCGGCGCACGGCGGAGCAAATTGTGCAGGCTCGCGTCGAAAAAAGTCAACATAGAGCAGAAACCGCGCCAGAAGCACAGCCAACAAATAATATCACTAGCCTCGCGGAACTCGCAGAGATCTTACGCATGTGCGATTATTGGAATTTAGTGAAGGCACTCGAACCGTATTACGCGCGCATCCGCTCCACCGAGAGCATAAAATACCGCCAAACCATTCTATTGGAAGCACTCGCGACAGTGCTCCAGTAAATGGCAGTAAACATGGGGAAAACACTACAACTCCTAAACTTTAATGCATGTGGTCTCCGCCTTCGGTCGTACGAGTTGGAACAGTGCCTTGTAATATATGGGATTGATGTGGCATTCATTACCGAGACTCACCTATCACCGCATCATCGATTTAATATTTGTGGTTACACCACTTACCGCACTGACCGCGCCACTCGTGGGGGCGGCACAGCCATATTAATTAAACACGGGATTCATCACCATCCGATAGAAATAACTGGCTTAGAGCACCTAGAGGCCACCAGCATAAATATTCGTAATAAAAATGCGCATGTCTGCATGTCGGCAGTATATAAACCCCCAGATAAGCCACTACTCTCTAGGGATTTAAATAAATTAATTAATCCACAGCAACACTTTTTCATCGCAGGCGATTTAAACAGCAAAAACGAAGACTGGGGATGCAAAAATACTAACCCAGCAGGCAGAAAATTATTAGATCATTCGGTAGCAAATAATTACGAAATTTTTGCTCCAGGCTCGCCAACTTGCTATCCAACGAATGGCGGCATGCCTGACATATTAGATATAGCTCTTACAAACATACCAGGTGCGCAGGTTATTTCAGAAAAATTAGATGAGCTTGACTCAGACCATTTTCCGGTACTAATTCAATTAACTTTTAATGCTCAATTTTGCGCAGCGATATTTAGCCGCACTTTTGGTATTCCCGACTGGGACAAATTTCGCGAAGACCTGGAATTAACTTTTACAGAAACTCCAGCGATAGACACAGCAGATGAGCTCGAAACTCACGTAAAACTTTTCACCGACACAATTACAGACGTGCGCAAAAAACACACGAAAATCGTGAATAAAAGAGAATTTACGCGAATAAATTACCCAGATGTAGACATGCTAATCGTTTTAAAACGGCAGGCGCGCAACACTTATCAACGAACGAGAACACCGCAAGCTAGGACTGAATACAATCGCCTTAAAGCTCAAGTCTCGCGAAAACTTAAAGATTTAAAAATAGAAAAATACGGAAACTTAATAACAGAGTGCGCAACTCAACCTCGGCAAATGTGGCGGCTCACACGCAATTTACGAGGGAAAAATAAATTTATCTCCACACCGGCCATTGTTACAAACGCGGGCATTAAATATGACGCGATAGATAAAGCAAATGCTATAGCAGACATTTTTGAAAAACAATTTTCACCAAACGAGGACATAAACGAGCCTCAGTTTACTAGGACCACGACAGTAGCTGTTAATAACTATTTACAAATCGTTCCACAAGCCGAGCCGGAACTCGTAACAATTAAAGAGCTCTTAGAAGCTATTCACTCGCGACCAAAAAATAAAGCAGGCGGACCTGACGGAATAAATTTTGATACTTTAAAGAAATTATCATTTCAGGCTATACAATACTTTCTTAAAATAATAAATGCTATTTTTATTCTTAAATCCTACCCAGCGTCATGGAAACTAGCTAAAGTTATCACCATTCCGAAACCGGGAAAAAATGCGTCACTACCACAAAACAGGCGACCTATTAGCCTCCTAAATAGCATGAGTAAAATTTTCGAAAAAATTTTACTCAAACGACTTCAACACCATTCGGACGAACACGAAGTCATTCCAGATAACCAATTTGGTTTTAGAAGGGGCCACTCTACCTCTCACCCCCTAATTAAGCTCATTGAAGAGGCCACTGACGGTTTTAACTCACGAGCGAAATTTACTGTCGCAACGATGCTAGACGCGGAAAAAGCTTTCGACAAAGTTTGGATACCTGGCTTAATTCAAAAATTAATTACATTTAACTTTCCAGACACGTATATTCATCTGGTGGCCCACTATTTATGGCGTCGAAAATTTTTTGTATCAATAGAGGGGGCGAAATCATCCACTCGGGAGCTGACAGCAGGTGTGCCGCAGGGGTCCCCACTCTCACCCTTTTTCTATAATGTTTACACAGCCGACATCCCGCGGGAACATGCCCACGTGCAATTATATGCAGACGACACTGCAATAATATATCAATCCCCGAATTTGAAGTTTGCTTTAACCAAAGTTCAGAGGCAGCTTACCTCACTCGAACAATGGTACACTCGCTGGCGCATTAAAATAAATGGAGCCAAGTCCACAACTTTAATTTTAACTAAAAAATACACCGCCCCCGACCGCGAATTAAAAATTTTTAATCAAGCCATACCATTTGTTAAATCGGCTAGATATTTAGGTTTAACTCTAGATACCAGGCTCACCTGGAAAGTTCACACCACTAAGGTGACACAGTTTGCGCGAGGCACTTTGCGCAGCCTATACTCAATGTTTAAGGCCCCCCAATTTCCTAGAAAGAAAAAATTACAGCTGTATTTACAAATAGTTCGCCCTCAATTATTATATGCTTGCGAAATCTGGGGCTATGCAGCAAAATGCCATATCGATAAAGTACAGGTCACTCAAAATAAATTTCTTAGAGCCATTGCAGATTGCGGCTGGTACACCAGCACACTAGAAGTACACCAGCTACTCAAAGTAGAATATGTAGAGGAATATATAAAACGGCAAAACAGGTCTTTTTATGGCCAGCTCCCTGAACATGCCAATACTTATATGAATTCACTTCCGGACTACGACCCAGCTGCACAGCGACAGTTTAAAAAACCGCGACTTGCCTAAGCCAGGTTATACTAGAATCCACACATCCCATGTACGCAGGGCAACTTAGCAAACATAGCAGACGTTTCTCTCTGGCCCCGATGTGCCTGTCTACGTCCTGCGGTGCAAATAATCAACATTGGACTAGCCAATGATTGACATGCCCAGGACTCGTAAATATTGCGTCAACACTACTTTTGGCCCAGCGGGGCTCTATTTTATTGCGTCAACACTACCTTTGACCCAGCGGGGCTCTAATTATAAACCAGCGACAACTCGACCGCAGGCCCTAATTCCTTTAATTACCAAATCTTTCCTTCCCCCACCTCCTCCACTAGTCCTTGCTAGTTGTTTTCCCCAGCCATTATTAATTAATTCATTAATGTAACTTTCATTTTCTTGCTAATTCGAAATGGTCCGAAGCATGCAGGTGTAGGTTTTGACCCATGCAGCGGTCCACTGCCTGTGTGTTAGGGCTGACTCCGTATGCCTGAAGGGCGAGACCCGCCTGGCAGGCTTCACCTCCAGTGCCGGCCGCGTTTCGGAAGGCATGGGTTTTTGAATTGCGACAAAAAAAAAAAAAAAAAAAAAAAAAACACTGGACGAGGGCATCTCTCTGCTCGAACAATAATAGAATAGGATGACATTCATTTACTAATTTCACTCTCTATTTTTCAGGTTTAGACGACAACAGCCTGGGGGCTAACTACAGCAATACTGGTTTAGCCTAACTTTGACCGAACTATACTGGAACGCAATAGTTCGGTCCTTAAGGCGGCCAGGTGTTTACTAATCTATGTAATTTCTCCTACACATCGGTAAACTTACACGATGATATGCCTGCTTGGTCAGCCGGGTATGTGCGGCCTTGGAGCTATACACTACACTCACACAACGAAATTAATTAGGCCATTTTTGCGCACACTCCACACGCCTCTAAATACAGACATCACGACACTCTCATGCATCAGTTAGCCAACTAACTGAGGGGAAAGGGTGACCTCCCCCCGCCTGACACCTACACTATTAAAAATAGAGCCAAGCAACATGCGACAGCTATTTTACTTCTTCTGGACCGTGAGCCACCTTTAATCTTAAAATCACACACATCGCGCCCCGCCGACGTTTCCAATGATTCGATCAAAGTGACGGGGTTGCACTATTTATATTGGCGACCACATAGCGAGTTATGGGAACGTAATAGTTCCCGGTATCGCTGTCACACGCTCCCGGCCGAGCATATGAGGAAACGGCGGCGGCCCCTTCTCGATTCTTTACCGCGTGCTGGTCGGAGAAGGGTCAGCCTCTCTCTTTGCCTAGCCTGGCGTTCCTAAAAAGGAAGCTCAGGTCAGTGGCCAGTGCGTAAGGTGCTAGGTCGTTAGCTAGTTAGGACGCGGCGAACAGATAGGAATACCACGCTAGTTAGGTCGGACGATACGCCTGTTGTGTGCCCTGCTTTTTTCAAGGCGGGGCACCTACTTGCGATGAGTAGTAGCGACGAGGAGATGGAGGTCGGCACCGCGACGAAGCGCACGCATGAGGGCAGCGACTCAGAGACTGAACACTCTGTTCAGTCTAAAAAACCGTCAGGGCTCCAGCCCACCACAACCCAGGACGACAACAGTGGCTTCACCACTGTTGAGCGTAGACAACGCAGGCGTAATAGCGATGCGTCACAAGCGGTACCGACACCGCAACAACGGACACCGACTGACGAGGCTCCGCGCTACAAACGCGTACCATTCGTAATCCGCAACAGTCAGGCAATCGGCAGCTTGGGCCCTGCCTTCGCGCGACTCGGCATCAAAAATCGAATGACGCTGACGAAGCGTCAAGAAGTGCGCATAACTTTTGATGGCAAATTGGACCAAGACAAAGCGACCGCTTGGTTTAAGGCAAACGATGTGCCTTTCCACACTTTCTCCCAGCCCAGCGAGCGAGGGGAAAAAGTAGTGATAAAGAATTTGAGTAAATTCACGCCGGTTGATGCGATTTCTGAGGAGCTCACCGCGCTCGGGTTTAAAGTAAATTTCATCAAACAGCTCAGTCGGCGGCTAACAGACCGCAACTCAGGGCAAGAGTTTTTCGAGCCAACACCGTCATTCGTGGTGTGCGTGGCACCTAGCGCGCACGACATCTATGCCGTCAAACAACTATACTACACAAGTGGTATAAAGATTGAGCGGTACACGACTCGCGCGGAAGACGTCCCGCTCTGTAAGAGGTGTAGTTCCTTCGGACACACCACCGGAAACTGTTCAGAAGTACCTAAATGCATCAGGTGCGCGGGTTCGCATCCCCGCAGCGAATGCCCAGTCCCAGAGGAGGCACCAAAGGTGTGCTCGAACTGTAAAGAGACAGGCCACACCGCGGCCTGGCGACAGTGCCCCGCGTTTTTGAAGATCGTAGAGTCGCGGAGACAGGCCGCCGCGGAACAGGCAGCACAGAAAGCTGCGCGCACAGCCTCGCGAGCACAGCCGGCCGCACCGACGCGGGAAAGTTTCCCCCCTCCCCCCGCGCCCACCAGGGAACACGTGCACCGGGCAACAACAACAACAACAGAGCGCAGTCCGCGAAACGCACGGCCCAGCGAGCAGGCCAGCCAACCGGGCATAAATCAAACACAGGCAGTAGCTTCCACGTCATACGCGGCAGCTACGTCAGGCGTAAGCGCACCGCGGCGCACGGCAACGGAAATCGTGCAGGCTCGCGTCGAGAAGAGCCAGCAGCATAGAACAGAAACCGCGCCAGAAGCACAGCCAAATAATAATATCACTAGCCTCGCGGAACTCGCAGAGATCTTGCGCATGTGCGATTATTGGAATTTAGTGAAGGCACTCGAACCGTATTACGCACGCATCCGCTCCACCGAGAGCATTAAATACCGCCAAACCATTCTATTGGAAGCACTCGCGACAGTGCTCCAGTAAATGGCAGTAAACATGGGGAAAACACTACAACTCCTAAACTTTAATGCATGTGGTCTCCGCCTTCGGTCGTACGAGTTGGAACAGTGCCTTGTAATATATGGGATTGATGTGGCATTCATTACCGAGACTCACCTATCACCGCATCATCGATTTAATATTTGTGGTTACACCACTTACCGCACTGACCGCGCCACTCGTGGGGGCGGCACAGCCATATTAATTAAACACGGGATTCATCACCATCCGATAGAAATAACTGGCTTAGAGCACCTAGAGGCCACCAGCATAAATATTCGTAATAAAAATGCGCATGTCTGCATGTCGGCAGTATATAAACCCCCAGATAAGCCACTACTTTCTAGGGATTTAAATAAATTAATTAATCCACAGCAACACTTTTTCATCGCAGGCGATTTAAACAGCAAAAACGAAGACTGGGGATGCAAAAATACTAACCCAGCAGGCAGAAAATTATTAGATCATTCGGTAGCAAATAATTACGAAATTTTTGCTCCAGGCTCGCCAACTTGCTATCCAACGAATGGTGGCATGCCTGACATATTAGATATAGCTCTTACAAACATACCAGGTGCGCAGGTTATTTCAGAAAAATTAGATGAGCTTGACTCAGACCATTTTCCGGTACTTATTCAATTAACTTTTAATGCTCAATTTTGCGCAGCGATATTTAGCCGCACTTTTGGTATTCCCGACTGGGACAAATTTCGCGAAGACCTGGAATTAACTTTTACAGAAACTCCAGCGATAGACACAGCAGATGAGCTCGAAACTCACGTAAAACTTTTCACCGACACAATTACAGACGTGCGCAAAAAACACACTAAAATCGTGAATAAAAGAGAATTTACGCGACTAAATTACCCAGATGTAGACATGCTAATCGTTTTAAAACGGCAGGCGCGCAACACTTATCAACGAACGAGAACACCGCAAGCTAGGACTGAATACAATCGCCTTAAAGCTCAAGTCTCGCGAAAACTTAAAGATTTAAAAATAGAAAAATACGGAAACTTAATAACAGAGTGCGCAACTCAACCTCGGCAAATGTGGCGGCTCACACGCAATTTACGAGGGAAAAATAAATTTATCTCCACACCGGCCATTGTTACAAACGCGGGCATTAAATATGACGCGATAGATAAAGCAAATGCTATAGCAGACATTTTTGAAAAACAATTTTCACCAAACGAGGACATAAACGAGCCTCAGTTTACTAGGACCACGACAGTAGCTGTTAATAACTATTTACAAATCGTTCCACAAGCCGAGCCGGAACTCGTAACAATTAAAGAGCTCTTAGAAGCTATTCACTCGCGACCAAAAAATAAAGCAGGCGGACCTGACGGAATAAATTTTGATACTTTAAAGAAATTATCATTTCAGGCTATACAATACTTTCTTAAAATAATAAATGCTATTTTTATTCTTAAATCCTACCCAGCGTCATGGAAACTAGCTAAAGTTATCACCATTCCGAAACCGGGAAAAAATGCGTCACTACCACAAAACAGGCGACCTATTAGCCTCCTAAATAGCATGAGTAAAATTTTCGAAAAAATTTTACTCAAACGACTTCAACACCATTCGGACGAACACGAAGTCATTCCAGATAACCAATTTGGTTTTAGAAGGGGCCACTCTACCTCTCACCCCCTAATTAAGCTCATTGAAGAGGCCACTGACGGTTTTAACTCACGAGCGAAATTTACTGTCGCAACGATGCTAGACGCGGAAAAAGCTTTCGACAAAGTTTGGATACCTGGCTTAATTCAAAAATTAATTACATTTAACTTTCCAGACACGTATATTCATCTGGTGGCCCACTATTTATGGCGTCGAAAATTTTTTGTATCAATAGAGGGGGCGAAATCATCCACTCGGGAGCTGACAGCAGGTGTGCCGCAGGGGTCCCCACTCTCACCCTTTTTCTATAATGTTTACACAGCCGACATCCCGCGGGAACATGCCCACGTGCAATTATATGCAGACGACACTGCAATAATATATCAATCCCCGAATTTGAAGTTTGCTTTAACCAAAGTTCAGAGGCAGCTTACCTCACTCGAACAATGGTACACTCGCTGGCGCATTAAAATAAATGGAGCCAAGTCCACAACTTTAATTTTAACTAAAAAATACACCGCCCCCGACCGCGAATTAAAAATTTTTAATCAAGCCATACCATTTGTTAAATCGGCTAGATATTTAGGTTTAACTCTAGATACCAGGCTCACCTGGAAAGTTCACACCACTAAGGTGACACAGTTTGCGCGAGGCACTTTGCGCAGCCTATACTCAATGTTTAAGGCCCCCCAATTTCCTAGAAAGAAAAAATTACAGCTGTATTTACAAATAGTTCGCCCTCAATTATTATATGCTTGCGAAATCTGGGGCTATGCAGCAAAATGCCATATCGATAAAGTACAGGTCACTCAAAATAAATTTCTTAGAGCCATTGCAGATTGCGGCTGGTACACCAGCACACTAGAAATACACCAGCTACTCAAAGTAGAATATGTAGAGGAATATATAAAACGGCAAAACAGGTCTTTTTATGGCCAGCTCCCTGAACATGCCAATACTTATATGAATTCACTTCCGGACTACGACCCAGCTGCACAGCGACAGTTTAAAAAACCGCGACTTGCCTAAGCCAGGTTATACTAGAATCCACACATCCCATGTACGCAGGGCAACTTAGCAAACATAGCAGACGTTTCCCTCTGGCCCCGATGTGCCTGTCTACGTCCTGCGGTGCAAATAATCAACATTGGACTAGCCAATGATTGACATGCCCAGGACTCGTAAATATTGCGTCAACACTACTTTTGGCCCAGCGGGGCTCTATTTTATTGCGTCAACACTACCTTTGACCCAGCGGGGCTCTAATTATAAACCAGCGACAACTCGACCGCAGGCCCAAATTCCTTTAATTACCAAATCTTTCCTTCCCCCACCTCCTCCACTAGTCCTTGCTAGTTGTTTTCCCCAGCCATTATTAATTAATTCATTAATGTAACTTTCATTTTCTTGCTAATTCGAAATGGTCCGAAGCATGCAGGTGTAGGTTTTGACCCATGCAGCGGTCCACTGCCTGTGTGTTAGGGCTGACTCCGTATGCCTGAAGGGCGAGACCCGCCTGGCAGGCTTCACCTCCAGTGCCGGCCGCGTTTCGGAAGGCATGGGTTTTTGAATTGCGACCAAAAAAAAAAATAAATAAATAAAAAACTGTACGAGGGCATCTCTCTGCTCGAACAATAATAGAATAGGATGACATTCATTTACTAATTTCACTCTCTATTTTTCAGGTTTAGACGACAACAGCCTGGGGGCTAACTACAGCAATACTGGTTTAGCCTAACTTTGACCGAACTATACTGGAACGCAATAGTTCGGTCCTTAAGGCGGCCAGGTGTTTACTAATCTATGTAATTTCTCCTACACATCGGTAAACTTACACGATGATATGCCTGCTTGGTCAGCCGGGTATGTGCGGCCTTGGAGCTATACACTACACTCACACAACGAGATTAATTAGGCCATTTTTGCGCACACTCCACACGCCTCTAAATACAGACATCACGACACTCTCATGCATCAGTTAGCCAACTAACTGAGGGGAAAGGGTGACCTCCCCCCGCCTGACACCTACACTATTAAAAATAGAGCCAAGCAACATGCGACAGCTATTTTACTTCTTCTGGACCGTGAGCCACCTTTAATCTTAAAATCACACACATCGCGCCCCGCCGACGTTTCCAATGATTCGATCAAAGTGACGGGGTTGCACTATTTATATTGGCGACCACATAGCGAGTTATGGGAACGTAATAGTTCCCGGTATCGCTGTCACACGCTCCCGGCCGAGCATATGAGGAAACGGCGGCAGCCCCTTCTCAGTCGCACCTGTGTTTCCGTACCATGTGCGTCTCTGCCTGAGGACGGGAGCAGATAGCAGTTCCCGAAACGTCGCTTGTTTCTGTTTAGGTAAAACTATTGTATTTGTTTGTTTTTTCGTTTTGTCATGTTTTTTGTCTCGCTTCAACTGTTGTGCTGAATTATTTTGGGTTTCAATATTTTTGTGTTGTCATCATTTGTGGGGATTTTTTCGTTCTCTTAGTACATTTTTCTTTGTTTTTTCTTTGTTTGCTGACCATATTCCTGTTTCGGAATATTTTGTGGTGTTCATATCCTTGTTGACAACAGCAATTGTTTTGCTTAATTTTGTGTGTTTTTTGTATCTTTTTTGAGTATTTTTATTTTTATTTATTTATTTTATTTATTAGTTTTTCTTCAACAGAAAAAGTTCTTAGCAATGGCGTATGTCCAAAAACTTACATCAAGTCATGCACTCCCATTGCACAAATCTTTTAAAGATAACATGTTCTTCTCGTATTCTTCTACCAGACTTCGTAATGCAGTGGTTATAATGAGTTGTTAGTAAGCGAAATAAATTAATGTGGTTCAAAAAGAAAGCAGTGTACATTTTTTTTAAGTATTTAAATTACAGATTGAATCAAATTGTGCTTTAAGCATATAGCTATATGTATAGATATGACTTGATGTAAGCTTTTGCTTAATTTTGTGTTTTTGTCTTTTGGGTATATTTTAGTTTTCTTCTACAGAAAAAGTGCTTAGCAATTGCGTATGTCCAAAAGCTTACATCAAGTCATGCACTCACATTGCACAAATCTTTCAAAGATAATAAGCATATATATATATATATATATATATATATATATATATATATATGAAAACCTTTTGTTTTGGTTTAAAAATTATTAAAAACAAATGGATACTTGGAGTAGAAGTGACGTAACCACTGCTGTATTATTATGAATTCGTTGTTATTCAAATGTTCAGAAACTCCTTTTCGCATTTATCTGGTGTCCCCACTCGTCCTGCTGGCTAGGAGGAGCCGGCAGGTTTCCTCGGGGTGCTGCCTCCAGCATGGCGCTCCAGGGGCGCTGGCGACCTGGGCACCTGGCGTGGCGGCTGCGTGGCTGTAGGCCGTCAGCACTGCAGCCGAGGGCACAAGCCTCGGTCTCACACACGCGGTCCCGTCGCTCTCGCCCTCTTCGCCGATGTAGCACTTCTCTTAGCTCGCGGAACTCCCCGAACTATCGGGACCCGCTCGGAACTCCTGCGAAGGAGGGCGTTACTCTTTTACACTAGTGGGTCGTCTTTCCAGAACCGACGAGAGCGGCTGTGACGATTCACGTCATCCCGAAAAATCCAGAAAGGTGGCGTCCATTCAAGTCCACTCCGCGCGGAATTTCCAAGGCCGCTCAGCGATGGATAACAGTGTCGAGGAAGGACGATGCGCGGAGGGCGGAGGGGACGGCACGTGACGTCAGTGGCCGTGCAGGGCCGCCAGCAAGCTCCGAACCTGGCGCGCGTCGCGGTCCTGCCTGCGTTCGCAACAATATATACAATATACATCTCCACGTGCGACCCACTCACTAACTGGTAAACACGAATTCAAACATGGTGGGATGATAATGCTACAATAATCTTATGCAAAACTAACAAATATGTTTTACGAAACTCCAGCGATCCCGAAGAACCCCCCGGGGAAAGAAGGAAAGAAACGGGCTCCTCATTTGGAAGCCACCCTGGAAGGTTTTAAGTATTTGCAATATAAAACTCTCAGTATGCATGAGGTATATGTCGCAGAAGCTCATATGGATTCTGAATAATTGCCCGTACTGTACCGAAGAGTCACCGGTATAGTTACTGCAGCAATGAGTTTTCCTTGAGCAAAAATGCTAAAAGACATGAGAGACGCGAGTCTTTTTTTGGGCCCTTACCAAGTTTAATTGTAGCCGGTGCCAGATATCGTTTAGTTGAAGAAATATCCTGAATAAACATATCAAGATCTGTACAACCAAGCTGACTTATGTTAACGACACCGAGTCTTCAACACCAAGGAAGTGAAATGAGGACAATTATTAGACGATTATAATGGCTACGAATAATGTGAAAAATGCTGATTCTAACAATACCACCCAAAATCTCGCTATTTTTTTGAAATTGAAAGCTATCGAAGGAATTAACATCTTCATTTGGAAATTAAAAAATATAATACCAAATTCTAGTCGCCTCTGAGACCAAAGTAATAGAAAATACATGTTATAATAAATCATCCTGGCCAATCTAATGATAATGACGATCACTGGTATTGTATTAGAAAAATTTTAATGTCGATGAGGCTGTCATTAAAATCAGAAGACTATCGTGGGTCTCAGAAAATGACAGTAAAGGTGTAAATTTATTACACATCGAGGAAAAATCCCAACACATTGGTGGATGGGTTGAGACTTGACTTGCTTCGCAAGATGACGAGAATAGATCTGTTATGAAAGAAGCGTGGACGCCTGTACACAGAAGCTGCTGGGAAAGTGGGTGTCGGGACTGCAGGCGAGGCCAGCGCTGCACCGGGAGGAGAGGCGCAGCAGGAAGCCGGTCAGCCTTGGACCAGGCGTCCAGGCGGTATAAGAGGCGCCGGCTGGCACCGCGAGCCAGACATGGCGGCCGCTCAGCTGTGGGCGCTGCTGCTGCTGCTGCTGGGGGCCTGCGCAGCGCAGGAGCTCGTCTCGGACCTGCTGCCGCCCCCGGAGCAGCCCCCGCCGCCCCCGGAGCAGTCCCCGGGCCCCGCCGCCGCGTGGGTGCCGCGCCTCCAGCCGCCCGCCGCCTGCCGCCCCGGCGAGGCCCGGGACCCGCTCGGCATCTGCCGCCCCGTGCAGCCCTGACCCAGGTACCGTGCAGCCCTGACCCAGGTACCGTGCAGACCTGACCCAGGTACCGTGCAGCCCTGACCCAGGTACCGTGCAGCCCTGACCCAGGTACCGTGCAGACCTGACCCAGGTACCGTGCAGACCTGACCCAGGTACCGTGCAGCCCTGACCCAGGTACCGTGCAGCCCTGACCCAGGTACCGTGCAGACTTGACCCAGGTACCGTGCAGCCCTGACCCAGGTACCGTGCAGACTTGACCCAGGTACCGTGCAGCCCTGACCCAGGTACCGTGCAGCCCTGACCCAGGTACCGTGCAGACCTGACCCAGGTACCGTGCAGCCCTGACCCAGGTACCGTGCAGCCCTGACCCAGGTACCGTGCAGACCTGACCCAGGTACCGTGCAGACCTGACCCAGGTACCGTGCAGCCCTGACCCAGGTACCGTGCAGACTTGACCCAGGTACCGTGCAGCCCTGACCCAGGTACCGTGCAGCCCTGACCCAGGTACCGTGCAGCCCTGACCCAGGTACCGTGCAGCCCTGACCCAGGTACCGTGCAGCCCTGACCCAGGTACCGTGCAGCCCTGACCCAGGTACCGTGCAGCCCTGACCCAGGTACCGTGCAGCCCTGACTCAGGTACCGTGCGGACCTGACCCAGGTACCGTGCGGACCTGACCCAGGTACCGTGCAGCCCTGACCCAGGTACCGTGCAGCCCTGACCCAGGTACCGTGCAGCCCTGACCCAGGTACCGTGCAGCCCTGACCCAGGTACCGTGCAGCCCTGACCCAGGTACCGTGCAGCCCTGACCCAGGTACCGTGCAGCCCTGACCCAGGTACCGTGCAGCCCTGACCCAGGTACCGTGCAGCCCTGACCCAGGTACCGTGCAGCGCACCCTCACTTCTCCCACACTGTCGCTGTCGGCGCACGCTACAGGTCCCTGGGCCGGCGACCCCTTCCTGGCCACTGGCTGCCCCCGTCACATCTGGCAGTCTTCCAACTGTCCGTGTTCATTCCTTGTCTCCTCTGCACCGCTGAACACCAGCACGAGAACTCTTCAGTGTCAGCTGCTGTTAGAGATGCTTGCTGCCTGGAAGCAGCTACTCTTGTGATCTTCACTTGGACATTTAGGAGGATCATTTCAGTATTCGGTTCTTTATTCAGTACGGTCCTCTGGTATTCACGGTGTTTATAAAAATAATTTTTTTTAGATTTTATTGCATTTAATTATTGCTTAATACTAGCTGAAGTACCTGCAGTTGTCCGGGCCAAACACGTCATAATATAAAGAACATTACTACCGAGTGTCAAGTCTGTAGGACAAACGCTTGTAAAACGATAAATAATGATTTTTAAGGTCCCATTGATTGCAACATCTCGGTGCATCGAGGCTACGCATCAGAAAAACTGGGACGCCAATCATCATCAGCTTCCTTTTGTGGGAAGGCAGTTAACTAGCCCCTACGCAACGCATGACGGAAGTATCAAACAATGGTGCATCACATATTCAAGGCAACGCCATCTATTGAAGACGGATAGGAAGTTGCCAGACCTTACAACTCGACAGTGTGGTGAACATAGAGGAATGTGTCTATAACCTACATCCTATGATTTGCTATTACGAAACTGAATTTAAACTTTTTTCCCTTTCTTGGGGACGAAATTTCATAATTATATGTAGTCTATGTCACTCTCCGACCTGGCAAAATATCATGTTGCTCCGTTGCTCCGTTGCGGCGTAAAGGAAGGACAAACAGACAAACACAATATTAGTAGGGATTGTTTTATTGACGTGACAACGTCTAATAAATCGATGAACGCCGGCTGCACGCACGAAAAAGTGTCCCGTAACGCACCTTGTCCCGTTGCGCTGCGTCACGTTACGCTCATTGTACGCTTGCGCCACATCTATCTCTCTTCCACTCGATTGGAACAATCATCGATTTGACTTTTTCGAGGCACATTAAACTTGAAACACTCCCATTCGTTTCCTACTTTTCCTATCATCGTCCTATCCTTAACAGAATAACACAGATTGGAAGAAGTTAAATACCAAACATGTATAAAAGTTATAGTTAAAATAATCTCTTCGTTAAAGTAATAAACATGTTTGAATTAATGAGTGCAAATAAAAGTAAATTTATAAATTAAATTGTAGATTTCATTTCACTCCTTGTTTGTATCCATACAAAATAGTGATAATTCAATAAAAATGATCCAATTTTATTCTTAAAAGTATGCAATCATTTCATCAATGTTTTGTTATGACGTCACGTTAAACTATCGTCCGCAAACCGACTTTACAGACAACCAATTTATTCTTCTGAGCTGGGGAAGTGGCATCACGAGGTCAGGGAGGTAGGGGCAGGTCACATCCGGGAAGTGATGCAAGGAGTCTGCAAGTGTACCTGATGCCAGCCCAGGGGGAACTGCGAGATGTAATTAGCGCCGCCGCTCCAACACCGGTGCGTCCCGGCGACTGCGCGCTTCAAGGCCACCGGCGCCATTGCCAGCAGCAGTTCTCGGTCGTGACGAGCCGTGACGTCACAAGGAACACGTCAGCGCGCGCAGCGCAGTCGAGCTGAGAGGCGCTCACTGCATCATTCACCAGTGTGCCAATTGTTAGGTTTCAATTCATCGTTCGCTCATTTCGCACTCACATGAACACACTGAAGAGATAATTTTTAAACGATATAAAAATATTTTTGAGGTATCAAAACTATTTAATACATGACTCATCTTTTTTTATCATGAATGTTTTTCAGAGGAATAAATTTAAACAAGTAATGTTTGCCATTGGTATCTGGATTAACTGCAAAATTTAATTTTTTTTATCGTCATAACAAAATAGATAAGTTCAAAATATTTTTTTAAAAAATGTACATCTTTATTGAACGTTAAAAATCCACCATTGTGAATTCGTAAATTTTTGTTACCTTTTGTTGGATACAAAATACAAAAAAAAAAAAAAAAAATGGTTGTCTGTAAAGTCGGTTTACGGACGATAGTTTAACGTGACAACGTTATAACAAAACATTGATGAAATGATTGCATACTTTATGAATAAAATTGAATCATTTTTATTTTAATAATAAAAGAATAAATACTTGAAATTATACTAGTAATCAGATTATTAAAATGCAAGAATAATTAACCTTTATTGCCGAAATTGTAGTTGTAATAAGCAATGAAAACCACATTAACTTTTCACTTCACTTTATAAAGTCCACGAAACAGTTCACGTGTAGATGACTTGTAATTAATTTTAAAAACTGGCGTTTAGCTATAAAGTTTAAATATAATTATGAACAAGTTTTCATATAAATAAACTGTAATCAAATATCTAACATAACCTATTATTACTGCACTCGCCGACAGATGCTACTTTTTTTTTAATAATAAAAGAATAAATAATTGAAATTATACTAGTAATCAGATTCATTTTCTTACGTACATTTGACGTAGAAATTATTTCATATTACACATTTATAAACAAAGTTTTAAGTTTTCACTTCTTACGGTGCGGTGCAAGCGTACAATGAGCGTAACGGGACACAGCGTAACGGAACAATGTGCGTAACGGGACACTTTTTCGTGCGTGCAGCCGGCGTTCATCGATCTATTAGACGTAGTCACGTCAAAAAAATAAGATATACATCTATATTTTTTTTTAATTAGTGTAAATCACTTGATTATTACGTGTACACTACTATCCGTGTATCCCAGCCGTGCGTACAGCAGGAGTACAGCACTGAGACAAGATGAGTCGCAGCGCTCGGCCTGGCTCTCTCGCCCCTCCTTCGGATTGTAGGCGTGACAATTCACTGGGACATCACCGTTTCTACGATGAAATTCATCGGCAACTGTCTACGTGAATGCGTTTTATATAAAATCAGGATGCAAGTTTGAAAAGTGGATTGTAACGGAAATACGTTATAAATGTAAACCGGGCTAGGTACATTCAAGTCGTGCATTACACAGATGAGGTAAAGGTTTACGAATGCGCCAGTGTATACTAAGAGTACTGGAGCTGGACTGGACAGTGGCTCTCTCAGGTGGTGTTCCGACACACTGCCTCGCCCCACTCAGTCGCCCGTCGCACACAGCACAGTCCACAGTCCCGGGGGCCGCGGTCCTGGCTGCAACAACCGTCACACACGAGGTCCCCGCCTGCTTACCAAGAGCTCGCTCTGCATCGCGAGACACGACCGTCAGCTTGCGACGTCTCCAACAATGTGTCACCCGCCGGCGCCGAACGGACCAGGCTGCAAGGAGGAGGAAGGAAGCTAAGATGGCGGAATTTTTTTTTGCCTCTGGCCATGTTCGAGTGCAGGAATTACTAACAGTATAGAGTGTAGGCGTAGTTTATATTCCCGAGGGGAGCGGCGGGGTGATAACCTCTTTTCCTTCTGTTTGTTGTTGGGAATTAGGGAATATTTTTAGGATTTCTTAATCATTCTGAAGGGGTATCCGCCACACCGTGCATCTATATTGTCAGGATATGATATTTTCAGTGATGTACACAGTTGAGAGAAACTACCGTACCCTTGCCACGATGCGCTCAAGTAGAGAACCAGGACAGCCGCGACGAAGAGCCGGAGGACGCTATCTGCCCGCGCGGACAGCTTCCGCCGATAAGCGCGGGCCGCGGATGTCCGGGGGGCTGCGGCCTGGGGCCCGGGGACGGCAGATGGCGCTCGCGTGCTGCACGCTGCTGGCGGCGGCGCTGGCCGAGCCCCTGGCCGCCCCCCTGGCCGCCTCCCTGCCGCCCCCGAGCCCCAGGCCGCAGTTCCCCGGCGTCCCGGACAAGATCATCGTGACGCCCACCTCCTGCCGCGGCGGCTACAAGAAGGACCGGCGCGGCGTGTGCAGGAAGATGCTGCGCAGACCCGCCGCTGATAGGTAACCCCTGCACTCCACTCCGGAACACTCTCTGTTCCCCCCTTCCCCCGCAGCCATGCTCACAAACCTCCAGGAGCGATTACGCACACCTGGAGGGACGAAACGAAGGACTCGTGCACGTAGAAATACTTTTATGGGCGTTAAAACCTGCAGTATTACTCAGTGAAATTTTCTCCGCACCTCCGGTGGACATCTGAAGTCCTGTACATGGCTCATGTATAGCTCATGCTTCAGACTGCCTCTCTCTGTCATGTCCTCGCTTTCTTGTTCACGCGCAACTCCACGGCGAGTCGCTCTACATCTAGCTTCTCACTCTACATCTCTTCTCACTCTACGTCTAGCTTCTCACTCTACGTCCCACTCCAATGGCACAGGTGTACGAGGAGCTGTTGTTCACCGTTAATTCTGCAAGTGTTTGATAACTAAGTATTTATCGCAAGTGATTTCAATGATAAATATACGAGAGAGAGAGAGAAATGATGGGGTACCTAAATGAAATGATTTATTCTGGATACTAAACTATCCCTCTTCACCGCAGACTTGCATCGCGGAGGGTAAGTGACGTGGTTGGAAGCTTCATTGAGGAAGGTGCTCTTTCAACCTTCCACGGAGAGGTATGAAGAATGGGTCTCAAAGAGACGACCTTTGAACACGCTCAAGCAAGAGAAGCGTGTGTGTTTTGTTTTCTCACAAATGTTACAGCCATAGAAACCCACTTTAGTTTGAATTACCTTACGATTATAATCCATTAAAATTAAAAAAAATGTTACTTTTCAAAAATTATCTAACTGTTTTGTTTGTTGACTGTTACAGTGAAATGACAAAAGTTTATTGGTACGGCTAGTTTTATTGTTATAAATTATTTCTAAAGAAAGGTGATATATTTTTTTTCACTCGTGAAGCGGGGTTTCTGTCCAAGCATATTTCCCCCTCCCCCTCCGAAGGCCACAAATATCTACACGAGAGATAATGTGTTCCAGGAATTTAGTCTTTTTTTTTTTTAATTGGGAGACATAATTTACAATCTAACCCATGTATGAATATCATAACTCTTCAGAAGGTTAAAATAAAGGAGGGTGGTCTGTCTGTATGCCTGCGATTTGTGTTACCTCATAACTCGAGTTATATACTAAAAGTATTAGACAAAATAATTCTTAAAACAAACTGTAACATCTAAGTCATGGTGCACATAGTCACCGTAAGTCATTTGAAAGATAAACAATAATTTGTTCTATAATTTTGTTATACAAGTTATAATTATCAATCATGATTATATTTTTAATTAATATAACATTAACACAATAATTATGATTTATTAGCAAAATATACTATTAAAACACTAGTACCATTGACGGTGTGTTTCAAAGTCACATAAACCAGTTGTCGATTGATTTCTCCGTACAGAATGAAACGTGGCTTAGTTCAATGTTCAATATTTTTTTTAGAAACACTCAGCGGGGGGCCGTTATGTTCGCAGGACGCAGATCAAGCAGTGTGGCTTTCATGCGAAACAAAGTGTAACCTGTCAGCGATCAGTACTTCAGATAGAAAATTAATAAGACAGTATCACATCCAAAATGTGGCTCAGTACTGTTTGTGAAAATAATACAAGTTTCTAAGCTTAAATCCCTTAAGAGTTAAAATATATAACTTATCTAGGTTTGCTTCTCTATTATTATTTAGTCTCAAAAATGTGTTGAATTGTCTTTCAAATAATGATACTAAATCACATTTTCTAAACGATTTTGATATCTCTGCTTGTTTGGTTCAATTTTAATTTCTTCTTTAGTGAGTGATATACGTTTCTTTTTTCTTTTTTCAGTAGCGGCAAATCACAGAAGATAGTGGCGAAACCCAAACGCAAGAATGAGAAGCAAAAGAAGGCAATCGGAAAAGAAACAAAGTCTCCTTAAAGACATGACATCTTGCCTCGTGGGCTTTGTCGTCAACTACAAACGGACCAAATATCATTTCATGTTTCACAGTTCATTACTGCAAATAAATTAGCTAAATTCTACATAGATGGTGGTGTCTTTTTATTACTCTTATTTCTGTGAAATATTTATCTTAAAAACCTGAATAGTTTCTATAAAATGGAGGGTGAACAAAGAGTAATGAGTTGCGTGACGGAAGCCTGTGATTGGCTGCTGGAAACAGGAGAGACATGTGTTTGCTCGCCCTCCTCTCAACTCATTGGAGATAAACAATGTTCATCTCTGCTAGTGTCCACTGTTTGGTACACACCCAGTTATGGATGGTTCACGTTGAATAGAACATCTTTATAAGCCCTTCTTATTCTATTCTTACATCGCTTACTTGAATTAAAAAAACATGGATCTATCGACTGAACTCGTGTACCTAGCAGATTAGAAAATAAAGTTCAGTCACTCACGGCTTTTGCAGTCATATTTTACACACAATCGTTGATATTCGTATGAGAACGTTTAGTTAAAATACATTACTAATTATCGGTATTTGAAAACAAACCAATTACGTTAAACACAAATATTATTAAGGTACCTCAAAAGTCATACCATCGACATCTGATTAGACTAAAATTCCTCATTTGTAAGAAGCCTTCCATGCAAGAAACCAAACTTCCGTCGGTGAAACCTTCAGCCGTGACTAGCGCCGTGCTCCGAGGTAAGTGATCACAACAACCTGTCCACGGATCTCCTCCAGGGACGGGAAGCCTTCATTTCACAACCGAGAGAGCCACACCCGAAGTTACCCCAAGTTCATGCTCGCTTTTTTTCCGTTCTCTCTCATTGTATTAACCGGTGTGCCATTAAATTGACGGTCGATTAGGATACGTTAGCTACATTATAAATACTTTAAAACATTGTGGATGGTTGGTTATATTAGGTAAGTATAGCTACATTAAAAAATACTGTAAAATCGTTTTATGGTTGCTTAGCAAATAACTTTTTAATATGTAGCTATCCAGGGCTAGGAAACCGTTTACATGATTTCACAGTATCTTTAATGTAGCTGTCCTAACCAAATCAACCGTCCACAATGTTTTAAAGTATTTATAATGTAGCTAACCTAACCTAATTGACCATTAGTTATCATGAGTTGTCCAAAATAAACATTCACGGATACACGGCAAATGAAAAATATGGCGGTGTACAAATAAATACCGTTGCCTTGTTTATGGTCTTTCCTTTTATCAACACTGCCATGTTTATTTACAATGAACGAAAAAAAAAAAAAAAACACCGAAGATGCAGGATCGGGGGTTGGCTCTCTCGTCTGTGAGAAGAGGCTCCCCTCGAGGGACAGCGAGTAGAGCCGGCGCTAGGGCGGGAGGCGGCGCTGCCAACTGCCAACCAATAGAACTAATTTAAAAGCAAACAGCGGAAACAATTGTTCTATTCCCTCTCCCCCCCCCCCCTCCTTGTAAGCACGAGCATGTGACGTAACCGAGGCGCCCTTGTCGAGGCGAGCACGCCCCGCCGACACGTTTCATTTTCAGTTTCACATTTTGTCTAAATCCTTAATAGAAATTAATTGGATAAGAAACAATTAAATTGTAACTAGCATTTTTTTTTTCTTTTGCTGATCAATTAGTTTAGATTTCTAATCTGTTTTCATGGTTTAGTATTAAAAAAATATATTTCAAATTTTTTTTTTCTAGTTCGTGTAATGAGGCAATTTTAACAGAGTTTGATCGTTAGCACTTTTAAAATTTAACCCTACAATTTTTTTTCTTTTTCAGGAAAGACAATTTTTAATTCTTAAGCCAATTTAGCAAAACCATAATCGAAATTTAAGTTCCATGTTGACTTAAAAATGTTGTTTCGAAGAGTTTAATGTTTAAAATTTCCCCCGAACGTTTTTTTCTCTGGGGATAATTCTTTTCGTCTTTCCAGGCCCCCGGTTAGACCCCGTTCCAAAAAAAAAAAAAAAAAAAAGTCTCTCAAAAGTAAATGGGCCCAGAGCCTGCAAAGCGGAACCGCCACTGGGCAGACACGTGCGTGCAATGGAGCGGCTGGTCCATTGTTGCCGTACTGCGCTGTAGAACCTTCGAGCTCTTCACTACTTGACAGTACACAGCGTGTGTGTGCGTGGCTGTGCCAGTAACAACATGTGCGGGTGTCTCGCAGGCGAGCGAGAAGCCACGAGCAGGTCTGTGCACAATGTGTGGTGTGGTGGTGTGGTGGTGTGGTGGTGTGGTGGTGTGGTGGTGTGGTGGTGTGGGGTCGTCCAAGGCTGTCCGCGGGGGGTATAACGAGTCGACAATCTTCCCGAGTTAAATGTCAACACCCTTTTATTTCCACACAACCATCTACGATCAGGGGCGTAGCCAGGGGGGGGGGGGGTTAGGGGTTCAAACCCCCCCCTTAGCACCAAATCTTTAATTAATTTCTTATTCATTCAAACAAATTTCATATTAAAATTAATAAAATTTTTACCATTACAATATTTAAATTTAAGAACCTAAAACTGCTAAAATAGCACTATTTTACACCTTAAAATACAAATCTTCCCGGGGGAGGACCCCCGGACCCCCCGCTTTAATACGGGGGGGGGGGGCATGTTTCTTAACACCCCCCATACACAAATCCTGGCTACGCCACTGTCTACGATATGTCACCAACATAGTGGAATTTAAAATATAATACTCAAACGAGAATATTATCTTTAAAAGATTTGTGCAATGGGAGCGCATGACTTGATGTCAGTTTTTGGACATACGCCATTGCTAAGAACTTTTTCTGTTGAAGAAAAACTAATAAATAAAATAAATAAAAATACATAAGAAAGACAAAAAAAAACACAAAATTAAGCAAACAATTGCTGTTGTCAACAAGAATATAAACACCACAAAATATTCCGAAACAAAAATATGGTCAACAAACAAAAAAAAAGTACTAAGTGAACAAAAAAACACACAAATGATGACAACACAAAAAATTTTGTGTTGTCATCATTTGTGTTTTTTTGTTCACTTAGTACTTTTTTCTTTGTTTTTTCTTTGTTTGTTGACCATATTTTTGTTTCGGAATATTTTGTGGTGTTTATATTCTTGTTGACAACAGCAATTGTTTGCTTAATTTTGTGTTTTTTTTTGTCTTTCTTATGTATTTTTATTTATTTTATTTATTAGTTTTTCTTCAACAGAAAAAGTTCTTAGCAATGGCGTATGTCCAAAAACTTACATCAAGTCAAACGATAATAATTGTCTTGAAACAATCGTAAAACTTATTGAAACCACGTGTTGCACAGATATTTCAATTGATAATATAGCCACAGCGTATGATCGTCTCACGTAATTTCCATATATGATAATTCATGTCCCATGTAGTTTGTTGTCAGTTTGACCAGTGGCGTAGCAAGCGGGTGGCAGGGGTGGCCCCCGCCAGGGGCGCCGGTCACCTTAGCTACGCCACTGCCTGGCTCACGTGCGGACACGTGAGTGCGGACGAGTGGCGGGAGCGCAGCCCGAGGTCGCGCGGTGTGTGGTTGTCTCCGGTCCGGCGGAGCGCGGCGGCGCGGTGCGGGCCAGACCGCGGCATGGGGCGGTCGTGCGCGGTGCTGCCGGTGCTACTGGTGCTGCTGGTGCTGCTGGTGCTGTGCGCCGTGGCCGCGGTGCTGCCCGGTGCTGCCTCGCCGAGGTACCGTCCCGCAGTCCACGCTCCTGCACGAACCACTCTGTTGCTGCCCCTTGGATTGGCAGCCCTTCAGGATTTTTCTGACAGTGGTTATTTTGTAAAGTGATCTAACCTAACCTAACCTAAACTAAACTAACCTAAACTAACCACTGTCCAGTGGCGTAGCGTGGGTGGGGCGGAGGGGGCGGCCCGCCCCGGGCGGCAGCCCGCGGGGGCGGGTCGCCGGTGAAGCGGGTTGAGATCTGATCTATGATTCATTCATTACATGTGTCAGACACACTATAATGTTCCATTTTTATCTAACATTTTGCGCACCAACTATTTTTTAATATTTATTTAAAAGAAAAACTGCGAAATCACTGACAGAGCTCTTTATAACGTTTGTTTGTTTACATACGAACGGCAACATCGCATCACGCCGCGCCGCCCGGCGCGCGCGAGCCGAGTTGAGCGGCACTCCTTATTATGTTAATTACTCATACAAAATCTTTTGTTTCACGCGTCGGCCCGTGTCGATGCCTCTCTTTCGCACTCATTGAATTTAGTACTATGCATTGTACTGTAAAGTTGACCTTAACCCAGGGCAAACCAAACAACTTCCGCAAACCGGGACACAGTAAAACTCCTATATTGCCCCGTACCGCGAGCGCAGGTAAACCCAAAAAAATATCAAAACCCAAACTAATAGCAGGCTTAAAAAATACTAATAAGGTTGCGAACAGTGAGAGGAGGCAGCAAGTTAAAAAGACGCAAAATTTATATGACAACATTTAATAAATATATATATATCATAAAATCGTTTCATCACAAATCGGCGCATCCATCATAAAATACCTACCCTATTACTACTTATAAAAAAATAGCTATATAATAATACTAAAAAAATACTTTAACAATTCCCCGAAAAAATTATAATTTGATCATATACTTCGGAGCTCCAAAAATTAAATATAATTACCAAAAAGGCATTAAAAATATATAAGAACATATTAATACAAATACAAATATAGATACGCACCGGGCGTATCACCGCTGTAAATACTAATTAACATAGGCGAAATCTAGCAAAAAATTGACACACCTTAACATGCAAATAAATATACCAAAAATTTAGCAAATTACAAATTATGGGTTTACAAGCCCTTCTCAGTTAAATCATTTTCTAACGGTCGACGCCTTTTTTCTTCTAGGTCTGGCAGGGATTGGATGAAACACGCTGAACGTAAAATCCCAGTTTCAGTTTTATTAGTCCGTTAATTTAAATCCCAAAAATCCACAAATTATAGTTTCGCACCAGGGGTCTAAAGGGTCAACGGGGCAGTGGCACAATTACCTCAGATCTACTATGAGCTCCGCTAGACTATAAACTTGGCTATATTGTCGATTGAACAAGAATTGGCTGCTAATATTGATTTTGACAAAGTTATTTCTGACTTCGCTGCTCATAAGGCCCGTAGAATCCACTTGTAAAACCACTCATCCTATTTTAACTTCAATAAAAGGTACCTCATTGCATGTGAAATTTAATTTTAACTAAGCACCTATAGAATGGGGGCGGTAAAATGGGTCTCCCGCCCCAGGCGCCGAGATGGCACGCTACGCCACTGCCACTGTCAGAAAAATCCTGAAGGGCTGCCCATCCAAGGGGCAACAATTCAGCAACCTTTCAAAAACACCCCTGTTAAAGATATCCTGATGGGCTGCCCTTCCAAGGGGCAACAATTCAGCTCCCCCTCCATTGCATCGCCACTCAGCTGCGTGCAGACACGTGTCTTCACAATCCTGTCGGCAAATGAGGCCCTGGACATAGCCCTTACAGGGTTTCAAAGAAGATTATAGCAACTCAGCTACGACACTGTACTATTTCCTTCCCCGTAACTCACACGCACAAGCCACAGGAATTATGTTTCTAAGCAGTCTATAGCCACAGGTGTTGTTCTAAGTAGCTATGTATTTCATACAAACTTGACGTGCGTGTTTTATGTATTTAATAACATTAGTAAACGTATGTATTTATGAATTGTTTCTACGGATTCATCAAAAAATTGTTTTAAAAACAAAGCACTAAAATAATTACCTAAATATAAACAGAATTATAATTTTTTTTTTTTCAAGGTTTTTCTCTCAAGCAAAATCATTTCTTACAAATTTCTATGATTAAACATTGGAGATCTAAAAGTCTACTAGCCTATTCCTTGAAATTTAATTGTGACAAATCAATTTTCTTTTGAAATTCAATTATAAACAAAAATTTACTCATAAATAATTATATAATGGATACATTGGACTCCCGCCTTTAAAAGTCCTGGCTGCGGCACTCGACCCAAACACGTGTCTCAATGATGAGGGGAGGCGTTAAACTGGCGGAGTGAGTTTTACTATACATATATATTCTTGACTATAGTAGTGTTAGAACACAATAAAAAGTTGGAGGGCAGATGAACTGAATTATTTGTATTGGAAGATACACACGTGTATAATGTCCAACATTTAAAAACTGGTTATTTTCACGTAGGTACTATCGAGCTTAATATACATTAAAAATGACTGCACACAAATATGAGTCGAATCACACAGTGCAGTGGAATGAGGTGCAGTCGGGAAGAGGGGGGAGGTGCCAGTGACGCGCCTCGCGGTGTGCCCCAGGCTGTCCCCCGGCGCCACGCGGGCCACGCCCCTCAAGACCAAGGCCCGCAAGCCGCCCCGGGCCACCTCCAAGTCGCCGTCGGGCGGTGGAGGCGGCGGCAAGGCGGGCCCGGCCAGCACCAGCAAGCCCGCCTCCAGCACTGCCAGCTCCCAGGCGCAACCGGCGCCCGGGGGCGGCTTCTCCCCCGCCTCCGGCCTCAGCGCCGCCTCCCGCGCCAGGCACTGGACAAACAACAGCACGGTGGGTCCCGCTGTGTTCCCAGGCCGCTGCCCGCCTCTGGCATGGCGCGGCGCCCACTGGCAGCCCCTCCTGGGACTGTGAACCGGGGTAGTATGTTTTGGTATGTCCGGCGCCAAGCTTCAGGCTGTGGTGAGTGGTGCCGACCGAGCTCTGACGTCACGTCCATCGCTGACGTCATGGCGGCCATCTTGGATGGCTATGACCTTTACCTATGACCTTGAACCCGGCGGCTCGGTCGGCACCACTCACCACAGCCTGAAGCCTGGCGCCAGACATACCAAAACATACTACTAACTGGGGTTCATTAACGTTAAAATAAAAAATATATATATGTTTTGTTGTAAACTTTCTGTATTATAGTTTTCTGCTGATTGCATGCATGTAGCCCAAAATACGGGAACTATGTCACATACAAGCACCCTATCCAGAGACGAATAGTGTTGCGTAACCCCACACTCGAAACTTTCGGGCCAGGCAGCCCCTACCTCTGTGAATTTTACACTAACCCCCCCCCCCCCCCCCCCCAGCGAATCACTTCAGATTTGTGCCCCCGTTATGAGGCCACTTGCTGCAGAGGGAGGTCCCAGAGACTCCTGTCCGGGCATCATCCAGGGAACACACCCCGTGCCAAGTGGTCTGTGGACGAGCTGTCTGTCAGCGAGGACAACAGCAGTGCCAGAGCCCTGCAGGGGGGCACTGCCCCTGGCTCTCCGCAGCCCGGCCCCACCCGAGACGCACTGCAAGCCGAGCCTGGATACTCCCACAGCAGTGACGGATCCAAGGGGGGACACCAGGGGCAAGTGCCCCCCCCCCAAAAAAAAAACTAGTCTGCTACATTAATATTGCCGACAAAAATGATTGTTTCTGGAACCAATAAATTATTTTAATATAATTAATGAATTTCTTGTAGAATCATAAAATCTGGTGGTTGGGTGTTATGTGTAGTGTGAGTAGATTAAATATAAATTCAGTAATTATAAGACATTTTTCTCTGGCTTCTCTGAAATCCTAGAGTACCCCCTCCAAAGTGAACCTCTGGATCCGCCACTGTCTGCAGGCCAGCTGCCAATCACACACTTTGCACCCGGTTCAAATACACTTCCAGATCAGCAGGTTTAGAGGCGAGAAATCTATAAACCTGGTTCCCAACAACCAAAAACATTTATTTTCTTCAATTTTACCATCAAAGTATACTGATTTTTAAATTTTAAATTATAACATTGTTTGTAATGGGATCGTAATTTGTATTGTTGATATTGCTTTAAATTTATCACAAATATAAAAAAATTAGGTATATTTAATGTGTAGGATGGGAAAAGATATTGTTCATAACAGTAGTCCTGACATGATTTGCACACACAATAAATAGCTTTTCTAGACATAAAATGAAATGTTTCATATGTTTAATTAGTTCAACACAATTTTTAGAGTAGCAACCAAAATATTCCCGGTGTCAATTGATCCTGATACAAAATAATTTTTTTTTCTAGGAGTCTCCAGAAGAAAAGAAAAAGGAGACAATTTAGCTGCTTGGGAAGGCCTTCTGTATTCTAAGAACATACTGTAGTCTGTGTTATGTAACTCGTCTCGACACTGATAGTTCTTGCAAGTAGTACCAATTACATGGCAGTGATCAACCTAGACTTCACATGGGCCTTACGTAGGGCTTGGTAATATGGAATATCCCCAGAGGAAAGGGGATACCCTGGAAAATTTGAAAAGCAATTTCTTTAAAACTACCTTCCCAATCCAAACTGGAATTTAAATTTCGACAATGGTTTCGCTCATTTATCTTAAGAAATATTGATGTTCTTTCTTGGCAAATTATACTCAGGTTAGTTTTATAAAAGCTAACAATCAACTTCTGATGAAACTGTATCATTACATGAGACACTAAAATATTTGTTTTAGTACAAAAACTAAATGTATTTACCAGCACCTTAAAACACATACTAATGAAAATTTAATTCTTAAATGAGTGCCGCTCCTAGTATCTACCCTCGACAACTTTCTCATTTGAGTCAAGTTACATGGCACAGACTTTAATTCACTTTACATTGTGCATCAATTTCAACATTGTTTAAGATTTTGGATTTTTATATCCTATATAACTTACTCTGCAATTTAATTTTTAAACAAACTACTTCCTTATGAAGTACTAGATCAGAATGATGCAAAAGTCACAAGCTTTGAAGAGGAAATACTTCAAGAACAATGTAAGCTACTAGGAGAATGTGATGTAACTCAGAACTCCCCACTGATGTGTCTTTCAGCACCTTATTCTTAGTTTTGCATTTAAACTGAAAAATGGTTTATATATATATATATATTTTTTTTTTTTTGCATGACAATTACTTAATGTCATGTACAAAAACCAATAACTTTTAATGCTTCATCACAAATACAATCTATGTGTCTTGGTAGTTTCCTCAGGCAGCAAAAACTGTAATTTATACTTAGTTCCGACAAACGTTTTGCTAAACACCAAGCTACAAACCTGCGCAAGCCTGCATTCAGAACACAATCAGATTAAAAAATATTTTTTCACATCATGAATATAATCTATAGGGGAGACTTATCTCACAAGTATATAAGAATAGAATTCAATAAAATTAAAATAAAAAATTGAGCATTTGATTGTTTTCTTTTTTTTTTTCCTTATTCCATGTGGCCACTTAAAGCCTATTTTACATGAAGTTTATGACCAAAAGAGCCTGTCTCTTAGTTTTGTTATTTTTTTTACTGTCCTCTTGAGTATAAAATTTTTGTATTTTTAACTCACTTATTAATCATGACAATTTAATTGTTGTTGAAACAATGAGCTACCAGCAAGTATTTATTTAAATAATACTGTTTTCTTTGCATGAGAATTATCATGTAATGTTCAAATATCTGTCATATGGTTTCAATATTTTTAACACAGATTTAGTAAAAGCTTGCAGCTACTTCAATTCACGACCATCATGTTACTGGTTTTCATTAAAAATCTGTAAAAAATTTTAATAACGCTTGCTTTTCACTAGAAAATCTTTGTGGAATCATCCAAATTTACTGAAACTTTTTTAATCTAGTGTTTAGTTAAATGGATGTTTTTGAATTTATTAAGTACTATTTCTTATTAAAAACCATGAAAAGTAGCATTTTTGTCAAACAATATTTGGCAAAAGTAGTTTTCATTGAGAAAACATTGAATGACGGTGATGAGTCGTTGATGTGTCCTGAGCGAGTGGCTCGGGTGGTGATGCGGTGGTTGAAGCCATCAGCTCCCGAGGTCTTCGTGGCAGGTGATCTCGCCAAGGTGTCCTGTTGCCTTCTGCAAGGCGGAGCCACTCCTGAACCCGGCCACAGGACATGATAACACGTACAACTACTACACATTCACACATCAACAAACTGTCTCGGTTTAATAAAATAATAAGTTTTATATTTATAAATTATGTTAACATTCATATTTTTATCAAAT
This sequence comes from Bacillus rossius redtenbacheri, assembly GCF_032445375.1. Lineage (NCBI taxonomy): Eukaryota > Metazoa > Arthropoda > Insecta > Phasmatodea > Bacillidae > Bacillus > Bacillus rossius. Next base: position 2,944,483 of record NC_086332.1, read on the forward strand.
GTTCTTTATAACCAGTTCAAAATAAAAAGCAAGTAGCCAACTGCCAAATGTCCTCAATAGTATTCAAAAAAAATTTATAATTTAAAGGAGAGAGCTCAAAATCAAAAATTATTACAACTTCAGAAAGTCTCTCAAACAACTAATCAATCAAGATAGGGTCAATTTCCTTCATTATTTAAACAACACAGTAAAATCTGAATGCAAAACAAATGGCGGTATATCAGTCATGAGAACATAACACTCCACAACAGCGACATGTTGCAAGAGCAAGGAACACTTCAAAATGTTTTGGAAACATCTACACCTCAACAACTACTAAACCCAAGTCTCGGAGACTGCGTCAGCAACTGATTTCATCCACCTAGTTGAATCAGTCTCTTTAGTCTTAAAACCTCAAGTCAACTCTATCAACTGGAATTTATGTTACACCGAATTTCATGCAAGCCTTTCCCTGCTAGTAACTCACTTTCACAACACCAGTCTGTCTGTGAGAAATTCCCCTACCTTTGGAAATCTGCGAAAGTTATTCCCAAACATAAAAAAGATAGAGAATTAAGTATTGACATCAAACTATATCCATGCTGTGCAATTTCTCAAATGTTCTTTCAAAACATTACTTCATTTTAACAAACTTTTGGATTGTCAACATGTTTCATTAAAGGAAGAATCATCTAAATTCAATTTATTTGATAAAATTTCTAAGAGGTCTCGTAAAACAAACAAAATAAATATCAGGAGGTACCTACTAATTTATATATACAATACCAAAAATCTGTGACTAACCCAAGTATTTCGATATGTACAATGAATCACACTTTACTGATAAAGAAATTGTTGAGTTATGATGGTTAGCGAGCTATCCAAACAAAACAAATTTTATGGTTTACAGACAAGGAATCTTCTCTCAACCTATCAGCTCTTAACTTACGTGTCCTGTAGGGTGGGATACTCCTGCTATTATTATTTGTGATTTTCACTTATGACGTGGTTAATGAAGTGAAAGTCACTGCTAAATTATACTTCCATCATCATTGATAATTTATTTAAAACATCAGTAAAACTGAGTGCTCTAATTAAGTATATCAACCCCTAAATTCTGTACAATTCTTTAGTCTGTTCAAGACGAATATGGCTTGTCACATGGAATTCAGAGTTGAGTAGTAGTCTATTAGATGCATTATTTATCTACAAAATGTTATGTAGGAAAAGTTTATTGTTTGAATATTGACCTCAACAGTAATAATTAAAACCCCTTCTCTTTTTGTCAGACACTTTACTCTGTTCAACTAACAAACTAAATGACATGGCTTCTAAGTTGTCCGACCATAAAAACCTTTTTATTTTGATAAAAAAAAAAAGCTTCTGGGCCAGAATCTGACATAAAACTTAATAATAATAATAATAGTTAATATAAAAGTTGCATAATATTTACTTACAAAATTATTACAACTACTTCAAAGGTATGTTTTTACTATTTATATTAGACATATTATATATTTGCAGGTAAACCTTATATATGTGTATGTGATTTTTTAGTACTTTGATGTGTGTGTTTGTCAGCTGTAGCTATGTGACAGCAGTTTGTGCTATGTACCGTTTCAGACAGTATAGCTCACCAACTGCTAGGCTGGCATCAAACTCCACAGTAAATAACAAGCAAGCACAAGACGATGCATCAAACCCTCTGCTATCCGCGACCACAGGTTTCTGCAGACACTGACCGAGAGCCATCGTTGAAGACACATGCAGCCAGTTGTTTCCCGATGATTACGTCCAGGGTTTCAATTCCAGGCAATACAAGTCGATTTTTGCCATTTTTATACCATAGCACATTTAAGTAAGATTAGCAAACAAGTTCCTGATCAGTCATGATGCAAGGGCATTAAAAATGATGAACTAATTAAAATAATTTGGGTACGCAGTTATGAGGTCCTGGGTTGTGAAGCACAAGAAGTAGGTACCAAGGACACTGGGTACACACGTGCCCTCGTGCAAGTCTAGGAACAGAATCCCGTGCAACCACAACAGCCCGACTGCCGAGACCACGCGGGTGGACACCGCAGCAGAAATGCACACAACTCGGACATCAATCTTGGTTAAAGACCGGCAATCGGAAATCAACCCCTCCCACTTATCACTGCCAGCTCCACATACGTGTATTACTTCTAACCAGTTTCCCTGATGTCGATACAGTGCATACAGGAGTGTACACTTGTGTTCTTGCCCAGGAGCAGAACGTTGCCAGCTTCAGTGGCCAAATTTCAAATATTTTACTATTATGTTAATGTCTGAACACACTGACCACCTTCACTGAATGAGTACTTATTTTCAGTTTTAAGGCAGTTATTTTATTTTGTAAGTGTTCCAAAAGAGAGAAGACTGTGAATGTAATTTATGTGGTTATAAGGACATGTATTAATGTACCAACATTAATTTTAACTATTTTATTACAACAATACAAAGATAAAGGGTAAGTACAAAAATGTTAGTTAATACAATTCTCTGTCCGGTGCATTTCCAAAGAGATGTTTCCACGATGGCGGGAAATGCCAACGATCCACTGAAGACGTTCCTTCAGGCACTAGCCTAATCAGATCATTTAAATAGTTTGCGAGCAAAACTGCATCTGGAATGTTATCACCTTCTGAGCAAAATTTCAGTAAAACTGCCGAAGAAATCTTCTGAAAGGCACATGTATCAAACAACAACTTTGCGAACCCTCCACCTGGAATGTAGGCCTCCTCTGGATGATTTTCTTGTGATGTGAGGTCTGGACATCCACGCTTCTCCAACTCTTTCCAGCCCAACTTGGCAATGGTCTCTTCATGTTTTGAAAATAAGTCCGCTGTCATCAGGAAACGCAGTGGTGTCCCACGAATCTGTTCGTCATTCCTCTCGTATTCATGGCTGCTTGTCAAAATGAAAACTGGTGAGAGCTCCATCTTCTGAATCCATTTTAGAAGTTTCAGCAGAAAGTCATTTCTAAATGTCTTGATGAGCGGAGAGCGAATCTGCATCAAAATCAACTTTTTATCTTCCACGACGAATATTTCACAGCTTATCATTAAAGAACTTGACTCCAAATCATACGGATCACTGCCTACAACGGGAAGTATCGCCGGGTGCAAAACATAACCTATCTTCACTGCAGTTAGTGAAGACAACACCAAGTCCATTGCTAACTGACCTACATTTCCCACAGATACAGAAGGTAGAATAAAAGCATATCCCTTAAAAGTTCTATCTGTAAATAATTTAAACATATCTTCAACACTGCTGATGTCACTCATCATTAGTAAGTAGTTTCATATAACAATACGTACATGAACATTTGTTTGTTGTCGACTGTCGTTTGTTTTCTTGTTTAAAAGTGTCTAGAAAATCCAGTAGGTGAATCATGGATTGTGATGATAGCAAATATCTTCGAGCATATATATCATAGAGAGCTTATTCGTCGTTTGTTTGGAAACCGAGATCTCGAACAGCTGATTGTTGGCTACCTGCTGGAAAACTTCCATAAGAACCAATGTAGTGGCGGGCTATCGTGCGGGATTTCTATAGTTTGCTGCGTTTGAGAAAGATAATAGGTTTGGTTTATATTAATAAACGTATTAATTAACCAACGTAGAAATATATTAGTGCTGAAGCTTATCAGAAAGTTTGTAAAATATGGTTTTTTAACTTGAAGACCCAACCCTTGTTTACCCTACTTCAAATGTATTTAATTTAATATGGTTACTTCTTGTGTTGCGTACGGATGTAATGAGAGATTCGAAAAAAGAAGCAGTGTTTCGTTTCACAGGTAAGGTTATGAATAAATAGATTTAGTTTAAGAAAGGATTTGAAACAAAGCTGTTGCGATGTGACGATAGCCGACTTAACATTTTGTGAATTAGGCAAATCCGTATTTATAATATACTTTAGTTAATGTCAGTGTCGAGAATTCTATGAAACAATTATTCTAAAAGACAATTATAAACTGATATTCTCTTATTGTTTTGCAAAAGATATTTGGAATGTGATAAACCTAATCTAAGCGACCTTAAACATGATCAACCATTGGACCATTAAATTACTTATGAACTATTTGAATTATTGCAATGCTATTTTACATAATCATTACAATAGATGTCAGTAGCTAAGAAAAATGTTTAATCTTATTTCAAATTTCTTTTTATAGGATGACCCCTAGTTTGATTTTTAATGTTTTTTTGTAGGTTTTGTGTCAAACTTATTGTTAACATTGTGAGAGTTTTTAAAATTTACTGTTTTACAGTTTCCCAGTTGATGAGAAAAGAAGAAGTATTTGGACTTTGGCTCTTAAAAGGGTTGATTTATATATGATCTTTTGTTTTGAGTAAAGAGCAGACATTCATAAAACTAAACAGGGTTGATGCATTTGTAAACAAAGATTGTGCAATGATATGGATGCCAATGATGTGACCAAATTCTTGTAATTTATGTCTTTGGACTAAATTTATTTACTACTTATTAGAATGTAAACTCAAGAAATGTAACATACTGTATATGCCTATGTTTACCATAATTATATAGTTTTAAGTTTCATTGAAGCTAAATGTAAAATGATTTTGGAAAAGTATCTGTATGTGTGTGTGAATGTGACATACAATTGTACATGAACTATTGTATTTAATAAAATAGATTTTCTTACTTTTTTTTTAACTAAAATGGTTTTCAATTTTGATTTATTATTTATTTTAGAACCTGAAACCTCATATATTTAACTGCTGTAATTTAAACATAACTTGTTATTTTTTGTTTACTTTTAATTGTAGGTAATTAGATACTGTAGATACCTACCATATTGTTTTTCAGTTCCTAACTCGGTGGCCAAGGCGGCAGTTCAGCTTGTCGCTCAGCAAGTCAGAATATAATGTCTATATTTAAATGTGTGCTTTAATAAGAATAAATTTGTCATTCCTTCCTCATTATTATTTCATTTCAAGCTAACATCCCTAATAAAGACAAATGAACCTGTCTCCTTTTTTGCCCAACAGTCTGAAATCAAAGAAGGGAGGGATAGAAAAGTAGCAGAATAATGACTGGCAGGAAGAAGATGAAACCAGATCACAAAACCGAAAACTAAGCTTCATAGGTTCAGTATAGTGGACAGATTTTATAACTTTTAAATTTAGTGTGTATAATTTAAAATAAATAATGTTTAAAAATGTATGGCTCTTTGCTTAATAATTCTTTATCTGGCCAAAATCTAGAGAAAATAAGGGTTGTTGCTGGTTTTTCAATAGCAGATGAATACTTAGTTGTGAAAATGTAGTTACATTTAATTTGAGGGCATTAAAAGTCTAGGTCAAACAAGCATTGCTACTATTTTTTTTAAAAATGTGATTTGAGAATTGAAAACCTAACACACTACTTAATATTTACGAAGTGTATTTTTATAAGTTTTCCATTATCCTAAGTTTTTTAATGGCAACATCTTTTAGGGGTTCCATATAACGGCCAAAATTCATATGCAGAGCTTCTAGTTACACATTTTTCTCGAAAACCAATGTTTGTTTCAGCACACTATTTTCATATTGGTAACATCTGTCACCATTGTATGCATGTATCTTAAATAACTTATGTAAGTTATAGGCATTATAAACACAATTTTACATTTATTAAGAGCATAAAAATTTTAACCTCTTTATAAAAAATAGTTATTTTATTGTTAATTCAAAGTTATGATCAATACTTTCAATCTTAAGGACTTAACATGTTTCTCTGCATTGTAATATTCTTATGTCGCGGCTTTTCCGTAATAAAACATTCCAAAATTACTTTTTTCCAGTCACTAACTACATTCCTCTACTTATCCTGAAAACGATGTTTCTAAAATCCTACTAGTTTCTTAGAAATTATCATTTATAGCTTACATTGCAATACCTGAGCATTTTTGCGGCTACCACCATTTTTGCTTTTCCTTGCGAGACTATGTGTGTACATGTTCTGGAGAACATAAAATTATTGTGGATGGTTGGTTTGGTTAGTATAGCTAAATTAAAAATACTGTACAGTATTTTTTTTATAGTTTCTTAGGTATTTATAATTTAAGTAGTAGGTAACTATCCCGATCAAAACAATTATCCACAATATTTGTAAGTATTTTTAATTTAGTTTGAATATTATCTAATTCCTGTCACACAACTCTATAAAAGATGATATGGAGATTTCTCATGCACATTTTTATCCTTTAATGTTGTGGTATTAAATTTTCTTGTGTGAATGACAAACTTCGATGAACTTTGAAACTATTTGGGTCTCGGAATTTTCTGGTGTGAACTGTTTGCACACTGTGGTAATTTCCAAGCAACCATTAAAAATATTTTACTTTATTTTTTAATGTACCCATACTAAACTACATTTTTTTAATGTAGCTAACATATTCAAATTGTCCATTATTACATCACAAATTCATGATTATTTACACTGAACATGCACAAACGAAGCCTCAGAACAGACTGTTGTAAACGTTAGCACGCTAGGTTTGCAGATCCCGTGATTCTCCATACATACAAATGTTTACCTGGATCTGAAGCAACAAAAGGCTGTTGCTACATGAATGCACAGATATTGTTATTTAAGTTATAAATTGTGATTTCTCAGAAACCTACAGGAATTTAAAAACACAATGTTTAGGGTAAATAGAAGAATGTCATTACTGTTCAAAAACTGTATTTTCTAAATTCTATTATTTTAGTCGAGCAAAAGTCATCATGTAAGAATATTACCCTCTGAATATGCAATTCAAGCTTTCATGTAGGCCTAATACAATTACAACTCTGTCTTGCATGTACATACCCCAAGGTAGGCTACCTGTGCCCCTTAATACACATCTCATTATTTTCATAGGACATGGTGGGGCATTATTCATTTCATTTAAAAATCATACGGCCAATCATTATGGTTACCTTTTTTTATAGTTTGAGGAAACTGTAGAGTAACATTATTATTTTATTTCCACTCAGCATAAATTATCTGAATAAAAATTACTATTTATTAGCTCCGGTAAATATTAAACAAGCTCACTCAAACGACCAAAGCCAATAATGATAGAAATGTAGCTGTCTCGAAAATAATGTTATATATCTTGTATAATTACATTTAGTATATTTATATTTCCAATATTGCCTAGCATTGTGTAGATTTTAATAAAGTTCGTAATAAAATACGAGCTTAAGACTGAATCCATCAAAACGTATTGACAAATACACAAGTGTTGAGGTTAGAGGTACGATACACAACAAAAACACTCCCTTCGGGCACAATAATAACGTGAATTCCGATCAATTCAGACATATTTAATTACTTATTTACTTCTACATTATTTACTTAACACATTTATTGATATAAACGAAGCCTACAATCGTCCGTGAATGCAGCAAACACAAAATATCACACATGTTAGTCGACTACTTCATTGTTTCCTATGGCAAAAACCCGTCGCGTAGCCTACAATCAGCTGATTGAGATCCCGGGATCAACAAACAACACAGCAGCTATAGCCAATGAGCTATCTATAAGTATATATGATCGAAGGCAAATATCAGAGATTAATCTAATCTCTGGCAAATATAGTATTATTTTGCGAACGTCATCGTTAACTATTATTTTCCAACATAAATGTCAAAATTAGCGGTTATAAATAATGACGTGTCCATTGGTTTTCTCACAAGCTTCTGTTACAAAAATATACGTTGTATTTTGATGCAGTACTTATTTTGATAAACTAATAACCAAATATTAAAAAAATGCACTGAAACTTGACACTGAAACACAAAGTGACAAATATTTTGATAACCGCATAGATGTGCCAACTAAGGCTGTGATCGCCCTTTTTATGTTATTTTTTTTTTACATTATCTTTGTCATTTTGGTTCAATTGATAAGGGCTTTGGATGGTGTCAAAGGTTATCCCCCGATCTAATGTTACAAAGGATGCATTTTAATAAATAAAATTTTAATTTTAAAATACTAATGTGACTTGTTAAATTTCTTAATATATAGTTTGCGTTATTAATTGTTTATTTCTTTTATTAGGTCTGTAATTAATTACAATTTACACTTGATCCCTAGGCACTTTATCATCCGATTTCAAAACAGTGACATGATCGCTCGGGATCTCGATATGATTGGTTGAGTCAACTGCGCGCCGCTAGCACGAATTACTTGTATTGACACTCAAGGATGGCTTCGGCGGACGGCAAGGTCAGCTGCTCATGCGAGGAAACTAGTTAGTAGCCGCTCAGTGTTGTGTCTGACGACAGTCTGTACGGTTGTAGTGCGTACACGATGACCAAGGAAACTAATGAAACGCCATCAAAAACAACCTATTTCGTCGGCGTGGACGTGGGTACAGGTAGTGTAAGAGCGGCTTTAGTCGATAACCGCGGAAAATTTCACAAAACTTCAACCAAGGACACGAAAACGTGGACCCCAAAGGCGGGTTATTATGAGCAGTCCACGGATGACATATGGTCTGCATGCTGTTCTGTGGTAAAAGTATGTGCAGCCTTACGTTATTAATTTAGCTGGAATGAGTGGTTTTAACTTATAATTTATTATGTTTATTCATTTGAACAAATAAGTGAGAAGTTGAATACAACTTAGTTAATTTGGATTTCTTGTATTAGTAGCTATAGGATTTATATAGGATCAAGAATAAAACTGATCAGATGCAATTTTAAATATTGTTATAAAATGTTTCCACACATATGGTTTTAAATTCTTTAAATAGTAGTGTTCTTTTTTGGTGCTGCTAATGTTTTTTTGATTAGGAATCTCGCAAAAAGCTTTTTTTATTCATTGCATTTTTTTGTAATAATTTGTAATATTGAAAGTCTGCCCCACTCTTTTTCCTGGAGTGTTCACAGAGGGCACATCCATCTTGTTTTATCCTTTTAGTCTCTCCGTTGTTTGATTGATTATTTAAACCTAAATGCATTATGGATATTTTGTTGAAAAAAATTTTACATCACATAAGTAGTTGTATATTGATATACTTTCAGTATTATGAAATGTTTCTATCAATATTATAATGAACGTGGTGTTATTCCACAGCTTCTTGCCCTAAGAACGGTCACCACTCAGGTAGCAGATGAGAGAGGGCTGCTGTATGCTACTACGCAAGGGAGAAATGAGTTACCTCTGGCCAACTCTAAGAGTAAATGTGTTCGGGTTACAAGGACACACAGCTGGGGTGGAATGCAGTGGATGGAGGAACAGGAACACTCTGAGACAACCCGCTAGCATCAGCCACAGTTTCCACTTGCAGAATTGCAAGAAGAGGCTGTTGGATTGAACCCAGATTCCTGCGAGTGAAGTTAGGCGTGTTGACCGCACTGCCACCGTGCAACTGTGGTTTAGTTTTTTTTCATCCATAACATAATTTTTTGTTGTTCAAGTTTGCGCAAAGATATGTTGTGTTGTACAAAAATACAATGGTACAATGACAATAAAGTAAATAAAAACATATTTTTAAATTTTTGTGTTCTGGAATCGCCTCTCACCCTGTAATTAGTGTCGCTGGTCAGTAGGTAATCTCACTGACTTGCGAGCAGGCTACCTGTGTATATGTTTATTGATTATATTATAACACAAGTATTCATTGTCAGAATAGAATAAATGGCAATCAGGAATTCTAGACATGAAATACATATTTTTAATGCACCCCAGAGAAGCCCTATTATGTATATGTGTGAGTTTGTGTGTACGCACATAGAGGAGTTTCGCTAACCAATCCTTTAAGTACATAGCTGATTCAAAATTTTTTTATTTTTCTTGTTCAATTTGTAATGTTGTGCCGTCCAGGACGTGACGGAGGGTGTTCCGGCCGCTGACGTGAAAGGCGTCGGCTTCGACGCGACCTGCTCGCTGGTGGCGGTGGACAAGGATGGGAAGCCCCTCACCATCAGCCCCACGGGTCAGTGAGAAGCGCGACGAGGTCGTGCGTGGGTGCTCGAGGCAGCCTCTGAGTCAGTCCCTACCCGGTAGTCACACGGCCAGGTGTTCCACCCAGTGGCGTAGCCAGGATTTGTGTATGGGGGGTGTTAATAAGCATGCCCCCCCCCCCCCCCCGTATTAAAGCGGGGTGTCTGGGGGTCCTCCCCTGGAAAAATTTGGATTTTAAGGTGTAAAATAGTGCTATTTTAGCAGTTTTTGGTACTGAAATTTAAATATTGTAATGGTAAAAATGTTATTAATTTTAATATGAAATTTGTTTGAGTGATGAATAAGAAATAAATTAAAGATTTGGTGCTAAGGGGGAGGGGAGGGGTTGAACCCCTAACCCCCCCCCCCCCCTTCCCGGCTCCGCCCCTGGTTTCACCGTCAGGAAGCAGTTCAGGTCCTTGAATCTTACAAATGCATTTATTAGCTGATGAGCAATCAAGTACGGAGCATTCCAGTGAACCTGAACACTGCTGAATTGTTGCTACTAGTGTTTTCATTTGATCCAAGAAGCATTGCAATATATATTAATTGTCTTAAGGTTTAAGTGAGGCTCTGTTAAAGTACTTGATTTTTGTATGGTTGTGATCTGACGGTCAGAAGTCAATTGCTAAAACATTCAGTTTAGCTGGAATACATCATCATCATCATCATCATCATCATCATCATCATCAACTTCTTCCAGCCTCCAGGTCAGCAATGCAACGCTTCATAGCTAGTGATATTTTGTTTCATAGATGGAAGTCATGCCTCTTGTGATGTATTAAACAGGCTGATACAGCGGAGGGACAGAGGGGCAGAGGCTCAGAGGGGACAGAGGGGCAGAGATGCGGAGCGCGACGTGTGCCTGCAGGGGAGAACGCGCGGAACGTGATGCTGTGGCTGGACCACCGGGCCATCGAGGAGGCCAGCTTCATCAACGGCCTGGGCCACCCCGTGCTGAAGTACGTGGGCGGGACCATCTCCCTGGAGATGGAGACCCCCAAGCTGCTGTGGCTCAAGAAGAACCTCCGCAAGGAGTGCTGGGACAGGGCGGGCTGGTTCTTCGACCTGCCTGACTTCCTGACCTGGCGCGCCACTGGGGCCGACTCCAGGCAAGTCGGAGTCTGGAGCTCTATGGTCCAGATTAATACTAACGTACTTGCATTTAATCGGTACGAGGTTTTTTCATTTACGTTCACATTTCCAGGGTGTTCATGAAACATCGAAGTTTGAGTCTCGCCGTTTTAAAGATAAGTAAATGTACTAGCCTAGGAGTATGGTGCTGTAAGCGACAGTAAGACTGCCTTGCGCATTCGTGACTTGAGGCGAAGTGGAGTGATTCACCTGCCGAGTTTCTGCTCGGACTTCACTCGCCTGACTCTGCGAGCGGCCCTAAGACTTACAAAACTGACGACGTTCTAAGCGGGACTCACAGCCGCGTGCTATTGCTAGGCGTATGAGCAAGCCACAAGCTGTTAGGGCAGAGCCAGCAAAGTCCTGAAACATTCAGGATCTCTGAAGTGAGGATTCTGGTGAAGCAGCGAGGTCTCGCCTTGTTCAGACGTCGACAGACATGGCTAGATAGTTGTGTGATAGGAATTATACGCTGTCACATTGTGAAAGGCCAAATAATAACATTTTTATTACATATCATATTTTCCACTGTAAGTGTGAATAACTGCAGAGATTCTCTTATCTTCTTAAGCTTTTGAAAAGGTCTTGCATTAAGTTTTAGTGAGAGTGTTCAATTCTCCATTGAATAATTTTCAGTTTTAGGGATCAACTTGTGATTGTTACCTCAGCTTTAATGAGTTTCTTTCAAACCATAAAATTATTTTATCTATTTTTTTTTTTTATGTGGTTTATGATACCGCATATTATTCTCCATATCCTAATATTTAATCTTATAAATGAAATTCAAACTGTAAAAAGAGATCAAAGAAATACAAATTATTTTGAAATTTGAAACATGTTCCCAAATAACTCAGAGCTCTTGGTTGTGCTTCTTTATTCAGACGTTATTGATGGTGTGTTGACCTTTAGGGTATCTCTTAGAGAGAAGCAGGGGTCACGGCTGTGTGATCTCTCTATGAGAAGAGAAGGTCAAAGCTAAAGAATTATCTAGACAGAATTTTTAAGTGATCTTATTTTTTCTAAAGTTTTTTACAAAAAACCTAAAATAGTGGCAAATAGTGTTTTGTATTTCCTATACACTTACCAACAACCATAAATATAAAATCTAAATATGTTTAGTCAAACATTCCAAGTGTTGTAAGAAATACTAGCAGTTCAAAGTACGTAATAATTTCAGTTGCAATCCATCGTGTGATGACGAATTCCATTTTGGCCTCTGAAGGCAAGGTGCTACCAAGTCTGTGCCTTAAGTCACTCTAGCACTGGATTCATTCCAGTGTGCTGTCGGTGAGACACATGTCAGTTACGTGAACACAGCTGAGTCTCAAATATCCGACACCCAGAGCCAGAATGCTGACAGGTTCCGTGTCACTGAGCACTCTCCAGGGCATAAATAAGTTTTTAAAAAAGAGAATGAGTTGGAAATCATTTTACTTTCTTACTCTGTTAGTGCTGGGTGCAGGGACATAGCCAGAGGGAGGTCTGTGGGTCCTTACCCTCCCTCCCCGGATTAAAAAAAAAAAAAAAATTGGTTGTCTGTAAAGTCGGTTTACGGACGATAGTTTAACGTGACAACGTCATAACAAAACATTGATGAAATGATTGCATACTTTTATGAATAAAATTTAATCATTTTTATTGAATATCACTATTTTGTATGGATACAAAGGAGTGAAATGTAATCTACAATTTAATTGATAAATTTACTTTTATTTGCAATCATTAATTCAAATATGTTTAGGTATTACTTTAACGAAGAGATTATTTTAACTATAACTTTTATACGAGTTTGCTATTTAACTTCTTCCAATCTATGTTATTCTGTTAAGGATAGGGCGATAATAGGAAAAGTAGGAAATTAATGGGAGTGTTTCAAGTTTAATGTGCCTCGAAAAAGTCAGATCGATGGTTGTTCCAATCGAGTGGAAGAGAGATAGATGCGGCGCAAGCGTACAATGAGTGTAACGGGACAATGTGCATAACGGGACACTTTTTTGTGAGTGCAGCCGGCGTTCATCGATTTATTAGACGTCACGTCAAAAAATTGTGAATACAGAATAAGAAATTCATAGCAACTTAGCGACATAAGGTTACAGAGAAATTAAATTTGGAGGGATTATTGTATCCTTATTGTGTTCCCTCCCCCCTCCAGCCCAACAGGCTTCATACACACAAGCGGCAGCAACTGTGTTTCCAAGTATGCTGTTTTGTATGTGTGTTATTTGTATTTCATAGCACCTTGAAATGTGTGCTTCAGGCATTAAATAAATAATAATAATAATAATATATGAATTTATGACTTGCTTTAACGAAATCTTCAAACAATTGACTTAAGAAAATAGTATTAAAACTATTTTATAAAATCCAGAATATCAAATGTTCAAGTTTCTTTTTCTCAGGCAAAATCATTACTTAAATTTCTATGTGTAAATGATGGACTTCTAAAAGTCTACTCTCCCCTGAGATTTTAGTGTGAAAATGTTATCTTAAAACACAATAATGAAGAAAACTTACTCATAAGAAATAATATAATGGATGAACTGGATGCGCTCCTTGTGGAAACCCTGACGACGGCCCTGCCTGGGGAGTTTACTAATTACTCCGCCACTTCTAGGCATGTGCATCGAGCAAAAGGATAATTTGTAAAGGATGAGGCAAGCTGAACGGGTGTGTTGGTGGACATATTTAGAAAATACATATTGAGTGAAAAGGCCCTAGGGGTCCTAATATTTTGTTCTCGTAAGTTTTACCTAAATTTTATCTAAAAAAAAAAAAAAAATGTAAGGAAAAATTAAGCACAAAATAATATGAAATAAAAATAATCATTAAATAAACAAAAAATCTTAAATCCTATTAAAGCAGAATGCTGTTGTGTTATTCGAAATAAGGGTGCAATATTCTAGTCAGATTTGTAACGTTTTGATAATCAAAAATTTAATATTTTATTTTGTAATTTTACTCGTTTCTTCTTATGTTAAATTTTTACCGGAAGCTGATAGTTTTAAACCAATTTAGTACACCGTTGTAATAAACAATACCTAGGGAATTTTTTAAAAACAGTTGAACTTCTTGTAATTGATTTTTGTTTTAATTAATTTAAAGTTAACTTTTTGCCTATTTGTTTCCCTTTTTCAGATTTTATGAGATCAGAATTATTTTTTTAGTCTTTTTTTGCATCTAACACTGCCTTGCACTGACAAAGGATGCACCAGGGACCAAACGTAAATAAAAATATCAAACCAGGGGCGCAGGGGGGGGGGTTAGGGGTTCAAACCCCCCCCCCCCCCCCCCCTTAGTACCAAATCTTTAATTAATTTCTTATTCGTCACTCAAACAAATTTCATATTAAAATTAATATAATTTTTACCATTACAATATTTAAATTTAAGTACCGAAAACTGCTAAAATAGCACTATTTTACACCTTAAAATACAAATTTTCCCGGGGGAGGACCCCCGGACCCCCTCGCTTTAATACGGGAGGGGGGGCATGCTTCTTAACACTCCTCATACACAAAGTCTGGCTACGCCACTGTATCAAACCTAAAACATGCAACAAAAAAGCTATAGAAGTTAAAAAGCCAAATTTCTGTAAAAAGTTGAGAAAAATAAAAAAATATATAATAAAAAAATTTGGGCACCTGGGTTTTTTTTTGCTCAATATGGGACCACCACACACCTGTTCAGTTTGTCTAACCCTCTAAAAATCATCCTGTATAATACATGACCATGTAGTTTGTTAATCACTGAGCAGATAATAAAAAAAAGGCAGTATATCTTCAAATCACCTGCATGAACTGAATAGTTTAGGTTTCAACATGAAGCAAAAGTTACTTGCCATAACCATTTGCCATAGCAATGTGTTGCTATCCATTTTCCTAACGCGTTTGTCGTGGAGGTACATGACTGGCTTCTGTCCTCGAGTTGGGAAGGGAACGCACCTGGCAGCAGGCCCTTGCAAACCCACTGTCCGAGCAAATGGAAGACTGCTTCCTGTAGCGACCTGCGCTGGCAGTCTGTGCTGCCTAGGAAGTTGAGAGTTGAATCCAGGGAACTCACCGGAAAAAAAATACAGAATACTGGGGAAGGTACCAGCTAAGTGAAGTAAAAATCGTTGGGTTGGCCTGAACTAATTTTGGGAAACCACGTAAAGCCCAAATCGGGGCGGCTTGCTCTGGGTTTCTAAGCCGGATTTTCCGGAATGTAAAAAGGGGCGTGTTTACCACTGCATCATCTCAAAACAAACACATAGTTTTATTGGTTCCTTGAGCACGCGGAGGTCGCCACAGGCAACGAAGATGGAGGGATAAGAAGGACCCCCGGGAGTGACGCCGTGTCCCTGTGGCAGGTCGCTGTGCTCGCTGGTGTGCAAGTGGACGTACGTGGCCGGCGCGGAGGGCGCGGAGGCGGCCGGCTGGAGCCTCGACTTCTTCACGCAGGCGGGCCTCGCCGAGCTGGCCGAGGGGGGCTGGAGGAAGATCGGGGCGGAGGTGAAGGAGCCGGGGGCCCCGTGTGGCGCCGGCCTCAGCGAGCGGGCGGCGGGGGAGCTCGGCCTGCTGGCGGGCACGCCCGTCGGCACGTCCATGATCGACGCCCACGCGGGTGCTCTGGGGCTGCTGGGCTGCAGCGCCCCGGGGGTGCCCCGGGACTTCCACACCCGCCTGGGTGAGCACCTCTCTCTGCCGCGCCTGCCTTCGTCTCTTCCTTGTTCCTTTCTTTCATGAATACATGTGGTGCCTGCGTGGAATACAGGTTTATAAGTAATATGTATTTTCTCGTTTAATCACTTCTAAAACACACCTGTTTAATGAATTTTTTACCTGAGATAATGGTTGCATCATACAATCATTGGCATCTTACTTTCGCCAAATTTATTCATCTCCAAGACTCAACTATTTATTGTGTTTTTTTGAGATTTGAAAATGGGTTGCAGCTTACGAAATTATTATTCTTTTTCTATACTTGCAAACTAACTTGTTTACTTTTGTGATGAGCGTAAGAACAGTTATTCAGTAAGACAGTAATGTGGGCTGTAGCATAAGAAACAGGTGGTTAGATAACTGTCAGCTCTGCGTCTGGTAGTTCCAGAGAGACACTGAGCAATGAATATACTTGTCGAAGAACAGCCTCTATATACTTAAGATTAAAGCTGCCAGATAAAGGCATTGTCAACTGATAGTGGAGCACTGCTTCTTTGGATGCAGTGTAGCTCAGTGCTTGAAAATAAGCTTTTCACCAGGAATTTCTGATCAAAGTTTTTCTTTAATGAAAAATGAATTTTATTTCAAAAATAATTTATAATCAGTAATATACAATGCTAGTAGAATAGAATAAAGAATAATAAAAAAAAATGGGGGCATGTACGTTTGTACGTAATTTAGAAGTTTTACATACTTGGCATAATAAAAAACTAACTTTAATTTTGCATGCAAATAAGTGATAGAAATAAAATAATAAAGGACTCAAGTAATATATTAAAATGGTTGATAAAGTATAAATTCAATCAAATTTTAAAAATTAAAAAAAAACACCCAGTACACTTAGCACATCTTCAGATTGTGCAAATTCATTTAGCGCGATGTGTATTTTACTGCCCCAGTCTTGAATAGCACGTCTGTAAATTTCAGTTAGCACGAAATCACGGCAGGCAAAAAAAAAGTGGAGCACGACGCCACAAAGTCTGTTTCAACTTCTGTAAACAACACAAGTGTCGTGGCATACAGTTAGCCAAACAAGGGGGGAAGAGATGCGTGCACAGGTCTGTCTACGCTATCGGCTGTTGTACTAACATCAGATATGGCAAGTTGAATTGCGGCTATGAAGTGTAAAGGACCAAATATTTTTACGTCCGCCCGTATGCCGCCGTGCCGTACCATTGTTGCCTGGCCACAAACCGGGCCTTGAACCCAGTTTAGCCAGTGGCAGGGAATTCACTCAAACAAAAGCAACGTCTGCCCATTCAGCTGCCGGTAACTGTACGTGCTTGATCACTCATAATGCATCGTGTTCAAGTATTTGAGACAAAACTAGAAGTATTACGGCACGCAGATTATCATGAAGGCCACGCTTATGTTACGTCGCACATTAGTTGTAAGCAAGTCAACTGTGCGCACAATCGTACGAACTGAGGACTCTTACCAAAGGTTTATATTAGTTGGATGCTGTTGGTTATACTAGCAGGAATATATTTAACATTAGATACCGGAACAGAAATGAACAGATGATTCACATGGAAAAGGTTGTTAAATGAATGTTCCAGTGAAAAAAATAATCATTGGCCTGACGGGATTGGTGTGAACCAGGTGGTGATACGTGATTAAGCACTTTAATTTTTGAAAAATTAAAATGAAATTATCCGGACAGTAATATCGGTTTCACTGTCAGTAAAGGATGGTTTGGAAAGGTACGCAATGTGAGTTGAAGGTCACGCCTGGGCGGGCAAGCCAGCCAGCCGACTGACGATAAAGTACATAACCACGTATCTCCCGTTACGCGGTGTCGTATTTGTCATACAAAGTGCGATGGGAGGCATATAAAGATAAATGGTGTGACATATTTATAGTTGAGTGTTATTCAACGCATTTATATTACGTAAAGTATATTTTCCTACACAATTTTGGAACACATTAAATAAATTATCCTTTCTATTTATGGAAACTAATGCTTCAGAATACGCCATTTCGAATAACACGAGAATTTTTAGGAACGAATTATTGGTGCTAAGTGAGGGATAGGTGTATTCAATATTATTACAAACACATAAATAAAATTAATTATTTAATTAAGTAAAATAATTGAGATAAATTTTAATTATTTATGATATAATGTTAAAATTTATAATGCAAACAAATTATACATAAGGGACATTAACCTCACTTATTTAAATACACTTGAAAAAGTTTATAAAAACAATTTCAACAATAATGTTCACAATAAATAAATGTTTTTAATGATATGTACCAGTATTCAATATGAATCACTGAAGTATAAATTTGAAAGCACATATATAATTTTTATATGTACGTAGGCTTTTTTTTTTTAAATGTAACCTTAATTTCATTCTGTGAAAATGTTGTTGCATGGTGCGCGTGCATCGTGTAAATGAAGTGCGCGTACCCCGGCGGCGCGGTGAAGGTGCGACAACCATGCGTGTCGGCAGGCCTGGTCTGCGGCACCTCCACCTGCCACATGGCCGTCAGCCGGGACCCGCTGTTCGTGAGGGGCGTGTGGGGGCCGTACCGCAGCGCCCTGGTGCCCGGCTACTGGCTGAACGAGGGCGGCCAGAGCGCGACGGGCAAGCTGGTGGACCACGTCATCGAGACCCACCCGGCCGCGTCGTCGGCCCGCGCCAAGGCCGGCGGCAGGTGAGTTACCCTCGCACGCTTGCTGGACTCTTGCTTCGCGGCGTGCGTCCTCCAGAGTGTGCACATGCCGCACACAGTTCCATGTTTGCACGTGTTCATTCCTGGTTGACTTTACTGTCTGGTGTTTTGTTAGTCATACCTAGAGACCGGAAAAATTCGCGGTTTCATTTCCCGATATGCTAGAATGCAAATGTGTTTAACCTTTCGCTGCTTCAGTGATTGGACCACAGGTTGTCTGAAGGAATCAGAGCCAATGAATAATCCTCAACGAAATAAGTATCGAATCAAAAGCATTCTAGTTAATAGTTGTCACGAGTCAGTAGCCAATGAGCAGATGTAATTTGTCGAAATGCATAGAGGATCTTGGAGTCTATCCTGTATGTCATTGAATTCGCGAATTTTTCCGGTCCCTAGTCATACCCGATTATGAAAATAATTCTTTTAATTTTGGTTTGTAATTTTATTTTCAAAAATGACCTCATAATATTTTTATAAAAAAAGTAATTTATATAATGTATTTGATTATTTTTTTTATTTGAACCACTGCATAACATTTGTTGTGTGTAAAACAACTAAAGTTGTTGAATTAGGCACAATGTAGTTGGACAGGGAAAGGCGTGTATGTGCTAGAGGTGGCCTTCAGCCAGTGTATTCCCAGACACTTGCCGCGCACTTGTCAGCAAATATTGACATGACTGTTGCTGGCGAGAGACAGCAGCAGCAGTGAGCGTGTGGGGCGCTCCATGACGGGGCAAGCCGGACCACCGCCCAGGCCCCACGCTGTCTGTCCAGCTTTACATGGAAAATTATTGACATTGATGGGAAAAGGAAAGATTAAATTGTTATTACCATGCAAATACATATAAATGTTGGTCAATACTTTTCTATTTCAATTCAGTTTCTATGACATTGTATTATAAAAACTTCCAAAGAATTTATTACTTCATATAACAAAGCAATTTCAACAATTTTGACTGTTAGTTTTCACAAAACTTACCCATTAATAATTTATAACGTAAGAATATCAAAATTTCTTAGGCAAAATCGTCATTGAAATTTAAGTTCCAAGTTGGTTTAGAAACTTTGTTTTACAGAAGTTATTTTTTCCAATTTTCTCGGGCAACCCCCCCTCCCCAATGTTAAGGTCCCGCAGAAGTGGGTGGCGTAGGCTCCACACAGTGTAGGCCCGCAACTGGATTGGTGCTCGTGAAGTGCGATAGGTCCCGAATCACAGTCTGCCCGTTCCTCTCCAACCCTCTCGCATATTCCAATCCTTCCAGCTCACAGAAGGCATTGGCGAACCATTGTGGAAAACTGTTATTCCAGTTCAGCTCCAAAGCCACTTAGCCGAACGGTCAGTTAGAAACAACTAACAGTAAGTAGAAACCAAGACAAGCCGGAGCAGTGTCTTGCGGCCGGCAGGGACAAGGGTAGTGGGAGCACCCTGAGGAAACCCCCAGCTTGTGAGTGTGCCTGACTGCCGACCACGAGGGGCCTAACTAGCGCTCGACCCGTTCAGTCCGAACCAGCACCTACGTTGCGTAATCAGTAACAAAGAAGGTACTATACTACTGGCCTGAACTTAGATAGCATGTGATTGTGATTATTACATCATCCTGAGCATCTTGTAAAGAATAATTGTTATCAGCGACCTTGAGTCTGGTGCTAATCCGTGGTGTTAACAGGCTCGTGTTTAATCTCTCGCTGATAAATGTTGTTCTTGAGACCAGACAGTCCTTGTGCCTGTGGGTACAGTCTGGCTTCATGAAAACTGCAACACAGAAGAATGTTTGCTCAATAAGTCCTACTGGTTACAATAATTACCGCAGTGGTACTTTCTGCAGACATTTATTGGAGCCATAATAACATGTGCACTCATAAAAAAACCAAATTTTATTTATTTTTTGTATTCTTCCTTTTCATTCCTCTTTGTACTTTTTCTCACTGTCATCATCTCCCATTCCCGTCTGCCAGAGGCTAGGCCACGTCTACAGCCACAGCACAGCCGGCGTCTACAAGCGTGCCCTGGGTTTGATTGGCTCCCAGGACGACTTGCCACAACAGATTTAAATCAAGCTTTGTTAATGTGCTTTAAGCTTGTAGGCTTTTCTTGCTGGGATTTTTATGGAACACGCAAAATTTTGCTAAGATTGAAATGTTAGTCATGAACACTTTCTGTGTTAGACATTCTAAATTCTAATTATTTTCTTTACAGTTGTGAATGTTCAGTCAGATTTGTTGATTATAGTGGTGGTGTGGCTTTACAAAAATGTACGCGTTTCCAGCCCTCGTGTGGTGACTGTTTCAGACATATTCAGGAGTATCTGCTAGACCTACTGAAGGAAATGGCAGAGAGACAGAATCTCCCGTGCGTGGCCATGTTGACTAAAGATGTCCACGTGTGGCCGGACTTCCACGGCAATCGCTCACCCTTAGCCGATCCTTCGTTGCAGGGCATGGTGCGTACTGTTGCCGCGTCTGAGTGGACTTAGTGAGGCCTGTATCAGCAAACAGTGTGCTCTGATAGGCCAGTGATAATAGTGTCGATTGTCCTGGGAAATTTCTTTGAACTCCAATTGGAAAAAAAAGTTTAATATGAGCAACCAAACAAATCGTATTCAGCAGTCCCCGGATGATTTTGTGGTTATTTGTCGGAAGGTTTTAAGCACACAAATTCTCATGCTTCACTGCAGAAGTGTGAATATATTGGCATACTTGGTTAAACGTGATTGAGACACTGTATATAAACATGGTAAACCATGATCCAAGATCAGCATCAGGAAAATCAATTACATAGTAAAAATTTAAAGCTTTAGTTCTTACATTTCTATCTTCTTTTTAGTACAGTACATCTTAGCATTTTAACTACAAGCAGAAATGTTTACTTTACCTATACTTTTCTGGGAAATTATTCACAATAGGTAAACAATTTTTAATTTAATATGGCTTTGCTGTCCCAAAAATTCTAATTTAGTTAGTATTGGCAGGTTGTTAAACATTTATGCTTTTTTAAGAGAACTAAGGAACTGTAAAAAAATAAAAGAAAGTGTTTAAAATATCACTAATTTTAAACTGTAAAGTTCCTTTTCTTAAAATAAAAAAACTAGTTTTTATATTGTTGACGAGTCATCATCTATAGAGGGCAGTTTCCAACTGAATGCTGTCAGCATCTCCTGTATTGCCTCATTTCCTCCTCCACTCCCTCTATCACCCTGCTTCTGCAGTTTGATTGTGTGTTTGTTATTCTGTTCAGTGACATCTCTTCCACTTGATTCCCTCCGCGTGGCAACCGAGTAGTTTCCGTTGGCAGAAACAGTTGCAGAAATGTCTCGAAGAGTCTTCCTTGCAGGACAGGAGCATGCAGCTCCAAGAGACGACACCCACACGTGATTGCTCGCTGTCGCTACACACGACACTGGCGTGTGTTATGTTCCTGTTGACCCTTTCATTGGAGTTTTGAAAATCCTGTTACTTGTTTTGTGCCAGTGTGAAACGTCTTTGATTCCCCAAAAGTTATGTCTGATCTAGGGTGAATTTTTATTTTTGTTTGGTGCGAAAATAGATTCTAAGTTCATGAAGAGATTATGAGTTGGTATGTTAGCAAATGTGCTAAAGAATAATACCGGACAGCTCTATACTAACTAAACAACCTAATTAATCTAGCGGCAAGAAACGATACTAGAGAAATATTTTATAGATAAATTGTTAAATGGTTCCCTCCTTTTTAACAAATTTTAAAAACTGGAGGTTTATTTCCTCCCATAATTATGTGTAATTTTTAAATAAGTTTTTCTAAGAAATAAAGTTATTTTCATTGTCATAATGTTGGTACCATATGTATTAAACGCCTGCCATCTATCGGACTGACGTTTTTAAACAAAGTCAGGTTTTCACACAAAAATCTTGTAGCCATCTGGTAATAGTCTTTAGCGTATTTGATGTTGATTTGTCGGAGCCACTTTGCAGTTGATGGCTGCAGGTTGTCACACTGCTTGCAGATCTGCGGGCTGACCCTGTCTGCAGATGAAGAGAACCTGGCAGTCGTGTACCTGGCCACGATACAAGCTCTGGCGGTAAGCACGTCTGCACCGCGCCTTCACGGTGACATGTCCCTGTCGAACACTCCCTGAAGTGATGCAGGGTGCGGTTTCTCATCTCCAGCATTCAGTGTTGCACACGAGTTCTGAATAGCCAGTCTAAAAAAAGTGATGTTCTTCGTGCAGACAGAACAAATACATAACTACAATAAACTAGTGATGAGTAAAATACAACTGTGAAGTATGTAAGTAGATATGTTAAGTAATATTTCTCGATATAATCTTGAAATTTGAAATATGCTGAACTTAAAATTTAGTACATTATTTTTTTTATAATTGGACGAAACGTAGTGTAATCCAGCGGAGCGTGTGTCGCGCAGTACGGGACGCGCCACATCACGGAGGCCCTGGCGCGGAGCGGGCACGTGTTCCGGTGCCTGCTGATGTGCGGGGGCCTGAGCCGCAGCCCGCTGTTCGTGCAGACGCAGGCGGACGCGGCGGGGCTGCCCGTGCTGTGTCCGTGCCAGCCGGAGAGCGTGCTGCTGGGCGCCGCGATCCTGGGGGCGTGTGCCGCGGGCACGCACAGCAGCGTGCCGGCCGCCGTGCAGGCCATGGGGGGCCCCGCCGCCGTGGTGCGCCCGCGCGAGCTGGACCGCAGGTAGCCCCGTGCCTGGCAAGACTAGTCTTCCTTCTCAACACTGTATTGCAGCTGTAACTTGCCTCACTCGGTACTGTAAAAAATTATTAACTTTTTTACACTATGGCTCTTTTATTCTTCTCATCTTGCTTACCAGTCTGTTGTGCACATTGTCCAAGATTTTTTTTAAGCTTGTAATATAATTAATGAAAGGGTAAAACCAGTTTTTGCATTAATTGCTTATCTCGAGACACACTTCTTCAGCAACCATAAAAAAAATACATTACTCACTATGTTTTCATCAGCCAGACACAACTGTTACATTTGACCTAACAACTAGTTAGGGAGGTAGCATTATCACTTTGACTGTGTTCATCAGAAGACAGTAAATGTGTACTCGTGGCTTTAGAAACCTGGAATGGTTTTACATATGATTTCAAGACTTAGCAAGTTATAATTCAATCAAGGAAAAGGTACATTTTTACAGCCAATGCAATGATGGAATGCATTGATAGAAGATATATACCGCTGGTCAGCAGCACCTGCCCATTTACCACACGTGGGAATCCATGTTTGAAACATGGCTTCCCGTAAAGGGAGCTGAGTGAGCTGATCACTACACCACCTTCAAGTGAGGTCACTGCTTGTCCCAAACACAGAATGTGCATTTTTATAATGTCTGACCTCTTACTTGGCTTTACTCTCTAGAAGTTTCATATACATAACAGGATTTTTTCCCTTTGTTTTCCAGTTACCACGAAAAGAAGTACAAAGTGTTTCTCAGAATGGTGGAGCACCAGAAGGAGTACAGGAACATCATGTCGGACTTCATCGTCCTGAAGTGACGTCCGCGGAGTCTCCGATGCCGCACCACGCGTTCCCGCTCACAAAGACAGGAGCAGGTAGCGTCTCTAGAGACCGCAGATGTGGGTAACAGGTGGTGACCACAATACTTTCCTACAAAACCAAGCTAGCGTACATGCCTTTCATGATTCCATACTTTAAACCATTCAGAAAGGTATTCCCTGAACATATCTGAAAAAGACAATTTATTCTAAGAGTGTTGAAACAATAATCAGGCCATGTACAGTATGTATCCAGGCCAGATGCTGGGTAAGAAGTCTGGTCCATTGTTGTTGCAAAGTTAGGGTATAGTCATACAACATTCAGTTAGTGGTATCCACTCTTTTGTTTCCATATTTGTTCAATAACAACATCAGCAGAGTTATGTTTGCTAAAATATGAACTTACATTAAAACTAGCCAAATACATATTTGAAATGGAGCCTGAAACCATGGGTAACGCCTTTAGCTTGGAGTGTAGCCCAGTAAATGTAATCATTTTTAAAAATACTGGAGACTGCTGAACTATGCGCACAAAATAAGTGAGTCAACGATTGACCAGTCACAAGCAGTCCACGGAAGGCCACACACCCAATTGAAAGCTAAAATTTTTTCTTAATTTAACAGTTTACTTGTTACTCATTTCATTTACACGCTTTCATATTAGTAAAACTGCAAAATTAATTACCAAAACACAGCCATACAAGAGGATTCCTCAACAAACAAGTAATTGCAACAGTCAGCAGTAATAGTTTGTTAAAAACGTCATTTTAACATACCATGATAAAACCACTAAAAAATGTATAGCTAACCTTGACCTACAGCAACTTGGACCAGTTTTGCAGTCAGGTTATCAATACCGACATTTCCCTAGACATGTTTGTGTGAGCCTATTTCTGTGTTAATGCAAGAAAGAGCACAGGATGCAGAACTATTTTACACTTTTAAGAAAACTGTAATTTTATGTGATATGCATATGTACCAATGTCTCCAATGTTTATTGCATTGGCACAGTGCAACTTAAAAAGCACACAAGTGGAATCAAGTTGCTACAAATCATTTCATTTGAATGCATTATTTCTTGTTCAACATATTGAAATTTGAGTTGGAAAATACCCACAACTAATTTACCATTGGACACAATTATGATTATCCAAACACGTCCTGCAAAAACACAAAAATAAAGTTTATTTTATACACAATATTTAACAATCAAACTTTTTCGATAGTAAGGGGGGTAGTTTGCAACGTATCGGCGTTAACCACACAACTGTGTTTAAAGCAGTTGTGGCTAGCTTGGGTCGCTCTTCCAACGTCTGTTCGTAGCATCGCTGCACTCGTACAAGAACTGTCTTCCTTTGAACTAGAGCTGTACCGATTCACAAACTTTTGCCGATATGCTGATACAACCGTTGCCGATTCACAGATTCCGAACTAATACAGGAGAAAACACATTTTGGTTAAAATATTTTTTTTTAATTTACTAAATCATCCAAAATAACTCATTCTCAGAAAACCATTAAATGCAAATGCACATGTATTTTAGTTCATAAACGGAACATAATCTTACTCTTTTTTTTAACTCGTGTTATTAGCTTATTGAAACATGAATTTATTAATGGAGACTGAAAAAATTTAATTATATAATACATAATTAAATATAAGATTATTTAATAATATATAACCATGAAATATATTTATTCACAAAATACGAGGTTTAAGAGATGAATTTAAAATGTGCAAAATTGCAAGAC
The DNA here is from genome assembly GCF_032445375.1 of Bacillus rossius redtenbacheri. Classification (NCBI taxonomy): domain Eukaryota; kingdom Metazoa; phylum Arthropoda; class Insecta; order Phasmatodea; family Bacillidae; genus Bacillus; species Bacillus rossius. The sequence goes on from NC_086332.1 coordinate 2,970,201, forward strand.
TTTGTACATATTTACAGTTCAAGAACGGAAATTTCAATACCACCGTAACGCATGCGGTGGCGAAAATTTATGGTACCTATTATTTATACGGAAATGCATTTTATGTGGTCGCTTTGCAGGAGAAACAGTAGAAGTATAATTGACATTATGTGAAGTCCTATATTATTTGGTTATTAATTTTTATTCAATATTAAATACTTTACGTAAGTTAGTTACAAAATTTCTCCATCACGATATTACGAACATTTCTTTGCAGTTAAAGCAGTTGGTATTTTCCATTGTTCGTAGTGGTAGCCATGCCCTAAATAAAGAATGTTTTTTTTTCTTATCTATCGTTACCATGTTGGTATATACTTATTTACAATGTATTAGATTCAAGAGCATTATTTAAAAAACAGAATGTTTAAGTTTGATATGTATGGCTGGCACACGTAGCTAAGAAATGATGTTCAAAGTATGTAGTAGTACGAAAAGTGAAAAGGGTAGGCCTACTGGTGGATTTTTCGGCTGTGAGGGGCACTTTCATTTCTCAATAATATTGGCCGAAAATTAACAATTGTATCGTGAATCAGCACACATTCAACTAAATATTGGCAAAACCGGCTTCTGCAGATTCGTATCGGCACAGCTCTACTTTTAACGCATTCCATTGACAAACATAAGAATAAAATCATTTAAGAAAGGTTTTTTTTTTGCATAATTTGTGATTTATAGAGAAGTTGTGAATCTCACAATAATAATGTGTGCGAGGAGGATAAACATTACTTGAATTATTCAAATGTAGTATGATATTTGTGACTTGTGTTTTATGTAGTTCATTGTGCTAGATATGTTTTGAGATAGTCATAAGCTATTTCGATATTTAAAAAAATTGTGTCCTATTGACTTTATTCATTGGTTATTGATTTTGTTTGCAAAATAATATAAATGTGAGTCCTCCTCATAACTTGGTCATGATCTAGCACTTAAGTGCTTTGAACCGAAGAAAATTTCTATACAAGTATCCAGTGGCGGATCCAGAGGTTCACCTCGGAGGGGGCACTCTGGGATTTCAGAGAAGCCAGAGAAAAAATGTTTTATCTACTCACACTACACATAACATCCAACCACCAGATTTTATGATTCTACAAGAAATTCATTAATTATATTGAAATATTTATTGGTTCCAGAAACAATCATTTTTTCGGCAATATTAATGTAGCATACAACTGGTTTTTCGGGGGGGGGGAAGGGGGGGGGGGCAGCACTTGCACCTGGTGCCCCCCCAACCCCCTCCTGGATCCACCACTGCAAGTATCTATAGTATAAAAATCCAGAAAATTATATCTTGGTCGTAGAACTGTCTCTAGCTCGACTTGTCTACAATGCAATCAAGGAAACAAAATTGCTTCCCACTGTCATAGCATCACATTTCAGACATTCCTTTGACAGAAGACTGAAAACATTCTGTGAACCCACATGCAGTGCTTTGCCTTTAACGTGGCAAAGATGTTCATATCTTCCAAATACAGTTGTTTGTACACGTATCGTGGCTCTCCTGAAGAAATGTATGTTTGTCAAATTATTAATGACTTTACAGTTTCCTACTATCTTTTATAACATTATACACTACATGCATTCTTTCCTTTGTCAGATGGCATGGCCTTGAGACTATTCCTCTCTCGTTAGTAATGTGTGTATGAAGCTGCACATTCACATTACTAATTAATTTTAAAATGACAGATACTTTTATAATTGTAATTATGACATTCCAAACTGTAAAATGAATTTTATGTCACTTACCATGTACTTTACTAAATGGTTAAACTATTTTGTATGGTTTTTAAGACAGTTGAGAGAAATAATTGTTCTCCTTACCATAAATGTTTATTATAATGTTGACAATAAAGTTTTATCTTTATTTTTATCATTTATGTATTGATTACTAGAATCTATGACCCTGAAATTATGTTTTCAAAGTTTTTTTTTTTGGTTACTGCTTATAAAAATGGGCATGCTGAGGTTGTTACCACTTTTACGATCCTAACGTCTTACTTGTCCGCTCGCTGAGCAACAATATCAGCCTGGGCTGCAGGCACTTAGGCCTGGGCGAAGCTTCCACTCGGCAAATCAAAGATCTTTTTTAATGTTCGATTTGACTTCACCAGGAAATTTGCTACTTCATTTGAAGTTTTGGTTCTGATGCAAAGCTTTGAAATGTTGGAAGTCTGAGTCACTCATGAAAGAAAAAAAAAAAATTGTGTTGTGTGTTGCTTGGGAAGCCTACAACTCAAGTAGTTTCGGTTCCCTACCACGTTCGTGCAACTTCAGATTTTTTTTCTGCACTCACGTGTGTAAACACTTAAAAAAATCGAAGGGTTGGGTTAGGTTAGGTCAGTCACAACATGCTTGTTTTCATTGGAAACTTCTGATTTCGCGGCTGAAGTGGCGTTTATACCAAAACGCAAAACTTCGGAAATCTTCAGAAATTCTTGCAGGGAACCGATACTACGTGAGTTGTAGGCTTCCCGTGTTGCTTTAACAAAGTTAGTTATTAAAAAAAAAGAACTCTATTTGCTTTTATGAATGCTCAATATTAATATAATGCATATTATTTAATAATTTGTATTGAAAAATGTTATACAGGGGCCTGATTGGTTAAACCACTTAATCACTTCAGAAATTACAAACGTTAATTGATTTTTTTTTTTACTTCAATTCTGTATTTTATAAAATAAAGAGTTATACTGCTTGTCAACAATATTCACAGTTCAATTTGATATGTTTCGCATCAAAAAACTAGAATTCACACAGGTCTGCAGGCACTGAAGTATGAGTATTTATGATTTCACACTAGTGATTAAAAATCAATTATGGAGCAAAACCCTGTACGTCTAACACTATTACGCAGTCCAGCCACAGTTTTAAAAAGTGCAACTACTGATTAGAACACTGTCAGCAGGACAACACACACAACTTTGATATATTCAAGACTACCTACTAATATATAAACTGTGCATGCACTGCTCAACATAGCCAACAGATTGCACTCAGAACTAGTATACACCACGTAACTGTCCCAAGAACGTGATCACGTTTTTCTTGTCCGTAGCCTGTCGGTAGGGAGTGCACACACGGATATATTATCCGCAATACGACGACCTACTGCAATCGGTTTTGCACGCAGGTTCAGGGAACTAAGTGAATGTTAAGGGAGAGTGAAGGTGGTGTCGCTGGACTCTGGGAGCCGACAGAACGATGCTAAGGGACAGCTCCAGGAGTGGAAGGAGCACATGAGCACATGAGCACATGAGCACACTGCTCTCAGGGGCAGTTAGCCGAGCCCAGCTGGACAGTTGGGAGGAAGTGTGTGACAGTTAGGTCCTCACAGGTTTATCAGGGTAACAAAATTGCAATCCCTTTGAGTTTCAACAGCAAAAATTTTAATAACACGGAATATCCATTTTTGCAAACTGAACACAACCACTTTCGGAATGTAGTATGACAAATACTGTTCTTCACACTAAACATCTTATGCCAAAACACACAATAATTCTAACGAAATGACATACAAAAAAAAACTAAAAACAATTCTTAAAAATCTGATATTATAATATTTATTGAATTACTTGCATACTTTGCAAATCACAACATCGCTAAGCAAAAATTTACAGGTCAAACAGAACCTTTTCCATGTACAGTACTGTACCTTATACAGGTTGACTAATAAATATGAAAATAGTTGGTAATGATTGTTGTTGGACTATTTATTTTTGTGGGATCTTGCCTTTGGTGTAAATGAATCATGAAGTTAAAATTTTGCGAGAAGACCAATTTAGTGAACCAAGTAAAATCATTAATAAAGTGTTGTGTTTGTGTTATGGCGGGTTCGGAAAGACTAGCGCTAGACTCCTACACACAATCAAATACGTCAATCACGATAAAACCAAAAAAATTAACAGCAGCCCGAAATTTTGTGCATTCTTACCATTTTAAACACAAATAAAGAACTATTATTGCTCTGAAACTAGACAAGTAAGTAGTGGTGAATATAACCTGCTGCAGAAGGCCTAAGAAAGCAGCTATGACAATCACCAGCCTACAGCGCCGAGCGTAACAAGTCCCCCGCTCCCATCAACACACAACGTAACTGACGTTACAAGTATCACAACATACAGCTACGTTTATTAAATAAGCATCATTAGTAGGGATGGTGAGTTTTCGTTTTCGCGAAATAGATGCGAAAATATGCTAAATTATATTTTTTCCCGCTATAAAATGCGAAATCTAGACTATTCCGAGATAAATGCGAAAACAAGGTAAAAAACGTAGATTCGTCTTCACTCTACAAAATTTATTTACCGATTGTATTTAGTTTCAGTTCAGTATCAAAAGAAACCATCATTTTATGGCGTATCTTATTGTCACGTCATTCTAAACACTATTGTTCGTAAATATTAAATGAAAAATGGCCATCCGTAACTCGCGATTGTAAACAAAGCAAAGAACAACTAGCTGGAAGAGTGTCCGTCATCTTGCAGAGTACAAGTTTTTAGGCCACCATATTGCGACATCTCTGCTTCACCGCGCCCATTTTCTGGCTGTGTTTCACGTGAAAGCCGCATTCTTGTGTAGTCTGTGGAAGGTGGTGTTTACAAATACGTGCATACTCGTGAATGTGTTGTATACTGTTATTTCTCATGGTAAAAATGGGACGAAACGTAATTTCCATTCGCGATCGCATAAACGAATACAAAAATGAACAGTTCTACGAAAGTGATACAAATATTTTAATGTGCAATTTATGTAATCGCCGTCTGGAGTGGAAAAAAAAGATGTACTTGAAAAGCACATTAAATCTGAGGGACGTCAGGCTGCAAAAAAAATATTCACCGAGAAATCGGATGAAGAAAAAAAGTCAGTAAAACGGCAAGCAACGGTTTCTGGCATGATCGAAAACCAAAAGAAGGCGAAAATTGAAAAAAACAAGTTTCAATTAACATTATTTGTGCACTCTACATCAACTATGGCCATGAACACGGCTAAAAAATATTTATTGTAATTGTAAGTATTCAATTTATTGCACTCATAAGTGCTAAAAAGTTGTTTGGAAACCTGCCAAGATAGGCTATCTTTGTAGTTGTGTTAGATCTTTATTTCTGTGGTTGTTAATAATATGTGTATTATTTAATGCTTTTTAAAAATATACTTTTCTTCAGTAATGTAAAATGAGAGAATTGGCTAAATCTTGTTTTTTAAAATGCTACAAAATGCTAAATTTCAAATTCAAAATGCTAAATGTTATTATTTTAAAAGCTATAAATCACCATCTCTAATCATTAGCGTGTAGCAAAGTAACCTGGATACAAGGACAGCCATTAGCTAGCGGGCCCACGAATCCAACCTGCCCTAATTTCTCCTTTCAAGAAAAGGTTCCATTTACTGGAAGTTTCGAAGTTAGCAAAATTAGGTAGCAACAAAATGCAATGCAAAATCTGTACTGAAAATGCACAACAGTTCAACACTCAGGTCTTCACACTTTACAATATACATACAAAATATATTTTAAATATTGCAATAAAAATATTTTCTAGCATCTAACAGTTGTAAAAGACATATATTTTCCCTAAACAACGACAATAATAACAATCTTCCTGTGAACGTGAACACACCTTGTAAGTAAATGTGGCAAGATCACATTGTTCTTCTGGACACAACAAACACACACACACACACCTTGTGTTCAAGCTGTACAAGGGTCACTATAAATTCAGTGTACTAAAAAAAAAAAGCTTTTAATCTACTATTGGTAAAAAAAAAAAACTAATTTAATAACTATAACCCTCAGCATTTTTGTATGAGTCAAGAAATTGCTGGTAAACATACTAGTGCAAAAATACTGACAGAACTTTGAGATGTGACAAATGTTACACACACACACACACACAAACAGTGCTTAAAAGAGCTGCTTTAATTATGCCCAATGACAATGTCACACTGGAGTTTGGTAATAAATACATTCAATAAATATCTTAAAAGAACTTTAAATTTACAGTAAAACATAAACTACTTCATCGGCACACTTATGCGTTTACAACAAATACATAGTTACATACTATATTTATAGTACACACTATTTGTTTTAAATGGTAAACTACAGTACTGTGAAAAATACTGTAGATAAAATGCATTATTATTATTATAGACAAGATTTTGGTGTTAATTTTTTTAGTTTTATAAATATAATACTTACTCCACCAAAACAGTGTATTTGTATTTAGCATTTATATGATAAAATTATTTGTAATAAATGAGTCTGAAACACGTAATCAGAATAAAACAAAAGGGTGAGCATTTGTGGTTTAAAAATGATTCAATAAAAGATTCACAATAAAACAAAAAATTAATTTTTATGATCCATGCACTTTGGTACAATTTTTGTCCAAATATAATCATGACATTCCTTGAATTTCAAAACATCAATATTTGCAACAAAAAAATTTTGTGATTTGAATTAAGTTTTAATTAAATGCTGCTTCATCACATGATATAACTTAAATGTTGGTGCTATTGTGGTGTTAGGCTGTTTATTGGCATGATTTTTGGTTTTATTTTGTATTCATCACAATTCACCATGTATCTTGTCCCTAGTTGTTCTGGGCTCAAAACGTTTATACAGGTTCATACAATTAATATTCCAAATAAAATGTTTCAAGTTCATTTTGTACTCTAGTTTGTAAAACATGTATTGACAGTATATTTAATACAACCCTATTTACACACAAAACATGGTAAGTTCAAGTAGTTAAACACCATAAATATTATTGACATACATACACTAGACGCAACATAACTCCGAGCCTGGGTGACGGTTAGAAAATCGTTGTGTGTATGTGAGTCCCGGCACTGGAGAAGGCAGACGTAGCGTGGCAGTGAGAGATAATGCGTAACTTGATAACAGGGGCTACACGCTACTGCACAGAGTGAAAACTTAGTCTTTCGGTGAAATCCGACGAATACGTTGGTACTTACTAAACGTTTTCGTTTACAGTTTGGATCTGAGGTTTGTATGCATGTAGTGTATCACTTTTGTTCAGAGCCAGTGTTACATATGTAGTGCAGTACTTCAGTAAAGTACAACTTTATACATAAAATGCCTCCAGTGTTGTCAAAAGTTAAGAGTAAAAAACTGCACTCGCAGGCGCGGGAAATCGTCTATAACGTTCTGCAGTTTATGGAAAATGAAGCGCGATTGCAAGAACCCTCCATTTCACTAGAGAAAGCACAGCTGAGAACAGCTAATGCACGGGTGTGTCTCGCACGACTGTACAAACAATATGAAAAATGGCTCACCGAACAATTAATACAAAATCTTCCACCAAACAGTGTTGTGATAGATAATGCTCCCTATCACAATGTAAAAATAAATAAAACGCCTACCTCCAGCTCGACAAAATTGGAAATGCAGCAGTGGTTAAGTAAGGAGAATATTTCCTTTACTAGCGACATGCTCAAACCAAACTTGTATAACCTCATAAAGAAGCACAAACCTTCGCAAGTGCAGTACTCGGCAGACAGACTATTGGTAAATAGTGGCCACACATTACTTCGTCTGCCCTCTTATCATCCGGATTTGAATCCAATAGAAAGCATGTGGGCTAAAGTTAAAGGAGAAGTCGCTTCAAGAAATGTTACTTGCAATTTGGCAAATGTAAAAAACCTTTGCGAGGAAATATTTAACCGAATGGGTCCAGAAGATTGGATACCGATTTGCAATCACGTCAAGACACTCGAGAACGAATACTGGGATAAGGATGTGCGTTTTGACATTGAAATTGATAAAGCGATTGTTCAGTTAGGTGATGCAAACAGTGACAGCAGTGACGTTTACACATCACTCTCTTCGGATGGAACAGTCAGTGGCGTTGAAGAACTGAGGTAGTGCTTGGAACGTCAGTGGTAAGTGGTCAATGTTTTCTGCTTTTCTCTACCTGCTGTGCAAGGTCGCCGTATCTGCTTATACCCCCTCCTCATCCACCTGACCCCCCACACGTGTTGCAGTCAACACTCCTCATGTGTGACGTAGCTCAAGCTCGGAGTTATATTGCGCCTAGTATACCGAAGAGTGTCTGTGGGTTCGTTTTTACTCAAATATAGTTTTACTATCAACCTGATGTAATTTTGCAAAACAAGAGGAAGGTTATTGTGTACAACAGGTTTAGAAAAAACACCCCCTTTTTTTCTTTCCCACCCCTATTTTGGTACTTCTTGATGAAGTTTTGCAAACTTTATGTTCAAAATAAGAACACATCTACCTACATGTGATTTCAAAAGAATTCTCCCACCCCCCTAAATGAAACCTCTCCACTCTGGGTAAAGCTCTGACAAAGCCAGGATTTCAGCTGGTTGTAAAAAAAAAGTTATGACTGGGCAAGGCATACTTTGAAGCCTTCTTTCTTTAACTTACTAGACTAAATTATTTATCTGAAAAGATTTTTTTTCTATGTTGTTGACATAACTTATTTAAACAATTTTACATTGTTTACTTGTAAAAAAATGTTTATTTGTAGTAAAGAACTAAATAGATACGTATGTTAAAAGAAACTTGTGGATACCAGAAACATAACCACGTTACTCATGTCAGGAATGTTGGGTGAGAATTCAGGGCTATCAAAAAATATTTTCAAACTATCTTGAAATACCTATCAGTTTCTCCAAAGAACAGAACCAAACTGCCCATAGTAAGTCACCAACTTACAGTACTAATGTCAATTAGAACACACATACTATTTAACATTTTTTACAAGTCATGCTAGGGCCAAATTTAAACCATTTGGACACCTCAAAAATAAAAATTTCATGCTAAAATCCCACAAAGATGTATTACCGACCGATGAAAAGACTGTGCATGCCTTGAGCATCGAACTTGTACACATGACAGTACAATATTACAAATGAGGAATGTTGTATTTTAGAAGGAAAACACACCATTTACATAATTACACAATTACTACACATCTGAAACATCATCACTTAAATTAACTGTAGTAGGTTGAAGATTTTAGAATTTTCATATTTTAAAAATATACGTGGACCTTTGTATTGACGCTGCCCAGGGCTACGACCATCTGAGCCTGACATGCCATCACTTCCAATACCTCTCCTTACTGCATTTAGAACGCCCCACCGGCGACACACGTGTGTTTGTGTGTGCGCTGTGTGTGATCACTCATGTTTATCTCAGAGCCTACCTCGAGGGCGTGACTGCATAATTAATTTGTATTTAAATCAGCTCACCGGAATTTGCGTCATCACAGCGAACATTCTGTTTTGGTTTGAACCTTCGTAAACCGATCGTGCCGCAAGGCTTTTCCCAGTTTAATTCTGTATTGTAGTATTGTAACCATTGCCCGAGGGAGTGTGTCGAGCCGCCTGTAATGAATCTCAGTCTTGCCTACCTCACGGCCTCATGGCTTGTGGGATGCCACGAGAGCCACTGCATCACTGATTGAAACATCCTCGAAGCTGAGAGCCGACCGAGTCCAGGAGATTCGGGTAGGAGGAGGGGTTACGCATCAAACCTCACATGGGCGACGCCACGATCCCATACCGAGTCTCCATCGGGTTGTGCCCCTATGCACGGTGGCACCCATTAATTCTAACATCTATCCGATAACGAAACCCCCGGACACGTCAGTACGAAAATCTTGTTTTATGAACCAGTTCAACATTACTTTTATATGAAAATACAAATTTTAAATACTTTTAATAATAATTATGTAATAAATGACATTCTTTAAATTTTAAAAACACAGTTCATGTCCATGCAGTTATACACAAAGCCTAAGCACTTGAAAATGTGATGTAAAGCAATTTCCTACAACAGATACAGCTATTTAATACTAACTTATTTTCTTTTCAACAAACAACATTCAAACACAGTTCCAAGTAATCAGCAGTTCTAAAATGAAAACCCAAGAGGCTATGTTGCATGCCGGCCAACCATGTGCAACTGTCCATCAAAAATTGCACCGGGGGTTATGAATATTTCTGATTGAGATAATTACTATCCAGAAAGTCAAACATTATGAAAAATAAGTATTTTATTTAAAACTATACTTGCAAAGCCAATTATTTTTTATCATTTTGTAAAGCTATAAAAATAATATACACATAAATGTAAATTATGTCTCAATAGTTATACCATATTTACCTAAATATAATGTGATGATTTTTATCAAAACTGCTGAAACTGAAAGTGAGGGTCGCAGTATAATCACAAACCTACATGTTTGCTGCTAGAAGAATGTTTTGAAACAGATCGACGCGGCGAGACATCTGTGTCAAGGACACGGCTGGCCCCAGCGATATGGCCAAAACGTGAAGTAACAGTGCTACTAGTCAGCGCTTGGGTCAGTATTTGAAGTGATTGTCGTTTGTTTGGTTGCTTCTGCTTTGTTTTGCATTGTAGGAAAGTGAAATTTTTTATAAAATGTATACTGTAGAGAGGCGTAGAAGTTGACAATTTAAAATGTCAAAAGTACCAAAATACCAAAACGAAGTTACAATGTTAACTTTAAGATTATAGTGGCAAATCACGCAATTCAAACCAACAACTGCAAAGCTGCTCGTAAATATGTTACTGAAAGCAATGTGCGTAATTGGAGGGCAGATATGCTTCGTCCCAAGAATGCAAATCGTTTAAGGAAAGAATTCAAAAGAAAGGGACGGTTCTCTGATATTGAAACCTGCATGGTAAATTTCATCAAAGAGAAGAGAGGAGACGTAAAATTAAAAGCCCAAGATATTGCTCGTGAATTGAGATTTCCTTGGACTACTGCACAGGTTAGTGCGTAAGAATGATGTGCCGTTACGGTTTTTGTTTGCAGCGCAGAACACATCTAGCGAAAAAACTGCCAAAAGATTTCCAAGAGCAATTGATTACCGTGTTTTCTCGTATAATCGTCGCACATTTAATTCTAAAATCAAGTTTGAAAATTAGGGGTGCAACCAATATGCGGAAAAAAATTGTTTTGTTAGGTAAAGATATTCATAAAAAAAAACCTGTTCATGGAAAGTACGTTTATTTAAAAAAAGGTGGAGTATAGAAGAGCACACCAAACAATCTATATTAATAATTACTTCAACAAAAACCATTCTTCAACTTTAAATAGAAAAACCAAAACTCTAACGTGAACGCAAGCCACTTGAATCTGACGTGAACTAACGTGTTGTAGTACACACTTGCCACGAAAGAAGGCGGGCTATCAAATGTAGTTAACTCGGCACCTGACAGAGAGCGCGCGTTGTATGCACTCGGCGAGATATTGATATTTGACTACGTGCGCGCGCTCTATACGGGAAGCAACATAACCAAACATGAATGAAACGCTGGCTACATTTTTATAAGCGGTACGCCGCGGTAACGCAAACAATCAGGTAAAGGAAATAACGTTTAAAAACATCTTTATAAGAAAATTTACACGTCAAACAACTTTGTATTTTTCCGTTAATTTATTAAGTAAGTGGTAATGACCGAATAAATATTAGATTTCTACTTTAAAATACATCGTTTTATACGGAAAATATACCTACACAAAGCGCTCGGCATCTACTAGCGGGACCAAAAACATCATGCGACGTTTACGCAAGAAGTTTATTTATCCCAATTTTGACAGCCTAATATATGGTTGCGACAATTACGCGCGTACAACCATTGTGCGATAAAACACGGTAAATTTCAGCGCTGACAAAACTGGAGTGTATTTCGACATGCCCATCAACAGTACCGTTGAAACAAAAGGTGTTAAGACCATCACAGTGCGCACGACTGGAAGTGAGAAGCTGCGAGTCACGGGACGACTGGTGTGTAATCGGCACACGGATGCACTTCTGAAGACAAGGGGCATGTTGGTTTTCATGCATTTCGGGGACATCTGACACCTGAGGCTAAAAATATGATAAATAACGGCACTGGAGACAATCTCTGCTGACAAGATGAAGATAAAGGCAGTGTCAGCAATAGTAGCAGCAGCAGCATTGCAGTAAATGATTGTTCTAACCAGCATCATAACAAACTTTGTTAATATATCTATGTAAAAGAAGTGTTAATGTAAAAATTATTGTTTAGTGTTTGACAAACTAATTTATATTGGCCTAGGTTCATTATTTAAATTTTATTACATATTTAATTTTTAATAAAATTAAGTGCTTTGTATTCAACTGTGGTCTCCTCTACAAACATTTGTTTTCCTAGACTCTCAACAAAAAGTTTTGGGTCGCATATATTCAGAGTCGCAGTATACTCTGGTAAAAACTTTACTGCAGTTATTCATAAGAAACGTTATAGTTTTATCTTTACAGTCACTCTGGAAATTTTTTTGAAAAAATTTTAATACAAACAACACTATTCATGTTTCCAGCAAATTGTAGAAGCATGCAGAATGACTATGTGCCAGGTACGAGTGATTAGTGATTCACTGAAAGATAAGTTACTATTAAGAAGCTTGGTTATTGGTGGAGGACAGAGTTAGGCCTGCCATGACGTGGTCTCTTGAACATGCAAATTTCCAGTTCTAACAAAAATGTTGTAGCACAAGTACTCTTGTTTCATTTACACTTTCTACAGATTTAAAAAATAAAAAATAGTCATCTGAGAAAGAACAGCTCCACAGCACGTGTAACTAACGGACTAGCATCGCTACAGCTTTGAGACTTGTGGTTTCAGGATGAGCTCCTTCCACCACGAAGGCCTGTCGAAGGCTCCGGGGCTGCGGAAGAAGGCAGCCTGCAGGTTGTCGTACACCTACAAGAGCAAACACACTGTTACCCACAGCTGCACAAGTCTCCATGCCTACAACCCAAACACATACAAAATGTACACATAAGTATATGTAATATGATGATTTACGTGCAAAAGCATATTTTTACAGGAAGTACATTTAGGCTTATCTAAACATTTTTGAAGTCATACTTCTTTACTATAAATAAGCACATTATGGAAAAATGATGAGTGAATTTTTACGAAGCGCGCAGGAAGATACCGGACCCACGTGTACGAACATAAACCTGTGTGTAGTCACTTTTATAAAAATTAGGGGACATACCAAACGCATTGGTGTGTCAAATGAAACTATATAATAGTGAAACTACCCTAGAATATATTTGGTGTACTAAAATGGTTGCAGTAAACAGTAATTTCAAGTTTTAAAAAATGTATACTGGTATTGCAACAATTATGATACATATTCTCCTTATAATCTTCTGTGTTACGAACACAGACAGTACCACGACGTGCGCCTGGTTCGGAGCTGACTGGCTGCCCCGCACTGCCACTGAGGTGAGGCATGCCACACTTGCCTGGCCGAATCACAAGAGACGTCGCTACCCCTCCCCCCGCCCCGTGCTCCCCGCTAGTCGTCCCGCCTCGACGCTCAGGGCGTCAGGTCGGCCCGGGATGACGCGACTCGTAACACAGCTGCTCTCGTCAGTTCCAGAAGGGTGCCACAAGACTACCTAAGCAGCGACGCCGGCCTCCGCGACAGTTTTGGCTACAGAGTTCCGCGGGGTTTGCCGCGTGTCCTGCGAGGAGTTCCGCGAGGAGTGCTGAGAGTTTTGGCGACAGTGTCTCGTGACGGTGAGTGCCGTGAGTTCTGCGAGAGTTCCGCGAGGAACGAGGCAAGAGTTCAGCGAAGGGTACGCGCGAGTGCCGCGACAAGTTCCGAGCTAAGGGAAGTGCGACATTAGCTGAGAGGGCGAGGGACCCATAAACATGAGACGTTTAACTGGGTCTTTAATTTAATTTTGGTGAAGGATTCAACCTCTACACAAGCTGCAGCTCATTCACTGCCAAAGTGATGCCATTGAATGAACAAACTAGGGACACCAGAGATTCAGCAGTTGCTCACGATAATATATTAATAATAATTTCAAACCTATAAACACAACAACAATAGCTGGTTCCATTCCACTACATGAAATTGTTTTAAATCAAATTTCTCATTTCAAGAAGACATTATACGGAGACACTGTGATGAGTGTTCTCAGGAAGGTTGTCGGTCCCACCTTGCCGTCAGACCGGCCCAGCACAGAGTTGAGGGCGAAGTCCGGCGGAGACAGCGCGTCCACAGTCGCCACTGCCTCGGGCTTCAACTGCTCGCACAGCTCCAGCACGGCCCGGCCCACCAGGTCTGCGAGGGCGGGGCCCTGCGCGTACTCCCCTGGGGGCAGACCACACGCCAGCTCAGCCGTCGCCGCTCCCACCGAGGCCACGCACGCACGGTGCCGAGCGCCGGCCGCCGCGTTACCTTGGTAGAAGATGACCAGATGCTTGTCCAGACACCACAGGCCGTACAGCAAGTACCACTTCTCCAGCACGGCACGGATACTGGGCTCCAACTTCGGACACTCGCACCTCTTCCAAAAATACTCCAGGACGTTGTGCTGCAACAGAATCAATGAAAACTGTCATAAATGCAATTTTATAATAAATCATACCTTCATTTCAAACAACTTCAATGAAACATAATTTCTGAAAGCCCAGGACAATCGGTGATCGATCAACTCATCGCCCAGCTGACTAAGGATCCAGGCAGCAAATGAAGAGGCTGAGATGTTCACCTGCCTCAAAACCCAGCTGCACCGATGGAGAGGAGCCCACCCTCATCACTGGGCCGATGTGCCCTTCCTGAGAGTACTGGAGGAACTGGTCGAGCGGGCCCGTAACATCTGTCAGGACAACCAGACGCCCTAAACTGCCAGAAGCTCCACCACACCACTAACCAACTGCAGACTACCACAGAACTGTAGCACTGCTGGCTCTGTCCAGTCTACCAATCCAAGATGGCCACCGGGACACAGCAGAAACCACAGAAACTGCCTTCAGAGGGGAAACCAATTGCCAACCATGGTCGAGAAGAGCAACTGCCCTGTTGTCAGCCTTGTAGAAAGTTCCCAGCCGTCCTCAACAATGTAGCCACTGGGAATTTTATGCAGTCAAAATTTCTCACACCAAAACGCTGCAACCGAAATCAGCCCACCGACCCCACCCTCTGCTCGGCCAGATCACCACCGCAGCAGGGACAGAAGATAATAAATTCCTTGTCATCTGGGAGACGAGGTAATTCTAGGACTACCATGGCTGGTCAAGAATCAGTGTCTTGTAGACTGTGGCCAGCACCGGAAGAAACAAGGTGCCCTGGGTGGAAGCACCCAGGGAGAATCTCTGTGGACGTCTTCAACTAGCTGTCCACAGGTGTAGTCCCACAGCTACAGAACGGCAAGCAGACCCCGGGAAGGGAACACCGGCCGCTGATTCTGGGCGAACCAGACAAGGCCTCCCGGGATGCCATCCCACGAGAGGAACAGCTGGATCGGGAAGCAACCCAGCCAAGCATCTTGCAAAAGCTGGCACATCCCGGCCAGCAGAGTGGCACTGTCTCGAGCCTGCAGTGAGGACCAACCTCGAGTCCCGAATAGTGTGCCACCAGAAGGACCCGCGGCCCAGCCAGCTCTGCCCCCGACTTGCCACACAGCCTATGGAGAGCCCGGCAGCTCGGGACCCACGGGATTCCACAGAAGCCTACAGACCAGCCAAGATGCCAGGTACAGTGACACACACTGTGCACGCTGCCCAAGAGCCTCCTGCCGGCCACAGACACTGTGCAGTGCCCCCAAGGCCACTGCCCACTAAGTGTTACAGACTTCTTGTGGTAGTCTTACCACGGTTGCCACCTGCTGTGAAAATACCTAGTGGGAAGTGGAGTGCAACAGAGTGCAGAGTGCTAGAATCCCTCTTTAGGAGCAACGGAATTTTCCTAGACAACAAGCCATTGTAAATATTGACTTTTCTTTTAAACAGCTTTAATTAATATTGTAACTCACGTCATTCAGTTAAGTAGTATTGTCTTTCCTATGTTTCACTTGTCTCATCACGGCATCAGCCTATTTCCTAGCCGGGTCCCCTGCAAGAAAGTAGGGAGACCGTAAATTCTAGCAGTAATAAAGTGATTCCGGCATACCCTATGCGTAGTCTTCCTCCCTTTGATTAGAAGCGTCTGTCTTGTGAAGATCTATCAACGCGGCATTATGCAAGAGTGCCGAATGCAGTCTTCCTTGTATTTTTTTTTATGTACTCTTGAGTCACATGTCACTAACAAGTAAACAAAGCAAGAGAGCAGTTATACAAACAGACATTCAGTCACATGTAGCAAGAGTGCTCATATCTCATCCACGATCCAAAGACTGATAAACAATAAACCAACCGGCGGACTATGGTCCCAGCTTGCTCTCTGTAAATAATACTGATGTTATCTTGTCTCAAGTACTATCACCAGTGTTCTTGTAGTTATTTTTAAAATGTTTAGTGTGCCTTTTGCCCCCTGGAGTTTAATTTTTAAATTATTGTAAATTTGGTTAGGACCGTCCAAACTGCACCCGATACTCTCGACCACTCCAACAATGGCAACCCCAGCTGAAATAACTTGGCCCGGGGAAATTCAAGTTTGGGGCGAGCACATCGCTGACCATGGAGGATAGAGGGCCAATGACCATGACTACAGGATACCCGACGTCTTCGTGTGTGTGTATGCCTTATGCCCTATCGAAACAGGGTGTAGTGAAGCAGCGGGAAGCCCTGATGCATTGGAGCCCGGCTGGCCGAGGGAAACCCTGCCGTGCTACTGAGGGGCGTAAATTTTGAACACTATAAAACTGAATAAAATAAATATAAAATAAATATAAAATAAATTCTCTTTTCAATGATAACTTCAATTTGAAATAGTGCTAGGATAGGTTAAGGTGCTAACCTCGGCGTATGCTATGGATAAGGTGCGAGCACGGAACACCTGGACGTTGCTTCTGGCAGTGAAGCGGTTCCCCAGCTTCTCTTCGAAGTGCTTGAAGCTGGCATCAGTGTCCCGCAACAGCCAGCACAGCAGCCAGCGATACGCTGACGAAACAACTGCACAACACACAGGCATCATGCACTACTTCCAACTCTCAATGCAGGCACAAACACATCTGCAGTACCTACTGAACCAATACCCACGCTCTACTGCCTGTACTTGTAACACGGTGCCATATTGTACAGAGCTAGACACTTCTAAAGGAGCATTACCAGTGATTACTTTTCATCACAATGACAACTTCACAGTCATGTAATCTTATTTTTCTAGGGGGAGGGGGAGAATTTTATTTAAAACTGTTCATCAACAAAACTTGAATTTTTACAAAGGAGAAAACGTGACGAACTAGTGTTTCCTCGGAATACTCCTATCCACCCCTTCACTTCCCCCTAGAATCACTATTCCACCTCTACTCCACTCCGCCCAAAGTCGCGAGGCTATGCAAGTGAGAAGAGCCAAGCCCATTTAAGTCTGTCCCTAGCTAACACATAGTCTGTAAACATAAAAGTGCATATCTTCCAGGTTTCAGGTTTATATAGTAACCTAACTTTCAAACACCTCAATACCTTCAGTATTCCAAAAATTTGATATTCGAGGGGGAAAAAATTGAAGGAAAATATTTAAGAAAAGGAATTTCAGATATTTGAATGCGAGCACCTTTGATGTTAAAAGGACATTATTTATCTCTACAAAAGATATCAAAGAAATGTTTGTAGGAATCTGCCACCAGCTGCAAAGCTCTGAGGATGTTTGTATAGCACTTAAGGATCATTTTTGACACAAAAAAATGTATTATATTGGGTATAGACTCAAATAAATCCTCAAACCTTCACAATGATAGTATTTGAAAGATTGGAGATTCCAGGAAAAAGATCCTAAGAAATATATTGAATTTTTGAATTCACTATATATTGGAGTAAATATAGTGAATTCAAAAATTTAGCACTGACAAGTCTGAAGTTTTCTAGGTTAATGTATATTTTACTTCATATGTTATGCTCTCAACATTTCCCAAAACATTCAACATTTGATACGCAACTGTATTATTAAAATTACACTATGTATTGATACTGGAAAATTAGTGTAACCAAGATTAAAATGGCCGACTGTTTCAACATCATTTTTCATATTTTTTTTAATTTCTTGAATATTATTACACTTTTGACCCTTTGACACCTACATTTGGATTCGAGGAGTAGAATCGAAGTACTCTTGGAAATGAGAACTCAAGATTTATAATCAAGACTATTTGGTTTCGACCCAACACTTCAGAACCTTTCCTCAGTTTATACTTGCTTACAAAATTGAAAATTCAAAATAAAAAAATGTTAAGAGAGTATTTTCTTAAGACATGTATTTCCATCATGAATCTAGTTGACACTGGTCAGCACACGGGCAGGCGGGCTCACACGAGTGGCTCAGCACGTCCGCGACGGAGCTGCCGCGGAACCGGGAGCGGAGGATTGGCCCGGCGGAGGCCAGGAAGCTGGCGGAGCCCAGCGGGGAGCTGGCCCCCTCGCCCTCGGCCGCCCGGCCCCACTGCCGCAGCAGCCAGTTGCTGGTCTGCTGCATCAGCACGCTGTTGTCGCCCTCGTAGGTGACCTTGGCGTCGTGGCCGTCGCGCAGCTCGCTGAGCCCCGACGCTGCGCACATCGCCACACATCGCTCTCGCTCCCGCACATCGCCACGTCAAGCCACAGCCCTCGTTCGGCACATCGCCACACCGCTCTCGCTCCCGCACATCGCCACGTCAAGCCACAGCCCTCGTTCCGCACATCGCCACACCGCTCTCGCACATCGTCACACAGGCCATCCACTACTTCGCCAGACCTCAGGCAACATTCTTTAAAAAATGTTTCCCCAGGAGTTAAAATATTTATTAATTAGGTTTTAATCTCTCAGTAAGATTCACTGAATGAATTGGAGCTTGAATGCTTCGTTGCCATCAAGGTCATTGAAGACGGCGAGAAGAACGGAAGCATCGACAGAATGCAGGGGTGGGGGGAACGGGAGTACTCTGAGTAAACCTGGCGGCCCACGACGCTTGCAGGTTCCGACCTGACCACTTGACCCTCGTGGCCACTCCAATGACATCAGGGGCCACTAGAAGCGTACAAGGGTGCGCTGTGCGACGAAGCCTCGGAATGCGGGGGGGAGGGGGGGGGGGAAGGGGCGCAGGTTCCCTGCAGCATCCGCCACTTGCGATGTCCCCAGTTTCAACCTGTAGTGTAGCTGACGGCTACGCAAACACCAACATGCACTTCTGAGCAAGGTATCTGTTGAGAAGCATGTAGACCCTCCACCTGTGTGTCGAGTGCAGCGAGGCGGTGCTCTCACCCTTGAGGTAGCCGTGTCCGCCACAAGCCTCCCGGCACGCCTGGATGGCCGCGAGACACGTCCACGTGAGGAGGGGCTTGCTGGACGACACCATCGCGTGGATCTCCGACACCAACTGGCTCTGAAACAACCGCAGTCGCGTTCCGGCGGTGCACCTCAAAGTTCCTGCTGCTCACAGGAAAACATTCTCAAGACAGCATCTTTCAGGCCACTTCACTCACCGACTACTAATGAAGCAGCCACCAAGCTGTCACTCACCAAATGTGTCAGCTTCACGCCAGAGTTGGACTTCTCCACGCCATCCAGGTACTGGTCGGTGAACGACTCTATGAAACTCCTTAGAGCACATGCGGCAGCAACGTACGGGAACAATCGCCACCGCTGAAAATAAAAAAAAAATCATACTGGTTATGAAAAATACAAGAATTTTTAAAACCACAATCACATAGTATATTATACTGAGAACAATGGTGCATGCACTTATGTATTCATGTTAGAAGTTATACTTACTTGGCATAATGAAAAAATAACTTTAATTTCATACAAATAATTAATCGAAATTAAAGGTCTGGAGTGATATTATAAATATGATTGGTAAAGTATAAATTCAGTCATATTAAAATTTTAAAATAAAAACTCAGTATTCAATAACACTAAATATAGCTGTACCGATTCACAAAATTTTGCTGATATGCCGATACAACTGTTGCTGATTCACCAATTCAAAACCAATACAGGAGAAAACACATTTTGGTTAAAAAATTTTATAGATTTACTAAATTATTGAAAATAACTCACTAAGAAAAGCATGCAATGCGAATGCACATGTATTTTAATTTATAAACGGAACATAACCTCTCTCTTATTTAAAACTCTCATTTTTAGATTATTTCATTTGTTTGATTATGACCTGTTATTTGCTTATTGAAACATAAATTTACTAATGGATTTATTTATTTAATACATAATAAAAATAAGATTATTTAATAATAGGTAACTATGAAATGTATGGATTCAAAAAAATATAAAGTAAAAAAATGGTTTCAATTGAAGTTAAATATCAGATTCAAGAACATTATTAAAACACAGGATATTTAAGTTTGATATGTACGGCTGGCACACGTAGCTAAGAAATTATGTTCAAAGTATGTAGTAGTACGAAAAGTGAAAAGAGTACTGGTGGATTTTAGGTTATGACAGGCACTTTAATTTTTCAATAATATCGGCCAAAAACTAACAAACGTATAGTATATCAGCAGAAACGCTGATTCAGCTAAATATCACCAAAATCGACTTCTGCAGATTCGTATCGGCACAAATCTAATAATAAATATAAAAATGTATATATTTTTTATTATTTAATTTAGTTAAATAAGCTATATAATTTTAATTAAAAATAAATATCAATAAATAATGTAAATGATTATTCTAATTTATTAACATAAATTATTTATTAATAATGTATTAATTTATAATGCTAATAGATTATACATACGGGAACATAACCTCACAAACACTCCCACGCAAACGGCCAGGAGTCTACTAAACCTTCCACAGACACTCCTTGCCAGCGACAATGGAAGCTTACAAGCAACCTGACATTGTTATACATATGGGAACATAACCTTCCTTGTATAAATAGGTACACTTGAAAATACACGTGAAAAAGTTTATAAACACAATTTCTATCACTAATATCACAATAAAAAAATGTTTTTGATTTTATGGACCAGTATTCAATATCAATCAAAGAATAAGATTTAAAACACATAAATAATTTTTATTTGTATACAACCATTTTTTATGTAACCTTTATTTTCATCCTGTGAAAATTTCATTGTATGGTGTGCATGCTCTGTAAAAATTCACAATTTCACACTCATCATTTTTTTCATAACGTTCCTAAAGAAGTATATACGTAACTTCAAAAATTACATTTACATTGCGGCAGGTTTACAAAGACACGCAATATTAGAATTGGAGCTCTGTCAAAAATTAAGAGGCAATATCTGACAGGTTGTCTGAAGCTGATTTCCTCACATTTAAAAAAAAAAAAAATCTTTACACTGTGTATTACAATCAGAATTATTTGCTACGAGTTCTGATATTTTTACTGACAAGAATTCACCATGCAAGTTGGTTTTCAGCTTGATCTTTTCCTCTGTGGTTCCAACTGTCCTTTTACGACTGACCGAAAAGCCCCTATGCCCTACTTGCCAAGGGACCGAGCACGGAACCCGGGAAGTCACGGACGGCACAACACACCTGCAGCTGGTACTCTATGATTGGCTGCTCGTCCCCGTCGGGGTCGGGCCCGAACTGGCGCCGCACGGCCGAGTAGCGCACCGCGATGGTCACCGCGCTGCACAGACTGCTCACGCTCTCCTGCATGATGCCAACCCGACCAGCCGACAGGTTCTCCAGCGCCGCACCTGCCCGACAACACTCCCTTGTAATCCTTCCTGTTTCTAGCTAATGCACAGCATGATCACAATCTTTATGTATATTCCAGCAGTACCACAACAGTATTACTAGGCAATAAATGCTATCAGTTTAAAAAAAACTAATTTTTACTGCAATTCACAGGAAACCAAAATAACTACTAAATAAACCTATACACCAGTCTAAAGCATACTGTTACTTCATGCAAAAATCCAATAATTTATTTGTGAATCAGTCTGAATGATGATTACACATTTTATCCTTTATTATACATTATGTAATAGAATTTCCTTGGCTATAAAACTTCTCATTCTGCATGAGTAGCCTGAAAAAAATTTAAAGTATTTTATTAATTTGAATTAATATAATTATAAACCTTAAATTCTAACTATGGTAGGTACAGTAATCTCTCAGTACCTTTGAAGTACCAGTTACTCCAGGAGTTACCTCTTGCTACGTCACAATAAGCCCCAGAGTACACGACTACCACACAGAGCACTCACTGGTGACATCTGCATGCCGGCGAGGTCGCCAGTAGCAACTGATAACGGCCCCTTAGCATGCAGTAGTACCAGGGAACCGAGGAAAAACCAATATCAGGATGGATTAACCAAGATTCGAACTCGGATGTTCCGGAACATGAGTCCAAAGTCTTGCCGTTGCACCACCTCACAAGGTTCACTAACTAAAAAATATACGGTACACTGAAAAATAGATATAAAATTCAATGGAACATAAGAGACAGCGTAATAAGTACTGTGATACAAGGGCACGGTACAGCACGCCACATCCCACCACAGCGACAACCTCAGAGGCTGCTGGTGTCTGGTAGTTTTCTCGGGGTACTTCTACAGTCGGGTGTGATGTACACCCATCAGTTCCACCTCAGTCCCTCAGGTATCCCTGCATGACGTCCGTCCATTCAGCCATCGCGATCCCTCAAGCAAGCAGCTTCGGGGTGCGGGACTCACCGAGCTGCTGTTCAGGATTGGTGAAGCTTGTCTCGTACTCCCCTTCCACCGAGACATCACACAACCTGTTCAGCAGGTTCTCCCGAGGAATTCTGTAATTCTGGAACATGATGAACCTAACAGAGCATAACACTCCTTCCATCACACTGTCCAATTCTTTACTTTCCAAATGCAACATCATTTAAGCTACACAAGTATGTTATGGTGTGAAGTGAATTCCCCCCTAACTAACTTGCTTGAATGTTTCGCTAGTTGCTGCTTTGGCGATGCCGAAGCCTGTGGTATAGGCAACCTGCTGTGCACCCATGGAAAAATTGTCACTGTGATGATAAAAGGCTCTAATATCAACAACAGATATGACGTCATCGGAAGACCACCATTGTCGCGAGCAACCAGAAGTTTGTAGTACAATGTTCTAGGCTGTCTCGATTGCTGCCCAAGATGAGTATGCAAGGGCCTGGTTTCGAGAACGGAGTGCAGTCGTCCTCCGGAAGAAGATTGTGTCAATGCCGCCCCGACGCTCCAACTCATGCTGCCCGTCCTTGCTGGATCTTCCGAAATTGCTATGACCATCACAAACTAAGTTTAATTTGGTGATGGAATATTTCACTGAGTACTGCAGGTGATGGAAAGTATTCAGAAGGGATCGCTTAAGAGTTGGAAGTTATTCTAAATCCGTTTCAGACTTTAAATTTTGTGGCCAGGCAGCACGACTTGGAACTACATGTACGGCATTACGTATGCCATAGAGCTTGTCAGTAGTTGGAGGCACTAAGCAGCAATAACTCTGGATTTAACTTTGATAATTTAGTAAACTATAGCGTTACGTAAGCAATAGCTTTACTATCTAGTTTATGTTTGTTAATCTGACTATAATGTTGCTTACTTTATCGAATAAAACTGTGTTTGTGACTCAACACATCTTCTCTTTGCTTATGAACTATTACCAAACTCACTCAGTTGTCAGTATGTACCTTACGGATCTAATTTCAGATATTCCTGCAGCAACTTCATTAATTTAAGGGCAAGGCAACATAAGAAGAAAAATATACAAGGTCTATCTACCAACTGGTCTATCAACCAACTACAAATACGTTTTTACTTGCGAAAATACTAGTAAGAAATAAATCTTTTAGCCAAAGCTGAGAAAATTTAATTTCTTCCTTTTAAAAATTGGTGTCAAGAATTTTTCTACACAAAATTATATAAGAAAGAATAGTTGAAATTATATCCTTAGTTAAATATGTAACTTATTTAGTTACTAGCGAACTTAATAACACTTTTAATTGTTAATATACAAAAAAAATCTCAATTTGTATTAAAAATTTGACACAAAATTGCCAAAAAAAAAAAAATTATGCTGATCATTTGCTACCAAACTTCACAGGATCACCTGCTGGACTAATCTGAAGATTGCCTGAAAATTTCATCAAAATCGGTACTGCCATATAGGAGTCCATACGGAACATACACACACACATCAATTATCAATACTAATATTATAAATGCGAAAGTAACTCTGTCTGTCTGTTACCTTTTCCCGGCTGAACGGCTAAACGGATCGTAATGAAACTTGGCACGGAGATAGATTATATCCTGGGGATGGACATAGGCTATATTTTGTCTAAAAAAATAATCTTTAAACGGGTTAAAAAATATATCTTAATTTTATGTAATGTGTGTCATAGATATACAAACTGTTAGTGTCATTCCTCTCTGCCTGCCGTGCAATAGCTTTCAAGCCATTACGTTACGTTTTTCTATTGTAAGGAACTAAGTAGAGTGTAAGAAAAAAATAAAGATCTTGACAGTTTGTAGTGTCGCCATATTTGTTTCAATTTTCAATACCGTTTTTGTATATTACAATTTAAATTGCAGAAAAAAATCATGTTTCATAAACACATAAATAGTGAGTGTGTGTCATTTCTCTATGTCCACGAGGTCTTGCCGCGTCAATTTTCTCCTTCGGGCGAGCCCGTCCGCTTAATTAAATAAACAGCTTTTATCGTTGAATGATTTCATGATTTATTTCATGAAAATCTGCTCTCATAAAAATGTTAGTTTTATAGACATTCAATAGGTGTCTCTCTCTCTCTCTCTCTCTGAAGACCAATCTATGACTCGTTACAAATTTATTTCCTTTATTTTTTTTAGTTTGATTTGATACAATATGATTTCACTAAAAATCAATTTCTACCCCTTCCTATTTTCATTTCCACATTACTAAGTTTCACTTCTTCCGCGCGGAGGGACTCCACACAATATTTTTGCATGCAATTAAAAACTATTTTTTAATGATGCCAAAGAAGTAAGTTTTTCTATTTGTCAATATTGTTATTATGGTAGATAGGAGTAGTACAGTAAATGCCTACATTCTTATATTCCTTTATATCTCTTTCGATTTGGAGTGTTTCCGAGCCATTCGGGGTCCTCAACATCACCCCCCCCCCCCTTTCCAGGTGGTTAAAGCCCCAAAATTTCGAAAGTTTAAATTTTTTTTAAAATATTTTTCTTTCGATTTTAAGTGTTTTCGAGTCATTCAGGGTCCTCAAACCCCCCGCCCCCCCTCTAGGAAAAAGCCCCAAAATTTCGATAATTTTAGGAATTTCAAATATCTATTCTTTCAAGATGGAGTGCTTCGAAACATTCGAGGTCTTGAACCTCCACCCCCCCCCCCACCCCACCTCCCTTCCACAAAAGTGAAAGCCACAAAATTTCGAAAAATTGGAGGAAATTGTATTAAAATTAAGTCATTACGAACTAAAGTGTCCGAGGCATGGTGGAACTTTTACCCAAAGTCGACTTCCCACCCAATTTCGTGGGAGGTGGGGAATGCAAAACCCAAAAATTTCGAAAAAATTCTAAAATTTAAGTATACTTTTTTACTATTTGGAGTGTTTCCGAGCCATTCGGTGTCCTCAAACTACCCTCCCCCCACAAGGAGTCAAAGACCCAATAATAAAAAAAATTACCAAAATTTCGAAAACCTATTCTCTTTCGAATTGGAGTGTTTACGAGCCATTCGGAGTCCTCAACATCACCCCCCCCCCCCCTTTTCACAGGGTTCAAAGCCCCAAAATTTAGAAAATTTCAAAAATCATTCTCTTTCGAATTTTAGTGTTTCCCTGCCATTCAGGGTCCTCAAAATAACCCCTCCCCCTCTGGGGACAAAGCCCCAAAATCTCGAAAATTTCAGGAATTTAAATATCATTTCTTTCGAGATGGAGTGTTCGGAACCATTCGAGGTCCTGAACATCCACTTTCCGCAAAAGTGAAAGCCCTAAAATTTCGAAATATAAGAATATATATTATTGGATGTTGGCATGTATGACGTCGATAAACTCTTACACCGTTTGACCGATCGCCATGAAATTTGGCACATCGAAGTGTTTTTATCATGAAGGTTTTTATGCTATCCATTTTTTTTTGTAACTCGCCGCTAGATGGCGCTGTAGCGCATCAACTTCTAAACCATTCAACTGATCGCCATGGGTAAACAGAAAATCATAGGTCACAGATACACAAACAGTAATTATGTGTCATTTCTTAATGTCCAACACACTGGACATATCGCTATCCATTTTGCTGTAACTCGCGGACAATATATCACCCGGTGTTCAGCCCGGGCAAAGCCGGGTACTGCAGCTAGTTATATATATAGAAGATATTGTTCCTTTAACATTCATGTTAATTTATTTTTATACTACATAACTACATAACTATGGTCAAAACAGGGCACTTCCCGACTTACATAACACGTTCCCATGCACAAAAATATTTGACGAAATGTTACGAACAACAGTAAAGTCTACAAATTTTGAACAAACTTCCTGAAGAGACTTACCCGTTGTCTATGCCATTGAGACCAGCCTTATCGCCAATGTCCCCCACCACAATGCCCGGGTAGGGCAGAAGCGTGGTCGGGTCCCGGATCGGCACGACAAACGCATGGAGGCCGTGTGAGCCATCAGCCGTAACCAGCTGAGCAAACACGAGGGCATATGTGCACGTCTTCCCTGTCGACACATGTCGTAAGTATTTACAACCAAGCATCAGTACGGACACTACACATCATGCTACCACAAGCACTAGTGTCCCCAACACTTCCTAACACTACACACTAAACTAGTGCATTTAAATTTGCTCACTGAAGGGAAATATATGTATGATAAAAAGACTACACCCTCATTTCCACTTCTATATTTATAGGGAGGAGAATTAATGCAATAATTAGGACTTAAGTAATCAACATGAAGGAGATTAGAGACGATGAGGAGGTTATTAAGTAAGAACAAAGCAATGACAGAATGAATGGGTGAAGGAAAGCCCGCTGACCAGGCACCAAGCACGGACAGCGAGTGGGCAGAGCGGCGTGCGTACCCACCAAGGTTCCCCACCCAGCACTTGGCGGCCTGGAAGTCCGGGGTGTGGATCACGAACTGCCGCGTGGCGGGCTCGTAGGTCGCCGTCGTCCTCATCTTCTTGGTGTTGCTGCCGTGCCCGACCTCCGTCAGCGCGATCGCGCTCAGCAGCTGCCGACACGACCACCACACTCCGTTCTCCGCCACTCGCCTCACACCACGACAACTCACGTTTCAACTGCAGTGAATTCCCGCAAGTGGGGAGTGTCTAGTTTTCTCTGGGTGCCATCATTTCACCAACCTCCGATATTCCACCACCACTCCACCTCCTCTTGCCTCATCCAGTTTACAAGCTGCCCGGGAAATTATACCTGTGTCTCTTCTCATATCTGCATGGAATCCTACTAGAATAACTCCAAAAGTAAAAACGTGAAAGTCGTAACTAATACAGTCTAGATGCGTTAAAACATCCAGGTCTGCACCAATCAGAAGCAATGTTCGATTTGAACAAGTCATCTAGTCATAAAAAAAAACATGACCATCTTAAAGTAAATCTCTTGCCCCCTCGCATGAAAAGCGGATAAAGCAAGACAGGATTACAATTTTCCACTGTCATTGATAGAATGGTTGTTTGAGTAGCAACACGGTGTTGTGGTCAACTACCAGAAGTGGCACGCACTACTTGCACCAGACTACTGGTTAAAAATGTTGTCAAGTTAAGTGGGCTTTAGGTCGAAGTACCAGTTTCGCATTAAATAATTTCTAACAAGTCATTTAAAAAATTCAAGGGTTTAAGGAGACAGTCCCCACCTCTCCGTTCCACGCAGCCGTGTAGAAGTGAAGGTGCCGCTCTGTGCCGAGGCTAAGGATGGCGTTGGAGAACAGGGACACCCCCAGGGCAAACTTCACCGACAAGTTCATGTTCACACTCGCAATCGCCTCGTTCAGAGTCATCATCGCACGAGTCTGCACAAAAGCCATACAAACACAAAATAAGTTTATCAAAATTCTGCACTTTACCCGACTCACAGTAAAAGTTCCAGACTTTAAAGAAAGTGTCTCCTACTTAGTAATGTATAAGTATGATTTTAAAAAAATGAATGAGTAAAAAATGTTTTTGATAGTTAATTAGGACCAGAATAACTTAGTGAAGTTACTAGGTTTCGTAAACTTCTATATTACATCCTAATTTTTTTTTAACAAAATCATTCATGAAATCAATGTTCTACACCAAAATTCTTGCAAAAGTCATCTTATTAATAAAAAAAATTCTTGCATTTTGGTTAACACATGAAAGAAAACAGAACAAACTGTGGGTTGGTGGGGACGACGAGCGGACTTGCCTTGCGACGGTAGTTGCTCTTCGCTATGCCCTCCGTGTAGAACTTGTACTGGTGGAACCTGACCAGTTGCAGGGCAGCACGGCGCTTCTGCTCGTCCGCGCTCGGCGTCGCCAGCAGCGGGTGGAACAGCTCGTCTGCCTCCAGCGTCTGCCACACCTTCATCTGCCACCGGGCAAACACCACACAGTTCCACCACGTGCATTCTTCTACGGGAAATTAATCATCAGAACTTACAACCCCAAAATTCACCTTCATAAGAAAAAAAAATAGGATCTATCAAAATGGTTTTTAAAGATGGTACTAAAGTTAAAGCAATGTAACTGTAATGACTCCCTTGATGAATGGATGTCAATGAAAACCTGTTCAATACCCACCTCTTAACATTTATGGGCGTAGTAAAAGTAATATAATCTACCTGAAAAGTAAATACAAATGATTTTAAAAATAACAAAGAGATATTTGGCAATCTATATAAATAAAAATGTAAATATTCATTGGTTCAAATTCTTAAACCTCCAAAAGTTATTCATCAAATGCTTTAAAATTTTGACACAACGTTGCATTTGAATACGTGTTTTTATATACTTATGTCACACTTTTGACCGATAAAAAAGATATATAAAAATATAGATAGGTAAAAAGATATATAAATGAATGTTTGCATGTTTGTCTTCTGTTTTGTAAAGATAAATATATAGATAGGAAGATATAGTCATAAATATACAGAGAGAGGTAAAGAGAGATTGAGAGGGAGGTA
Source organism: Bacillus rossius redtenbacheri (assembly GCF_032445375.1). Classification (NCBI taxonomy): domain Eukaryota; kingdom Metazoa; phylum Arthropoda; class Insecta; order Phasmatodea; family Bacillidae; genus Bacillus; species Bacillus rossius. The sequence continues at coordinate 2,999,295 of NC_086332.1, forward strand.
TACAGATCTATAGAGAGGTATAGATTGAGATATACAGATATCCAAAGATATAGACAGAGGAGGATAGTATATAAATACATATAGAGCTATATATAGATAGAGTGATATGGATAGATATATAGATATATAGAGATAAAGAGAGAGATTTTTATATATAGAGAGAAGAATAGTGAGATTTACAGATGGACATATAGAGAGAGATGTGTGTAACTACTTCAAACAAATTACATAAAAATTGAAAGAGGCACAGCAATGCATGTTGGACATTAGCTAGTAATAATAATAAATATATACTCTAATTTAATTTATGTCTAAAGTAACCTGGCTGCTACTACGTCTACATTTGTACACAACTTCCAAATAACAATCTCCTGGTGGTACTTACCTGATACCATTAAGTAAAAAAAAAAAAAAGGGGGAGGGAATATACAGCACTTCAGTGATCTGAGAAGACATTCCCATTAAACCAGAGCTCCTTGTTAGTAATGGTTATGCTAAAATCAACAACCATTTCCTAGCAAGGTGCAGTGATTTAGTGGCTATAACTATTTTAATATCACACTGACATGAAACAGCCATGCCTTATAATATTGCAAGTGCCAAAGTTGAAAATCATTAAACACAAACCTTTAGTTTAAGATTGTCCTCATCTTCAAATGCCAGTTTTAGTTTCTTCCAGCAGAAAGAAGCTTGCTTCCTGTAACCATCCAACGGACCCGGCGGGAGGTCTGGGATGAAGTCGGTGGACCCATTTTGAGTCATTTTAGGTCATAGGAACTCTGGCTTCTGTAGGAAGAAAGTTATGAAATTATAATTCTCCTTTCACAATATCAGTCATTTTTAAACTTATAAACCATGAAAATGAATAAATTATTCAAACAAACAATCCAACACAAAAGAATTACTCAGCCAAAGAAAAACTTATGTTTTCAACATTTTGGCAAATCCCCAAGCCATTCAGGATATGTGACCCGTGACTATCATTTACGTAATGTCTCTTTGTGACGAGAGTGGCCAAGTTACGAGGGCTGCAGAAGCATCTCATTCTAAACTAGTCCCGTTCAAATGTTGAAGGCCCATCTTTACTGGCATTTTCCATTAGTTCAATGTCGACTGGTTGGGTCTCACCGCCAGATCTTCCTATAAAAATTTTACATCATAAAAAAAAAAAGCTACAATTATTCAAAATGTGAAATAAATATATGTTCAAAAGTGAATTATCAAACACAACATAAACTAGAGAAAGATCCTGACCCAAAAATAAAAATAACTCTGTTTTATAGAAGTATTCCAGGTTATTTGAATTCCTAAAAATCCTTTCTTACCACCACCGATCACCATAGCTGGTGAAGAGTGTGGTTGGATGTACTGAAACACAAAATATTTAAAGAAAAGAAAGTACGTAGTACTTTGCAAATTGGTTGTGTACAAGTGAGGCAGAGTCTCTGTAGATTGAGAAAGGGATAGTGAAGTAGCTTGTAGCCATGACACTTATACTGCTGCAAGCAGGGGCGCAACAACTAAATTTCCAAAGGAGGGGCAATATACCTTTTTATAAAGAGTCATCGATCCCCCCTATTGAATCGGGGGATCGGGGGGGGTCCTCCCCCGGGAAAATTTGTATTTCAAGGTGGAAAATGGTGCTATTTAAGCATTTTTATTATCTAAAAATTGATTACACAGCACTTTCTTCGCCACCTTTTGCCCCCACTTCAAGGTTTCAGAAGGGGGGGGGGGGGCAAAATACCCTTGCCCCCCCCCGGTTGTTGCGCCCCTGGCTGCAAGTATTTGCAGTTAATGCAATCATCAAAACACTAATTTCTGCAAGGTTCTATTGTAAAAACTATTAGAAAAAATGAAACTTGAAAAATAAATTTTTATTTTTATGTGATAATACTGTCTATTGATTTAGTTTTTATTGACTGTTACACTTGCGACCGGACTTCCACCCAGTGGCGAGGAATTCCCCCCCCCCCTCCTAATCGGCCAATTTCTGAAGCCTCTTCCTCAAGTCCTTTCCTCTTCTCACATCCAGTATCTTTCTCTCAATCCCATTCCACTCCCGCCCCGTCCTCACCAGGAATACTTGCCTTCCTCTTTCCGTTCTTCTCCACTCTCTGAATCTTCCACCCATGATCCCTCCTCCCTCTATACACCCCTTTGTTCAACCTGTCTCCCAGCATCTCCAGTCCCGCTTGCCCCTTGTTCGGGAAGCCTAAGATGTACATCAGGTTCCGTCCCTGCCCGAACACGCCCGAATATTCACCTTAGGCCAATCTCGGCTTTATTTATATATATTTATATTTCTCTGTTTATTTTAATGTAGCTATACTAACCGCCCATAGTGTTTTAAAGTGTTTTATTGTAGCTAACCTAACCGACCACTTTTAATATTTGAATTCATTTTTCCTGCGCAAAAATAAAACAAATCCCGAGGTTGGCCGAAGGTGAATATTCGGGCAGGGACAGAGCTTGATGTACATCTTTGGTTTCCCCCCTTGTCACCCTAAGAAACTTCACCAATCTCTCTACTTTCCTCCTGTGTAGTGTGTCCCATCCCAGCTCCATCATCACAGATGGCCTATGCGTCTCCCCCTTCGCCCCTTCCCTCCACATACCCATCGCCCGTCTAGCCGCTCTACTTTGCACCCTTTCCAGGACGAGACACACTGCACGCGCACCAATGTACTGTGGAAATGATGGCTGATACTCGTATATGCGTCTCTGACTCACATGCACCGCAGATAGTGTTCAGCTCGATGCTATAGCTAAAGCTGTTATTTTCTCTGGAAACCAGCTAACTTTGCGGTAATCGGCAACCTAACAACCCAAAGTCGTTAACGTTTCGAAAGTAAATGTTGGGAACATCGATTTTTTTGTAGTCGTTCGTTGCTGGGAATATTCACCATAAATGTTTATCTTGTTTCAATACGGAACTAAAATACTGTGTTAAAAATATTTTTTTATTTTTTTAATTAAAAATTGCATAGCCTAAACGTATGAGTGCTGAAAACCATAACCTCAGTTTCAATTTCAAAAAAAAAAAATTCACACGGGCACCTGTATCTATAGACGTAGCGGGAACGTTTCGGCACCCTTTCCCAGGCGCGTAGAAACCGGGCAAGGGGGGGGGGGGCGATCCAGGCGACTGCCCGGCCATAACATTTCATGGCCGGGCAAAGTGATGGTTTTGCCCGGCCATTGAATCAGATGAACAAGAGGCATTGTCTTCAATGCAATGCTAATTGGTTTTGTGGGATTTTATGGTCTGTGCGTTACTTTATTCTTTGCCGAAGATTTCAGTTTAGACAGTCTCCTTACACAGTTGCAGCTATTGAAGAATCTTCGTGGAAATGTCCCCGACACTTGTGCAGCATTCGCTGAAAAGTTGGGTAAAGAGAGTGATACGGCTCGTGCTTTGCTCGATCAAGTAACTCGACTCATGATACTCATCATGACTGTGCCTGCTCCAGCCGCATCTGCAGAGCGTTCATTTAGTGCACTTCGTCGTTTGAAGACATACTTGCGATCTTCAATGTCCCAAAGACGTCCCACTCTTTTGACTTTGCTTCATATCCATAGTGATAAAACTGCATCAATAGACATCAAGTCGGTTATGAAAGAATTTGTCTGCCGCAAGGACGAGAGAAAGAGCGTTTTTGGTAAAGTTTAATTTTTCTGTTGCTACTCATCAAAACATGAAGTCTGGGTGCAGTAATAATTCTTTCCTTTAAATCAAAACTTGTGATGCCATTTCTAGTAGCTGTGTAGTTGTCAATGAAAATATTCGGATTGTTCGTAAAAATAATTCTGAGAATTTTGAGAACGTTTTTATGTATTGTAAATTAAATTATGAGGAACATAAAAATGCTATGATAGTAATATGTCGAACGGCTCACTATTCCGAGTTTTGTTATATTGTGATTTGACTTTATCAATTTGAATGTGTTATTTTGTCATATAACTTATCATAAGAAATTTAGATTTTCAGATTTATTAATGGTAAATCAGTTTTTCGTCACGTTTCAAATTAAGATTCAGTGGACACTAGGTACACCATATGCTTGTGTCAATACATTCTGAATATTGGCATCATCTAAGAATATTTAGTTAAAGGTGTGTAACATTAAGAGTTCTCCTGTCCTGATATTCAAATGAATTTACTTAAGAGCGGGCAATGAGTGGGATAATGACGTCTTTGTTAAATTGTTTACTCAAGGCTCAGCCTCACTTAAATATTTGATTATAGCTTGTTTTGATTATTGCAGTTGTTTGTTAGCACATATTAAGAAAATGTAAATATAGCTATAGATAGTTGGCAAAATATATTATCTCACACTACAAATATTAATCTTCAACCACCGTCATGTAATTATGATGCAATTAGTCAAACATATTTTTAATTATAAATACATCTTTGCCTTTTCTACAGCTCTAGATAACTTGATATCTGGGGACTAAATTTGAAGGTGCTTGTGATTTATGTACTCTGTGCAGTGGGAAAATTCAACAAATTGCCTTTAAAATGAATTCTACGAGGCGAAAACTGAAAAGTGAACACTGTTTTGTGATGCCGAGCCTTAAGTAAATTTGTTATAAAAAAAGTTAAAATTTCTGCTGGTAGTTAGTACATTCTATTTTCATGTACGAAAGATGCTTAAATAGCACCATTTTGCTCCTTGGACAATTTTTTTTTCTCCCGGGGAGAGCCCCCGGACACCCTCTTTGTTAAATCCACCAATTATAATGATACTCTCCTTTGCCCGCTCCCCCCCCCCCCCCCAATTAAATATTTGCTTCCTACGCGCCTGCCCTTTCCTAATCTCTGGTAGGCACAGTAGCACATAGCAGCCATGCTTATTTCATTGCTGC